>NC_133351.1:15336333-15669666 GCF_030506205.2 Paramisgurnus dabryanus
CATTAGCAGCGCAAAAGGTCGTGGGTTTGAACCCAGGGATCACACATACAGTACTGATCAAATGTATATCTTGTAATGCACTGTAAGTCACTTTAGAGTAAAGTGTCTGCCAAATGCATAAATTAAATTAAATGAACTACAAGAGAGAGAATGATATCAGTTGCAGAAAACATCTAGGATGTTGATCTATCAGTTGATAAGTACATTTACAGTGAGGTCAAATGCAGCGTTCACACCAGCCGCGGTAGAGGCGTCAAGCATGAGTGATTTAAATGTTAAGTCAATGTAAAGATGCGTTGCGGCACGAATGAGGCACTTAGCGCGGTGCGGTAGACGCGATTCCGCCTAATTCACATGTCTAGTTCACGCGAATGGCGCGAATTGAGCGTTGCCACAGGAAACTGGAGGTGTGAAAAAATTGAACTTTGGCAGAAAAAGTTTTGGCCATGTTAACCAATCAAGAACTTGCTCTAGTAGTGACATGATTACAGGTAGCGAGCGGAGTCGCAGAAGCCCTTTCCATAATACGAATTTCCGCGTGAATGTCTCGATTTATATAATTTTATGCGTGTTTTTCTAGTACACTCAAAATGTTCAAGTGTCCAACTACGCGCAGTAGGGCGTGATTTTTGACACCTCAAACACGTCTGGTCCCAACATAAGACAGCAGGGAAAGTATGAATTTATACAAAATATATTTGTACATTGTATTAGTAAAATGTAAGATAAAAGTACTTTTGGACTCAATTTGAGCTGCATGCACTGTACTAAACATCTATGTGTATCAGACCTCAGTCTAAAAGTCTTACAGTAGTTATCTAGAATCAATAATTGGGTGTTAAACTATAATCAATGTTATAAAAAATCTATAAAAGTCTTAATCTGAAACCCAGATATCTTACACAAATCCAACCAACTACATGAAAAATATTTTTTTCTTTAACCATCTCAGCACAGCATTCATCAAATTCATAAAATTCACAACAGCATGGGTTCCATTCTAACTAGACACCACTGACCATATTGGAACGGGCCGTCTCGCTCTCACTCTCATCAGCTAGACAAGTAAGATGGTCTGGGGCAAGAGAGGGGGATTGCAAATCTTCATAATGCATAATATCTTTTCTCACCAGGGAGCAGCAGAGGGGCCCCTTAGCTGTCACCGGCAATAGGGCCCAGCCATTGTGAGAGCTCAAGGTTCGTTAAATACTATTAATGGAACACAGTAACCGTTGTGCTGCGAAACTTGTCAGCATTTCATTAGAGGCTGATAAACATATAATAGAGAAGTGTCAGACCCAGAGTGGAGCGTGTGACGGACCGGCGGGGGCAGGATTTGGAGGATTTCACCGCTGTGGTCTTTCATTCCCATGATCCACTGCTGACTGACAGAATGATCTCTACCAGACCGAAATGTTACAGGGAGGAAAAAGACACAGACTGTTTGAATCAGGACTCAAACTACAAATACAAAGGGTGATTTGAGTTATGCATCCGACTTTGTATTGCCTTAGCCTTATCAGAGAAGTTTGTGGTTCAGCTGGTTTCACGATAAACTTACAGCATCTTTGGGATTACTGTTAAATGAAAAAAACATGCTTAATCATCTCATAATACGGCAAGAAAAAAATATGTAAGACAACTTTATAAATCAAAACATTTTTAGAAGGCAGAAATGTTATTATTATTAATAGTCTGATATGAGATTAAAAAAAATTAAAATTATGGACCCCAGCTATAACTGGGGCATTACCCTTTAAAAAGGTCTTACGTATATACAGTACTGGTACAAATATGTACCTTTGAGATACTAATATTTATCATTGAGGTATCAGTAAGCTCTGTTTGGTACCAATATGTACATGTGAGGTACTAATATGAACTCTTTATAGGTGCAAAGCTGTACTTTTTGTAATGGTACCTCACCGTGACACCTGTAGTACATATTTTGACAATTTTTATGATAATTAAAATAGAAACTATAACTATTAACAGCCGCAGAACCTTTTTGTTTAAAAAAAAGTTTTTTTTTAACTAAAAAAGTTAAGAAAGAGATGTTTTTTTAAAAAACCCGAACAGTTCTTTGGGAAACCATAAATTATTTTTCTGCATCACTGTGAAGAACCTAGCAATTGAAGTTCACTTCATATCAAAAAATAAACAGTTTTTATAGACTTTTGTACCTCATGCTGATGTTTAACACTGAAGAGTCAGTCTGTCAGACTATCAGCAACTGGTCACCGACACTGTTAATCAGTTAATCTCCTTTTTCTCCCCAGACTTGAGAGAAATATGTAAAGAAAGATAATTAAAAACGTGTTAGGTGAAAGTCCAGCAGTCTTGCTCCGAGTGTATGTTCTCACAATGCACGCTTTGTTCGTCTTATTAACCTTCTCGCTGCTCAGCGTGGCTATAAATGAAATCTTTAGCCCTTTACATGTGAAATTAAAACTGCAGTCCCCTGAGCACTTTTAATTATTCCTCTCCTGAAAAACTTCCACTTTTGTCAGCCCGCTTTATTAGCAAAGCAGCCTACTCCCACTCTCTCTCTCCTAAAGTCTGTCATGGTTCACTCCTTTGAATCTCTCTCTCCTTTTTTCTTTCTTTTCTTCCAGCAGGCCTGTTAAATTCTCACCTTGCACTGCCCTTGTCATCAACCCGATGAAGCACAAAGCTAGGCAGCGAGGGAGTGTTTACTCATTTCCCCAGCACATTATCTATCACATTAATCACAGGCCCAGACCTTCTGGACACAGCGGTCTCCTGCTCTGCCCTGGACTCTCATCAAACCTGACCATCCCTCTCAGTGCACTAGGCGCAGTAAAGACCTGAGCTCCATGCCAGGAAGAGCCAGTGTCTCTTTATACAGCGGAAAGTGTTAAGAAGATAGATAAGAGTCAAATGCCCATGTTTCTCCTTATCAGTTAATAATCAGGGAAAAACACAAGCTGCTTGACATAAATATGCATGATAAATGAAGTCAGTGTATCCAATTAACTAAAATTAATTGCATGTAAATTGCATCTGTAAAGTTTTCCTTTTTTTTAAACAGCACTGTTTGAGTAGGCTAAACAACCTTTCACGTTTCCTGGCACTGTTACGGACAGTCTATGCAAGGCCTATAGGGGAGATCAGGGGAAACTGACACATGTGATGGCTTCATATCTAAAGGTTCTGAATAAAAAATATTTTTCTAATGATAGCTTAGTATGTTTTGCTATGTTTGTGCAAATAGTGACTGATATGCCATTTACAAAAATAAATATAGATATATTTTTTATTTACTCTAAGTGACAATATCAGCATTTTCTTAGCAATATGCTATTTACAGTAAATGAAAATAAGTGTTATTAAATAAATAAAATGATCAATTTTGTGTGTAAAAGTGTAATAAGATGACATATATATTGGCAGATATATATGAAATTTTTTTTATAGATGCTGCATTATTGGGAAAATAAAAAACCTCGCTACACAGACCGCTAACCCTACCCACACTGTAAAAATACATCATAAAGTCAAAACACCTTGGCTATGCAAGTCAATTGAACTTACTATTTTAAGTTTTGACCTGTGATAAGTTGACTTAGGGATGCATAACAATTTATTGCGATTAAACTGTAGCAAAATTAAAGTTTTTGTTTACATCATAAATGTGTGTGTGAACTGTGTATAATAACTTTGTCTAGATAAATGCACACACATGCATGTATATATTTGAGAAATGTTTACATGTTTTATATATATATATATATATATATATATATATAATTTATATTATATATAAAAATATATATATAAAAAAAATTCTTAAAATTATACATGCATGTTTGCATATTTACATATACATCATTATTATACACAGTTCACACACATATGATGTAAAGAAAAACTTTTATTCTGCTACAGATTAATCGCGATTAATCGTTATGCATCCCTAGTTGACATAACCTATAAAAACAAGTTGAAATTGTTTAACTCATATTTTTATGTAACTATAACTTAACAAATTATGTTGATTTAATACAATTTTTACAGTGCAATAAATGCTTTTATCTTAATAAACTGATTTTTAGACACTTTATTTTTAATTTTTTTTTTAAATTAAAATTAAATGCTTTTTCGATGTGATATGAGATGAGAAAAAGGAAAGGAGCGAGCAAGGCAAAAGGCAGACTGAAACAGTGACATTGCGCCAAAAGCCTGTCCCATTGATTTCATCGCAACTTTTAAAACTTTAGTGTCCAACTAGACATTGGTGGGTAGAGCAAGTGTAAATAGCTTTTGCCAACAAGAGACGCTATTTACACTCGGTGTAAATTGACACTGTGTATTTTTTTCAGTATCATCAAATTACTGCTATAGCTACTGGGTAACAGTCAATGACCAATTATAATGAAGTTATGAGAACAATTGTATTTTAATAAATAGCACAACTAATGATGCAAGCTTATTTTTCTACAATATTAAGCAAACAAATCTCAATAAAGGACAAAAATAATAGAGCTAATAATTACTAGTGGGTGGGGCAAGTTGTCACACATTTTACATTTATTGTACCCCAGTTGTACATGTTTGTTTGCTACCTTTAACATTTTTACTGTTTCATTAACTATTCTGTTGGAATTTGACGTAAAAAACAATTACACAAAAAAAAACGTAGTGGAGCCAGAGTTCCACAAAAGAAATAAAAGCTATGATCTGCATCTGTGTCTAAACAAACAATATCCTGTTCTTTTACATGCAGACACGTCTGGCAGCTGCACTTTCCAAACAGATAAACAAATGTGCCCCCCTATTGAACTTTGCCGATTTAAACATTTCCTTTGAAACTGATGTGTTCCAGGCTCCTCTAATAAAGACTGTGGACACAGAGTGTGAGGCCCTGAAACAAGAGCTCTTTAGAGCAAGGAAGAGGATGTTTAAAGAGACGGTTAGCCACAGGCAAGGAGTCGGCCAAAACAGGGCCAAGAACTTGTTTGTGAAATACATTGCAGAATTGCAGGTTCTAATGAGGTCACGGTCAACAGCAACAGTAACAGTATTACAAATGATCTGGCGTCTTTCCCCAAGTCCTCATGCAATTAACGTTTTTGAGCGACTCGCCAAAGGCTGTGACGGAGAGCCCAGCTACATCTGAAATTCAAATAAATGAGCAATGTAAATAGTTTAAAAAGCGAGTTTACCCAGTGAACAATGGCCTGTTATGAGACACAAACGCCCCCCAAAAAGAGGGACACTGGTGTGGGGATAGAAACAGTAGGGGGGTGAAATGAGCCAACACAATGTGGCCCTTCTCCTAAAGCAACTTGTTATCAGGCAGAACACAGAACCTCTTTCAATCTGCATTTAAATACATTTCATTCCACTCGCTCATTTGCATTAATTTCTCCCATTATATTTGGAAATGGCCAAATGTCTAGCTGACACAATGTGGGAGCCTATCACCAGAGAGAGAAGCCCCACACCTGATGCCAATTTAAGGCCCTCGGATCTCTTTAGTGCCCTGGCCCGATCTGACAAGTTCAGTTCTTTGCGGTCCAGAGGACTTTTCAATTGGATTTGCTTGCAGTGACAAAATTGTTTCGCTCATCTGAGAGTTTTTTCTTTCTCTCCGTGAGACCGAGCGTCTATTTGGGTGCCATGGGAAAACCGGTGCCGAATGATTCTCAGTGGCTTCTGATTTCCACTATTTGTTCAGCATTAGGGCCACTTATCTCTCAAAGAAACAGCAACATGTGGAGAGAAAGAGAGAGAGAGTGACAGAGCGAAATACAGCCTCACTAACAGGCCATTGTGCACCGCGGATGGGCATTGAAACACGACGGCCTCGCTCTCTTTTTCTCTCGCTTTCACACAGACTCAGTATTGCTGCAGTCAATTACCACCGCTAATCCTACCCGCAATAGGGAGTAAATATTTCATTACTTTTTCAAATAAACACGCGGTTTGCCTTCGTTGAAGTGTCATCCACGAAGCAGAGAGACAACTGGCGGCCACTTCTGTTTCGTGAAAAAAATGTACAAGTGGGCTTTTCTGTTCACCGAACAAACAAAACAGAAGAGAGAACAAAAACCAGCGAACACTCAACCCTAAAACAGTTTAGAGGATGATAAAAAGGGTAGATTTTGCTAGCTGGTTTTCAGTAAGTGCCTGCGGACTGCGTTCTTTTTCTTGCTAAACCAAACAGTAGGAACGGCCATGTCAAAACCGCCATAGACACCCTGTCATTTCCATCGGCCAATAAAGCGTGAGCTGTCTTGGAGGAATTAGCGGCCTGACTAAAAACACAAGGGGGGGAAATGACAGAGGGATCCTGGCGCTTGGTGCTCATTAATCACTGCAGCGTCTTTGACCTTTCATTTGCCAAGGGCGCTAAGGGAGGAGGAGGCGGGTGGCCGGAGCAGGGGAGGGAGAGACGGAAAGAAAGAGACAGAAAAATAAAAAAAGGAATGACAATAGTCCAGATGCCATGACACATTTTAGACGAAGAGTGAAATTAATCAGCTGCACGATTGTTAGAGGAACCATTGCGTCGTAACAAATCTTAAAAAAAAGTTATTTTTCTTTTTCAAAAATGTATTGTATGCTTAAAGGATTAGTCAATTAAAAAAAAAAAAATCCAGATAATTTACTCACCACAATGTCATCCAAAATGTTGATGTATTTCTTTGTTCAGTCGAAAGGAAATTACGCTTTTTGAGGAAAACATTTAAGGATTTTTCTCATTTTAATGGACTTTAATGGACCCCAACACTTAACAGTTTTAATGCAGTTTAAAATTGCAGTTTCAACGGACTCTAAACAATCCCAAACGAGGCATACGGGTCTTATCTACCATTTTTGGCAATAAAAATAAAAATATGCACTTTTAAACCACAACTTCTATTCTTCCTCCGGCTGTGTGATGAGCCAGCGCGACCTCACGTAATTGCGTAGTGACGTAGAAAGGTCACGTGTTAAATATATGAAGCGCACATTTGCGGACCATTTTAAACAATAAACTGACACAAAGACATGAATTAGTATCATTCAACATACAACAACATCAGAACGGTCCTCTTTCTAAACACTTGTAAACACTGGGGCGTAGTTTTGATACGTCATCTGTGACCTCTTGACGTGATGAAGTATTACGTGAGGTCGCGCTGGCGCGTCACAGGACCGGAGGAAGACGAGAAGATGTGGTTTAAAAGAGCATATTTTTTATTTTCCTTGCCAAATATGACAATCGTTTCGCTAGATAAGACCCTTATGCTTCGTTTGAGAGTCCTTTGAAACTGCCATTTGAAACTGCATTAAAACTGTTGAGTTTTGGGGTCCATTGAAGTCCATTAAAATGAGAAAAATCCTGGAATGTTTTCCTCAAAACACATAATTTCTTCTAGACTGAACAAATAAAGACATCAACATTTTGGATGACATGGTAGTGAGTAAATTATCTGGATTTTTTTTTTTTTTTGACTAATCCTTTAAGTATAGTTTGAATATTTACATTTACCACTCAACAGTCTTTTCAATATTACATACAAATGTAGATATTTTAGATACAATAAAAAAAGATACAGATACAGCTCTCTTTCAAAAGGTACATGTTATCAGTACCTCAAAGGTACATAATGGTACCAAATCGATACATATCTGTACCTAAATGTTACTGGGGCCTTTTAAAAAAAAATTTGCTCCAGAGACAGCTAAAAAATTACCACAAATTTTAGGCTTCCAAAATTCCATATACTGTATATAAAAGTGAACTAGCTAGCTACTATACAACAGCAGATGAATAAAAGTTTAGAAAAGATCTAAGAGTGTGTCTCTAAACATCTCAAAATAAATCCCAGAAACATGCAAATGATTCATAGAGAGTGAGGTGTGGAACATGGCGATTGGTCGTCGTGAGAAATATTTTTGCACTCTTTGAGCTCCGCTCCAGCTGGAGATGAGGAGCGTCTAAGAACACAGCAGAGGAGCGAGGCCCGGGACCGCTGTGCCGTCGGGCTGGGGTTGGGAAGTACATGTTGATTTAAAGCGCTAGATAATGAGACACGTGATCAGACACAAGCTCCAGCTGAAATGACATTGAGTGCATTGCTCCAGAAATAAATGTTTTCACTTAAGCTAACATGTGTTAGGATTCACTACCAAAAAGCCTTTTTACCTAACCATGTAAAAGCCTGTGAGCACAAGCATTCCATTAGTGTCACAGTCAAAGGCCAAGCCATCCTGAGAAAGCTCATTTATATCAAGACTGAGGTCATTCTCTCGATATAAGTGGGAGTCGGGCGGCCATATGGACGACACTCAATCAGAGAAGTTGCTTGCTGCCATGCGGGACCGTGTTAGCGTTCATTAACACAAAACAAATCTGAATACAAAGTAATGAAATTGAAGTTATCATTCATAAAGCAACTGCTGTCAGAGTATGCATATATGTACTGTATACCTAAGCATATTAAATTTGCGACAGATACACATATAGTCTTATTTTTAACACTAATTGCAGTTCAAGGTTAATTTAATCAGCCCATCTCTACCTCTGAAGTGCTTGCTCCAATTTAATTGCCTATTTTTATTGCTTCTGTGAGGTTTTAATTGAAACCAATAGGGATCCAACAACAACTGTGACATGTTGGTGTCTGGGGGGAAGCTATAAATATGGGAGAAAAATATGTGCATTATTAATGCGATTTCTTTATGCATTTTTGCAGAGACTTGGATTTGTATCTTTACAGTCAGGGAGTTAAATTATAATTAGTCATCACTTTAAACGTAAACTCAATAAAGTACAACTAAATATGGTTAAATGACAATCAAATGGCACACGCCACACCTGATCAAACATCAAGTATTATTGGCAAGGGTGATTTATTGGGTTTTTCTTGCATGTATTGAAGTAATCAATCGTAATGGCACCATGTCAGAGTCTTTCTTAACAATGAAAGGCATTATGCATTCAAAAAAGAAAAAGGATTGCATCGCTATTGACCGAGCAGCGAACATCACCGCAAGTGCCTGGTATCAAATTCTGCATAGCAGCTTTGGACATTGACACTATTGATTTGCCGCACAGTAAGCTTTATTGTTGGATCTCAGGTTGTCTTGATGTGTGGGGCGCTTCATGTCCCTACTCCCCTAATAGATTTTCCATAATTCCAATTTAATTTATCTCAAACACAATTTTTTTGTTCTTATGTTGTACACACTTAAACACCATAAAGAAGGAGGTCTGAACATAGTATTGTGGGAAATGTGTGCCGACAGCAACCGATCTTTAAATATCAGCCTCTTTTCGTTTCTTAAAACAGAAACAAAAAGAGAACGGAAAATATTTTGGTGCATTGCTGAGCAAAGGGTCTGGAGCCCTGTAGCTAGAGTGGAAAACAGCACCAACTCAAGCCTGACATCTGTATAAAAACAAAAATAATCTCCTGTCATCAGAATGTTCAATGACTTCTATCACCCCGGTGTCGAGAGAGTCCGGCGGCTGTGAGGATCGGGCTGTTATGCCGGGTTCAGTGGATTGGAATGCATGCTAATTACCATCAAAAACATGTGTCACCGCCCTGTATCTTCACCGATGGTTTGCCAAAAGGTTCCCCAAAAAACTGAAATTAATAAACACGTAATGCTGTGTCAACAAAACACACATTTCATTTCGTACTCTAGTTCACGAAAGGCTGCGTTTTAATGCCATGGTTTAAATTTTACAATAACATATACATCTTAGTCAATCAAAAAAGGCTGGAAAAGCAAAATAAATATTTTACTGGCAGCATACCTCTGCATTATTAATGTAATTGTAATCGCACGCGTAAATACAGCAGTACAGTAGCGGATACACCTAAAACGAGGGCTTGCGTTACAGTGGAAATTCACACAGAGCATTGTCTGCGGTTGTCACTTTAATCTAGACCGTCGCCAAATCATCCAGTGCTAAACAGGAGCAAGCCTTCCCCTTTAAATAATTGATATTTTCTGATTAAATGTGGCAGTTCATAGATAATGAATTCTTTATGGCGGCGCCTTGAGCTACTCCACTGCCCCTGCTCTTGTAGACAGCTTTATGGAACGTGCTGCCCAAATTTTGAAAGTTTAACCTATGTAGATCAATGTGCTTCCTTAAAAGAGTTTAATAAATTAAAGTGCACGGGGCTCTTTTTTTCCTCTGTGAGCAGAAAAAAGCTGATGAGACAGGTTTAGTTTAATCTCAGGCAATAGAAGTCATTAACCATTCTCCTAGGAATTAAAATATAGCTTGCCCTTTTCTTCTCTCACTTATCATTAGCATCACTTTAATCTCCCAGCGTTTCACACTGCTATTTTAATCATTACTTACTGCCTTTTGACAACTGAAGAACATGCCTCACTCTCGCTCAGGCAATATCCCCGTTTTAGCTGACAAAATGTAGGACATCATGTAAAAATATCAAAATTTTCTCTCCCTTCCAATAACACTCAAGAGTCCTTGGTAAAAATGAAACGTGTTTGTATTAAAAACAGCAAGTTGAATGGAGAGGAAAACAAAGCACAATAAAAGATTGAACAATAATGGCACTGGGATTACAGGCTACGTGACAGTATTTGCATTTATCAAGTTGTTTAAGTAGATCATGGATTGCATGTATTCTGTTATATGGGTCATTTGGTGAGCTGGGGCCATCCATTTCTTTGTCCTTGACTCTGAATGAAAATATACAGACAATTGCATTTTTTTTCCCTGGCCGAATATAAATCAAGAGTTATACGCTGTCTTTTAATGTCTTTGACAGATATAGGCCATGTACTCTTAACTTTGTTTCAGCTTTTTTACAAGTTGTAATTTCTGGGGAAAAGTCTGACAATTACAAATTCGAAGACAGTACAGTACATCTTTTCAAGAGCATTTAGTGCTTCAGAGAATTTGAAACAAACTGTATGAAATATTAACTAAAAGAAAGGAAACTTTGGGCACGTGTGTTTTGCTTTGCATGGGTCTTGGTTTAAGCATTGGTTTGCAGACAGACACTGGAATAACACCAGCTCTCTTAAACTTTGTTGGACAATAACAAAGAAAAATGTTTCATAGTGAATGCTCAGGATAAAGTTCTATTCTGCACCATTAAAAGGGTTTACTATTAAAACGATTTTACATTAACATAATCATGAGCACAATTAACATATGAAGAGCTCAGGTGCAAAAGCCGCAAAACGCCACCCTTGGTCAAAAATGAGATAAGGATATTGACTGAATACTCTCGGCACATATTATACGTTCATCAAATGCTTTCACTTCAAATTTGCTTAATTTAAGCCTCATGCCATTCAAAAATACCAGCTTGTTGGCCGAGTCCTTCAAACGCCATGACGCATTTTCAGCAAAGTCCTCTAAGTGCACGAAAGAGGAATTGGATGCACGACTGAGTTATTTACCCTTAAAGGAGGTTTCCCGAATATATTAAAAATGTATCTAATTTTTAAACCTTTTATTCAGAAAGCACAGTAAATAGTGACTTAGAGGGTTCTGCAACAAAAGACAGTCACATTTCAAGGCATTTCGATTACTGACTAATAACCTTTTAACTGACATTAAAGTGAAATTACTGAACCTTAATTACCTGTACCCTATTTACAAGGAAAAATGGCAGGGTTTTGCATCTGAGCTTTTCATATATTTGGGATACATTGGAAAACTCCTGACTTAATACGGTGTAATACAAGCTAACCTAAAATTCAGGCCTTTTTAAAATACTGTACTAAGACCTCCAAATTCTTTAGATTAATGTAAAATAACGTAATCATATTATATTTTACAGACTTTATATTTTGAATATCACCCTTACACATTACTTTTGCCTTGTTGCAGTGGCATTGTTTTTAAATGTTTTTAAATTTTAAGATTGATGTAAAATATGATACACAACACCTAAAACACTATTCTCTTCTCCCTCAGTTCCTCATAAGTTCAGATAACAGTGTATATTTTTGATCACATGCCTGAAGTGCAGTCTCACCCCCCCCCCCCCCACACACACACACACACACGAAAATCGACACCAATCTCAAAATGGTTGGAAACAGTTTATGAACATTTAAACAATCAAATCCCCCCGTTTACATCAAAAAGGAGCCCAGTTCATTTCTGATCTCTATCCAAGTTCAAAGGCAAACTTAAAGTGATACTTCAAAGAGGCGTGTAATCAAAGACACACAGCTGTTAAAACAATCTTTTGTTGGTTCATTGTCTTCAAACCAGACTCTTCACGAATCCATAAACCAAGGAAAACAGAATCAAATAAGTAACGCTCAGTCTCTGTAAGTAGGAAGCTTTGGTGTCTGACTGAACAATGTTTCTTACCAGAGATTTATGTCTATTTACAACAGCGTGAAATAATACAATAAACAAACTGCAGGCTTGCAGTTCTGTGCAAATTAAGAGGTTCAAGCTGAGTCTTTCTGACAGATAAAGCTCGGTGTGTCTGTGTGTGTGTGTGTGTGTGTGTGTGTGTGTGTGTGTGTGTGTGTGTGTGTGTGTGTGTGTGTGTGTGCGTGTGTGTGTGTGCGTGTGTGTGTGTGTGTAGGGGGCTGCGCTTTCATACACGTACCAGCCTGCAATATGAACCCATCTGAGATATGATCAGATTCATTTTGACAGGTAAAGACCAATGTTCTGCAGATAATTCCCCTGCACACAAGTCATATAGTATTTGTAAGCTTTATTCAATGAAGGACGACATTTTCCTTTCTTTCCTTTTAACAATACGACGCAATATTCGGTTTTCTTCAAAAGAGCATGGAGACCTGAAGAAGAGTCTCCTCCTCTTCAGGACTCCGCAGGAATTTTAATGCTGTCTAACAGGGAAATGAGAGAATAAAATCGACTTAATTTTTTAATACACTTTAACACCTTGCGTTAATCCGACGCTCGAGTCCATTGTCGAGGGTTACCGCGGAGATATCGCCAGCAGCTGTCAATCAAGCCCTTGGTCAAATTAAAGCACGGCTCCATTAGGTTAAGAATGGGACCTGAAGGCCCGCTGTGAATCAGTTAGATTCCTGACACATTTATGCTTATTACAGCCAAACATTAGACAGACCTTATTATAGCTTATGTATTTAGATAATACAATAGTAATGCACAATAATGTGGATATTATCTTTGTAATTTAAGTTGTAACTTCCCACTTTGTTTCACGTTAAAACTTTATTTTGCTCGTCTCTGCTGATAGGGTTATATAAGGATTAATACATAATACAAAAAGTTCATCACTAACCTGAGTTTGGAGTTTGGTGACACAGCGATGCCCAAGATGCCATGCAAGAAAGAAGGGAAAGGAGAGTTAGTATAATAATCATAAATAAAGCAACGTCTTGCTGAAACAAAATAAAGTCTAATCATATGTAAGACAATTTGTTTCTCTTGCAAGTTGCTACAAGAATCCTACAACAATGATACATGGAAGACATCTCTCGTGGCCAGACAGGGAGTAAGGTGCTATATCTCAGTTTGAATACTGATTTCAGCACCTTTCAATGGATTAATGCAAAAAAAATATTTACATAAGCATGGCACATATTAATAAGGTGAGTGTTTTGCAAACATAAACATGCTTCTAATGAGTCTGTAAAACACTTATTTAAAGTTGCACAATCATAACTGTAAGGTTCAGCAAATATATACTATTAAAATAAAATTCCTTATTTTAGAGGATTATATCCTAAGTCATATTTTAAACATCCATGATGAATGCTTTCATATAACTGCATCTTCTCAGAGAAATCTCTAGAGTGTAAAACGAACAGCATGTAAGGTAAATAACACTTACGCTAAACACAATTTCTTTAAATAATAATGACATAATTTCTTGAAATAGCCATATATCTTAATAGATAAAAAGTAATCCCAAATGTCTTTTAAACTGTGCATTTCATGTTTCACATTTATATATTAAATGGCATTTAATGTTTGGGAACCATAAATTAAGATCTGTTTAAGTGCCTGTCATTAAGCTGTTAAATTATATTGCACCAGTGCACCTTGACTATAAATTTCACACTAGAGTCTGTCATTAGCAAACTTGGGATCACATGGGATACACTGTGACACATTGTGTTATGACCACCACACAACATCAGAGATCACAGCTTTCACCTGTTAAAACAAAGACTGTTGCATGACGCATGCGTCTCCATATAGTCCATACAGGGTTTGAAATGAATTATGGACACTTATGCTTATGATCAAATATCTTACCGGCCATGCGAAGTATATTTTTGTTCCTACTGTATGACAAAAGCATTGTTTAACTTTACTTCTTGTCAATAACAGCACAGGTCATATCATTATCCCCATCATACTATAAAAGGTATTAGTGAATCTGCACCTGCCACCAAACTAAATAAAACATCATATTTTATATAATTCCCTATATAATTTTTTTATATAGTGTCCTAATTGGAGTAATATTTCACATAGTGTATGGTCAACTTGTTATGTAGATTTAAAATACACTCACCTAAAGGATTATTAGGAACACCTGTTCAATTTCTCATTAATGCAATGGTGTAATGGTGTGGGGGATGTTTTCTTGGCACACTTTAGGCCCTTTAGTGCCAATTGGGCATCTTTAAATGCCACGGCCTACCTGAGCATTGTTTCTGACCATGTCCATCCCTTTATGGCCACCATGTACCCATCCTCTGATGGCTACTTCCAGCAGGATAATGCACCATGTCACAAAGCTTGAATCATTACAAATTGGTTTCTTGAACATGACAATGAGTTCACTGTACTAAAATGGCCCCCACAGTCACCAGATCTCAACCCAATAGAGCAGGGGTGTCAAACTCAAGGCCCGCGGGCCAAATCCGGCCCGCCCCCTCATTTCATCTGGCCCGCGAGAGTTTACAAATTATGTTAATTATGTGGCCCGCAAGAGTTTACAGATTATTTTAATGTTATTATAAGTTTTATTTTTTGCAGGATATTTCCTACATTGATTTTATTAGCAGCCACCAAAACTAATTTTTGTCCCGCCAAAGTCTTTTTGTAATGTAATTATAGTGATAATGTTTATGATTGCATGAGAAAGAACGAGCAGTGCCCCGCACGCGCGCACTACTAGAGTGGGCGTGTCTGAATGCGAACGCTGCAGCCTCCGGAAGTCGCATATCCAGGCTGCATACGTCATCAAGACTGTCTTGTTTCAGAATATTAACAATTATAAAGTAAAATATTATTCTTTGTTTATAGTAAATTGTTGTAATATGCGTATGAATGCAAATGTAATGGTGAGTTAACTTGAATAAACCAGGCTTGATGACGCTGCCTATGCGACCTCCGCAGGCTGCAGCCTTTGGAAACGGACAGTATCTGCTCGTTCTTTCTCTCCCTCTCTCGCGCACGCTCACGCGGATCCAGCGAGAAAATGTTTTCCGTCTCGTGTACAGAAATGTTTCGCGTTGTCCAGCTGGGATTAGTTTACAACGCGTCTATTCCCGCTAAATACGCGAACTAATGACTCATCTGAACCGATTACGTTTAATAAACGATTGAAACTATTGATCTGTAGCCTACAACACTGAACTCATGAGACGTCAGTCAATCAGTCAGACACTCAAAGCCAGGTAAAAAAAATCACAGCTTTTTTGTAAAGAGGGCAAGAAATGACAAGCCAGAGTATATGTGTCTAATAAATGCATAGGCCTATTGTGGTGGAGATTGTAAAACTCTTTATTAGTATCTTAAAATGCCACTCATTTTCTTACCTGCACAATGAAGGATAACAGAACATTTTGAGTGTACTGTACTCACATACTACATGTGTTTTTGTTACCACAATTATTTTTTAAATAATCTATTCTGTACTCTATACACTTTGTCATTATTTGCCTGGGCTTCTACTTTCAAAGCTAGATATTAATTGAGGTATTTAAAAAAACCAATAGTAAGCAAATGCAGAGAAAACTATGCAATGTACAGTAATAAAAGAGTTGATACATTCATACAGTCGTTCAAATACAACCGGCCCTTTGAGATTAACCGTAATGCTGATGTGGCCCGGGATGAAATTGAGTTTGACACCCCTGCAATAGAGCATCTTTGGGATGTGGTGGAACGGGAGCTTCGAGTCCTGGATGTGCATCCCACAAATCTCCAACAACTGCAAGATGCTATCCTATCAATATGGGCCAACATTTCTAAAGAATGCTTTCAGCACCTTGTTGAATTAATGCATGAATTAAGGCAGTTCTGAAGGCAAAAGGGGGTCAAACACAGTATTAGTATGGTGTTCCTAATAATCCTTTAGGTAAGTGTATATTATCATTAGTAGCAGTAGTAGTAAGATGTACTATTAACATTAAACTTCTTATGGTACAAAATTATATTCATGTCAAAGCTGTAGAAGCTGTAAGCTCCTGTTGCTTACAATCACCAAAATCATTTTGCATTTCTATTTATTAGTAAGTCAGCATGTGTGTTTATTTGGAATCAAACCCATAATGTTTTGGTGGGAACAATGCGGTACCACCTGAGCTACGGGAATGCTAAAAACGTCTACGTTTCCATTTAAAACATACTATTATGATGCAGTTCCTCATGCTTTAACCAGCCATTAAGTGAGTCAATGCCAATTTTTACTTCATTTGGATATTAAATATTTTTCGAATGAATATATTGCAAACATGACACAATCATTTCACCTTTACCAAATGCTAAAGGTATTCCCGTCAGTGTGATGTGTGGGTATGCGAGCGTGCGAGTGTGTGTCTCTTTCTGGCTAGCTCCATCTGGAAGATTCAAGCACTAGGCGGCTGTCACACAATAGGGAGACCAAAGCCCGCTGAAGGATAACAAATGACTTCATGGCAAAACAGCTATTGAAATTCTTTCAGTATGTGGCATTAAAAACAACTGAACAAATAGAGATAAGAAGGTTAGTAGGATTTGAAATGAGATTTCTCTCTCTCTCCCACACTCTTCCCCAGCCCTCTGTTAAAGAGCTAAACAAAACAAATGGAGCTTATTACTGCAGATTACCTTACATTGGACAGATTCACGGTGTGGGGCCAACTGTAAACAATGTCTCTCTCTCCTCTAACAAAGTATGTGCCATTTATAACACCGAGCAATCATAGGCACTGCACGGCTAGATAAAGGGAAATGTATGCGGGGTCTGCCATTTGAAAATACAATCACTTAAGACTGTTACTACGTGTGTTACCATAGCAAACACTGATAAACTAATTATTCCCCGCTATACTGCTTATATTATTGCTGTTTAAATAGCACCCAGGGGATTGGGAGGGATTTCAGCATGTACGCGAGTGGCAGAAGGGATTCGGATTTAAAATGCGTTCAAAAACACAAGGTCACTAATTAACAGAACAACATTTGACTTTCATTCAAAACGCTAAGTCGGTAGTTACATCCGGCGGCAAATACGAACAGCCCTGTGGTCATTAATCACACAGCAGGGCGTTTCTCCGCCCCACACCTACCAAACTTTCTGGAAACTTTTAGCGGTCTGGAGCAGTAGCGGCCGGTGGAAGATGAATAGCATTGGACATATATTCTGTTCATTTGCCACTCTTTTTCCTGTCAGCAGCCAGCAAAAGCTCTCTCATGCAATCGGATTTATGATTTATGCCCGGCGCCGTGGAGCAACAGGCTCCGAGCACGGGTAAAGCACCGGTCTCTAGATTTATCATCGGCCCAGTCCATCTAACAATCAGGCGTTAAACAGAACAAAAACCCATTCCAAATAAATTCCCACTGTATTTGTGTGCCGATTTGATTTACTGGCCTTTGGGGAGGCACCATTTGGTAGCGCGAGAGCGGTGAGATGTAGGTGGTGCCTGAGAGAAAAGGGAAAAGGAGGGGGGACGCATGTGCCAGAAGTGTTTATTGTGTCAGGTTGATTTATTGAGTGAGCTTCATTTCACTGAATGTTCTCAGATATTTATTTCCCTAAAGGCCCCACAAAGATATGAACAAGCCCGCATCCACATATGTCATCATTGCCCATTTTACAGAGTCAGGAGATTTCTTTACGAAGATGGGGGAGAGCACCAGGGCACCTTTCCATCTGTATCTCGCCGACAGTGCTTCTTAAAAAGATCTCTACATGCAGTCAGCTTTTAAACAATGCTTCATTTCAGCTCCTAAAGGGACAAATACTAAAAATACTTGAACAGAAATAGCCATCTACTTTACCAGGGCACGGTGAACTTCGTTAAGTTATAATAAAAAACTAATCTCATATAACTTTATATTAGCAATGGAAAGTAAAAACAAAAATCCCATTTTAAGGGATGGCTGGCAGAGCAAAAGGGAAAGGTGTCTGTGAGAGATGGGAAAACAGTGGGAAAGTAAAGCAGATGGCACTGGCCTTTGATTTTCCAGATGGCTGTCCTGATTGGTGAGCTCGGTGACATCGAGTTGTCTCATTGACATGCTGCCTCTACTGTATCTCTGTCTGCAGGTCTCTCTCTCCCTCTCTCTCTCCCTCTCTCTCTCTCTTTTCCCCTTCTAAAGGTACATCAGCCTCCATGCCCACTCACCAACCCGGTCGCTCTCATTTCAGCCAGCCAGCCAACCAACCTGCTGCCGTTGTTTTTTTAATATCAGTAATGAGACGCAATTGTACATGGCACCGTTTATTTAAAGAAGCAAAAGCAATTACTATTGCGAAGCCTGACTGCAGTCATCACTAATTAGGAGATTTAATATAATGTTAATATTAGAGGTAAAAACACATGGCGCATAACAAAATGTTTGTGCTATTTGCTGTTCTGCAGCGGTATAATTAACACAGACTACTAGTTATTTTTTACGACTATATACACATAGACGTCTGCGTTTATTAACGGGCAAATAAGTCCTTGGCTGCTGACACAGACAAACAATACGTCAATCTGCACCCTATGATTAGCTTCCAAAAGGAAAAAATCCATAAAATATGATCCTTTGCCCTTATCTGTAAATAAATCTCCATTTTAGCACACAAGAACTGGAATATTAAATAGTCAGAGGCTCATTTAAATTGGACCGGCAAACAGAAATAAATGCAGGGGTCTATTCTTTGACCTTGCCAGTACCTGATTTTTTAGGGTCATATTGTTATTACCATAGTGCAAGCTAAGAAACGACAACTCAAAATTCTCTAATTACTGTGTGTTTACTGGGGGCCACAGGCCAGCACACAGTTAATGAAACATCACGGCGCAAGCCTTTAGGGCCCAGGGGAGACGGCGGGCCCTGCGTTGCAACACTTGCAGTTCTGCTTTTCCACTCTGTACGCAATTAATTGATCCAGGAGCCATATTTTATGAGGCATTCGAGGATAATCTAGAAGCGCATGGAAATGCACTCAACAAAATGGGAATTTGCCTTGAATGCAACAAAGCTACAACAATAAAAATGCTACGTTACAAGTATCCAAGTTGTTTAAATCTATGTTGCGTGATAGAACACTAGCACATCAACCGGTTACAACTAACTGGGTCAAATGCATTTATAACCAACGGCCAGTGTAACTGAATAGGGTTTGCAAAGAAAAACATTGTCATTTTGTTGTATTGTAACTTAAAGGCGGTTATTACACGAGCTAAAGTGCATATCACTCACAGTCTTAGTTTACACATTTACTAGCCCACGAGCTGTCTCGCATACGCTAGCTGTCTCGGGTTCAGCTGTTACCCTCGCAGAGCAAACCACTGAAAGTGATTCCCAATTGTTGTGATGTCACGTCTAAGAGGGCAGACTATTGATACTATAAAAAGCATGTTGCAAGGGCTAGCATGTGGCAGATTGCTTTCTCGAAGCCAGTTTTAGATCAGTATAAGTACAGACAGGGGCCGCGCTCTACTTCGCACTGGGGACTGAAAATGAGAAATAAGCATTTCCGGATGTATTCAGCCGGCCACAGAAACAATTTGCTGTGGGCAAAAAGCCGGGGAAAATGGGATAAATGGTCTGCACTACCAAAGAGCAGGCTAAAAAAAAGTTATTGCTGAAACCTGAAATCTTTTATTGAATTATGTAATTAAGTGAGTTGAGATGCCAAATTATCCCAAAGTAGGAAGCTGATTTGAACTTTTCAAAGCTAGTGGGATAATTATAATGAATCAAACGGTGTTAGCTGCAAGGGAAGGCAATTTCTGTGCCATAAGCTACACCAATTTTTTTTATTTAAAAAAATAATACTTTGTCCATAACTCCCTTTTCCCAATCCTCCTCATCTTCCATTAGTTGACAAACAAATAAGCTCACTCAACTGGCCAATGCTGAGTTAAGCTGATCTGGTTTACACTTTACGAAGAAATCAACACGCACAGGAATAGGAGAAAACATTTTAACACCTCATCTTTAAAAGCATCAAAACACTTTTCACTATTCAAGGCATCTTAACTGCAATGCTTACTAAGCTACGTAGCCAGCTAGAGAACCGCGTGGCATGCATGATGACATCACATCTACCCTAGAGGAACTCGGCATGGGAGTGCCCCTGTGTTTCAGCCACAAATACCTAGAGGTTGAGATACGGCATCTATATTAGATCAGCTAAGCCTGGGAAACATCACGTGGACATGCTTGGTGTGCACAGCATGAAGAAATTAGAACAGGTGCGATATGCCAGCGCTAAAAAATCCGATGACAACAATCATCGCTAACAGGTCATTTATTAGAAATTTCCGACATCGGGAGATGCAAATGGCTTTAAATAAAGAAAGCAAGTCCATTATCATCACAAATGCACTTGTCTTAATTGTCAAGTACTTCTATTGTAAAAGTTTTTGGATCGATAGCTGTAAAGGAATGCAGTCTCTTTAAGTACTTGGGGGTAGTAGCCAGCAGAAACAAAGAAATGAGAGTCCTGATCTTGGCCAGGCTGTTTTCTCCACTTAAGCAGAGTTGATTGGAGGTGGAGGATTCGTAACGCCGGGGCTGATTTCCATAAGAAGGGGAGGACGGGTTTTTAATGGGGGTCAGTGACAGGGCCGAAGTTTGAATTGGCAGGGGTGCATCAATTAGTGCGCGGGCAAAGCTCAGGCTAACGATAAGGTGAGTGGATGGTAGAGAGGGGTAATCTTCATTAGAAGCACATGAAAAATATTACAGGCCTCACAAAGAGAAGGCAAATGAGAGCGTGGCAAAGGGCACGATAGAAACATCCTCTCATCACAAGCTCATTCCAGAACGTCTCGAGCTCCGCAGTTATGGATTTAACGTCCATGATTTCTGCAGGACGTTTAATAAGCTAATGCTCTTATTTAATAGAGAAATGGCATGGATTGAAAATAATCACTCGAATTGAAAATGTGTTTTTTTTCTGGTTTAAATAGTTAACCATTAGCGTGACTCACTCAGTGGAAAACCTTGAGCACGCATTGGGCTATTAATTGAACATCCAGAACAATATTGACAAACATTTACAGAGAAAACCTTGTAACCAATGCGTATTGTGTCTTTGAATTCTCTCCAGAATAGCATAAACAATTTCCACTAAGCAAGCTCTTTTTTGCTGTTGACAAAACAAAACCATCATCAGCTTGTTTTGATGATGCAGATAAAATATAACCGCCTTATTTTCCATGCAATCTCGCTTCTGTTTTCTATGACAATATCCATCATTTCCGACAGGAATCAGAGACCTTTGATATGCAGCAGCTTCGACTTAATAAGGCAAAACATTAGTGTACACGTGTAAAGAGTGTTCATAAATGTGTGAGAGTGGATGTGGGCCCAGAAGCAGAAACGAATTTGATTACATTGTGTGTCCACCTATCCAGATGAACCCCATCATGTGAACATTGTGCAACCAAGCAGACGAAGACCATCCAGGCAAGTGTATACCATTAAAGTGTATACTGGGAGAAAAAAACACTCTGTCCTATTGAACAGTTTTGTTTCCACGGGGCAAACAGCCACGGCACAATCACCGTGAATTACAGTCGTCTCCATCACATCAACATTACATTTTATGATCTCCTAAACCTGTAAACAAAATCTTCGGAGCAGATAAATTTGAAACGCCACAATGCAATTAAAGCCCGATTCGATTTCGGCAAGCACCATCCATCTGTCAAAAGGAAACCGAAGCGGAGGAGATTTATTATTAGTCAATTCCTACTTGTCGTGTCCACTAACAAAATAGTGTTCTCACACATCCAAAATACCAACTGAATTACTCGTCTAGCTATTAGACGAAAACAAAACTAATTGCCAGCTCTGCCAAGTATGTCATCACGCCGAAAAGTTCTTCGTACAAACTTTTCCTATTAATTATTACATCTTTGGAGATTTGATTCTCCATGCTCACGGGAATCAGTGTGATGTTCTTGGTTCAGCTGAAGTATAAATGTCTCCTATAATCCTATTTGTCCACTTCAGAATCAAGAAGAAGATACAAATCTTCATTATTTACAGTAGGGGGAGGGTTCGAGGGACCTTTCAGCTTGAACTGCTATCATCTTCAAAGGTAAAAGAGGATGTCGATTCAAAATCAGAAATGTATCGGCGATCTCTACGCTCCTTAAAGTACAATGCATCTCCACTGATTAAAATACATCAAAGCCTCGTCATTCGTTCCTCTGAGCAATAAGGGTGGATTTTAATTGCAAAATGTTAAACCTCACAATTAAAGGCTTTGTGCTTCTTAAAGCTAGCCCAAACAGACACAGAGAGAGCGGCATACAAATGAGGCGGCAAGAGGAAGAGAGGAGAATTAAATGATAGCATTAAAAGCGCCCTGTTAAATGATAACGCAGTGGAAGACCAATCGCGGCGTGCGCCGATAATGCTACGGTGAAATATGTCAACAAATTGCACTTTAACACGCTATCATTTTTCTCTCAAATTAAAGCCTTTCCTTTAAAGAAAATACATGTTCAAGTGGCAAAAACAGGTGCCTGTTTGTGAGAACACTAATGCATCTGTCGGCGATAAGCAGTTTAACATGAAGCCATCCTGCTATAAATCGAGAAACATACTGCCAATACAAACAGTTAGTCAATTTGCAGTCTACAGCCACGATGAAGCTCTGTGAAACTGTTATCTGACTGTTGCAATTAGATTACCGCTTCACAATGCAAAACCATTTGAACATCTTATCAGTTTATGAAGGATTTAGTGAACATATAACTTTCCACACTAATGTATAGACCTTTACAATTCATTGACTATAACAATATCATCCATTTTACTACTGTATCCTTTTATTAAAAATAAAGCATGGATTAATATTAAAGGAGACATTTCACAAGACTTTTTAAGATGTCAAATAAATCTTTGATGTCCCCAGAATATGTATGTGAATTTTTAGCTCAAAATATCATATAGATAATTTATTATAGCCTGTTAAAATTGCCACTTTGTAGCTGTGCAAAAAATGTGTCCTTTTAAATGCAAATGAGCTGATGATCTCAGCACTAAATGTCAGGGGCGTGATTGGATAGTGCAGATTAAGGGGTGGTATTATCCACTACTAACATCACAAGGGGAGCTACATTTCAATTACCTATTTTTCACATGCTTGCAGAGAATGGTAACAAAAACTAAGTTACTGGGTTGTTTTTTATCACGTATTATAGTTTGATAGAAGCACTGGGGACCTAATTATAGCACTTAAACATGGAAAAAGTCCGATTTTCATGATATTTCCCCTTTAAACCATGATAAGCTCCACACCCAAATTAGGGTTCACATATATACTTTCTATAATAATAATTTTGCTATATGATGGTAACCACACAGTTGATGATACCCTTCGACTTTAGTATAGGAAAAACAAATACTAAGGAAGTCAATGGGTACCATCAACTGTGTTGTTATTTTCAGTGTTGGGGGTAATGCATTACAAATAATGTGCATTACGTGATAATATTATTTTTTTGAAGTAACGAGTAAAGTAACACATTACTTTATAAATGTACATATTAATATTTAAGTCACTTTTTTTAAAGTAATGCGAGTTACTATTCAGTTTAATTAATTTGATAAAAAAAAATGTACTGAATTAAACTAAACATAGTCATGTAGAATTACGCAATGTATGCGCGCCTTAGCGGGAACAGTTTGAGTCAAAAACGGAGATGGCAGGCCAGAGCTTGACAGATTTTCGCGATGAAAAAATGCAACGCATATAAAAGTACAGTAAGCATTACTTTCCATGAAAAGTAACTAAGTAACGCAATTAGTTACTTTTTTGGGGAGTAACTTAATATTGTAATGCATTACTTTTAAAAGTAACTTTCCTCAACACTGGTTATTATCATTCAAAATATCTTTTTAAATAAAGAAACTCATACAGGTTTAAAACAACATGAGGTGAGGAAATTATGACAGAATTGTCATTTTTGGGTGAACTGTCCCTAAAAGCATTGTAATATTTTGTAATATAATTTCATTGCATCAAAACTTTCATGTCATAATATACGTATATGTTCATTTACATTTTCACATTACTATTATTAGGTTAAAGCGGCCAACATTCAAAGCAAGTCTGAAAGAAAAACAAACACATTGCACAGTATCACATACAAATAATTGCACAGAAACTCTATAAGCATTTTAAACAACACAAAAATCTGTCAACAACTGCAATATTATCATATTTCCGCTGTTCTTTCACTTATCCCATCTACAATCTCTTAACATAAAATGTGTTAAAGTCTTCACGTACACATCTCTACAAGCATTAATTAAAAGGCTGCGATAGACACGGCATGCTTCTAACAGACCTATCGACAATGAAATTAGGATTTGCTGGCAAAAGAGCATTTCGGGATCCCTCGGAGGGACTAATGAAAAACACTTTCATGGCTAACCCATCAAAAAAGCCAGGCGGAGGTGAAGAGCGAGGTAGCACAGGACGCCGGCAGGAAGATGTTATGTGAGGGTCTGAAACGTGCGACCTCTCATTTCATCCTTTAATAAAGAAGCACCCAGGTGGCCTTGATGCCTTACAGTTGCCTGGGGCTCCCGAGTGCAGCACAGGAGCTCGGCTCAGGGTTGTTTTTACCCTGCACCCCCGTTCTCCAGCACAGATACCCGCATGCTTTGTTTTCCATTCCATGTGACAGTTTGGAGGTCTGTTATCAAGATCAAACCACTCCTTAATCTCAGCTGGTGGAACTTGTTTCATTGCCGTACTGATCGACTGGCAGAGCACTTGATGGTAGTGGTGTAATGGTGAAAACATTTCTCAACCAGGACCAGGGAGATGCTAGATAGAGAAAGAGTGTGGGATCGGTTTGTGGTCGCAAGCATTGGGTAAGTCCAGGGACACGATTGGGTACGAATGTTGCAATTTTTGCCTGTTTGGTACATTGCGAATCCTACATTAAGAAAACAACAAAACAAATGAGTCCCAGAAAGAGCCGTGCTACTTAAAAGCCCCATGCTTAAATGATTCCTGCGTCTGACAGACTGCAGCAAAATTTGCCTTGAGCTGGTCATTTTTCAACTACGTTGATTCAAATACAAACATTGTAGAGGCCTGGGATTTCATTGTGCAAATGATCTGTGTGTAATACTTTCATAACTTCCTGTGTAAAAGGAGCCCGTTGGCAAGGCTCTCAACAGGCCAAGCAGTCAGAAGAAACATTTAGGTTATCAGAATTTCTGTAGGCCATTTTTTTAATTAGCTTTCACAATTTCTGTCAAGATAGTGATGAATTTAGTCTTGAAAGGACGACGGAAAGTTAAATAAAGTACGTCTGTGCTATTTCAATAGATATCATAAAAGTGCTTATTGCTTGTATTGACAGATGAAAATACATGTGTGGTCTACTGCTTATTCAGACAGTAACCAGACACCGGCGCGCACCCACACATCTGTCAAATTTAAGCATTATGGTGCAATTGCAGAAATAGGAAACTATTTTCAAACTGTTTTAACAGGCTGCAATTGCATTTATGTGGATGCAGCTTCAACTGTTTCCTGTCCACGACTTATGCATTCGGGTCTCGTCTAACTTTCGAATTCATCAAAGTAGCTTTCGTTTCGAAAACAGACCAAGTACAGCTTCTCAAACAGAGACCTTCTAATTAAAATTATTGTAACGCTGACAATTCCTGGACATAGTTGCCACTTAACTGCATTGTCAGGCCCCGGACTCACAACCTGAATACAGATTTTCCACCTGCCCGCCATTCCGTATTGTTCAAACTTTTCCAACATACACCTATTTCCCCAGTGGGAAGCAGGTGGTGTGTGGAGGTGTTTACGGAGAACGTCTAACTGACAGCTGGCGGGAGGAGACTCAAACAGCTGCAGACGAGTGGAAAAAAAGAGGTAGAGAGAGAGACAGAGAGAGAAAAAAAGAGAGAGAGAGAAGGCAAACAGCTTTAATACCCTCAGGGTTGTCAACTCCAATCCCCCAACCCACAATGCTTTTAACCAAGCAAACAGAAGAAAAACTGTTGCCATCTCAAGACTTCAGAGTCTTTCACCGAACCCAGCGATTTTGGGATGAATTGCAGGTTTGAAATGGATCACAGAGGTTCGGAGAAAAAAAAATGTAATGGGGTAAATTTATTAAGCAGTTTTGCGTGCCTTCACTGTCCACCATTTTAAAGATATATTAATGATGATGCTTAAAATAAATATCATTAAAATGCAATTCTAGCTGTGTTTACCTGTTGTAAGTGCTATAGCAGTACAGACAGCACATTATTAATATTATCAAAGGCCTCAATTTATAAAAAAAACTAACTAAAATGTGGTCGATGAGAAACACATTTCGAAAGCTTGGTTGTGGAGGGGCAGCATTAAAATCAACAAGATCAGCTTCTACCGCTTTGTTTGGTTCTGCCAAGGTTACACGAGACCCATTCCAAATTTCCTGGGGCAGAAGGGGGGGGGAGAGTGTTGAGCGTTGCACGAAAACTGATCCCATGCAGATAAATCACTCGTGCAGATCAAAAGACAAATCAACGGCAAAAGACAAAAGATGCTGACGAGCGGAGAACAATGGAGAACGTGAGACGTGGGGATCACAGCAGACGGCCGCGGGGATCCAGCTGTAAAGGAGCCGTGCCATTTTTGAGCTGAGTGTGGGAGTGCGGCTAAGCAGGTGATCCTTGACAAGTTAACCGAGCGCTTCCGGTAAAACCCGTGACAGCCCTACACGCTTTTGTCGGAGTAAGTAGAGGAAATAAGTACTTGGCAATACAGCATGTTTTATCCACACAAACAAATAAACATGAAACGCATCATTTGTTAGAGAGCCTATAAAGACACCAGGAAGGGTGGCAATGCTAGATCCAGATTCAGAAGTGTTATGCTTTCTCAGGCACACAGGTATATAAGTAACATATCACTTTTATGGTCTGCACTGTCCTGCCATTAACGGCTTGAAAAACAGACAGGGCCACATGAACATAACCTTGAAATTAAATCCATTCCTTGCTAATCAAATACGCTAATCTGGAATTATCTTTTACAATACATTGACCAACACATTTCACAAAGTATGCATTGAAAAATAAATAAATGTAAAGTAGTTTAATCAAATAGGGCCGAGATTAGGTCAGTACATTTCCCAAATAAATTTAGATAGAGTGTCACTTTTAGGATTCTATCGGTGGATTTGCATGCACTTTAAAACACTTCTGGGTTGCAGGACAGTATAAATAGCACAAAGTTTTACAAGCCATCCTATTCCAAGCAGCAGTTATTCATAACAACTGCAATGTTGAAATTAAAGGGGGACGTGAGAGGGGAAGGTTGCTTTAGCCACAACAAAGGAAGGAAATCCCACTTAGGTTTGTACTTGTTTCTCTCGCTCTTCTACCTTTACCGGGTGTATCAGAGAACAAACAGTGCCTGAAGCAGGCAGCCACCTGCAATGCATTCCCCCATCCCAACCCCATTAAAGTCCTTCACAGAAATCAGAATTTAATAAATCACCCGGAGTCTGACAGAGTTTATCTCAAGGGGTTGCTTTGACTCGAGAGTAGCGAGCAGACAGACAAAGCTTAGGACGATAAGACGTGAAATTAAATACAGTTAGCAGTTTAAAACAAAGGCTGAAATGTGTCGCCACTTAACCACGGAAAAGTCCGCTTGCTTTTTTCTGGAGAAAGTGAAGGTGATCCATTTCGGTTTGGGCACGTGTACTGTAACCTCATTTGCATGCTTAGTGTCAACATTTCTCTCTTCTGCAGATATGTTTAAGAGCAATGAAGTTGACATCCTTTTTATCGAGGCATGGCATATAAATCATGGCCATCACACACACATGCACATCTCAATCGGAGATCTCGCTGTATCGCGCTATGCTTCCTTTTATAGACATGACAGGTGCGACAGTAGTCATCGCTTAAGGTAAGGAGAGAGTTATGTGAGCGTGTCTTATCTCCGTGCACGCACTGATATCCTCACTTAACGTGTTGAATCACACAGATTATTTACAGGGACGTGTGAGCTGCGTTCACAGAGCTATGCTGTTAAAAGTTAAGTGTCATTTCTGTACCTCTATCATGACCAAACATAACTGCTTAACTACTGACAAGTTTTATATTACACTCTAAACTGCTACTGGATGACAAACCATTGCACTTAAATTTCAGACATCAACTCAAAATTTTCGAGTGACTTGTTACATCTCAATTTTTTTAGATTGGTAGGTTCTGTAAATGTAACTGGCTGACTGTTGCCACAAATATTTAAATAGTGGTTATATTAACTTGCATTAACTAAATTCCTTTGATTGACAGGATATATTGGCCATGACTCTCTGCTGTTTTTATCTGCCGATAGTGTGAAAACGTCACGTCATTTTTTGTTATTTTTCATGATATTTCCATGTTTTTCATGATCGTATCACAAATTTCTGTTTATGTGTCATTGTCACGTATTGGTTACTCAACTGCTTTTCCCTTTTTTAAACCATTTTCGCTTCGGTTTAGGGTTAGATTTAGTGTTTGCGTTAGGATGTCACTTTAAGTATTGGTTTAAAATCGGAATAATTTTTTTATATTTTCTACATTTTAAACCATTGTCCCCTGCCGTTAGGGTTAGAGTTGGGTTTGGGTAAGGATGTCATTTTATGTAAATCTAAACCTAAACTGAAGTGACAATGGTAAGAAAATGGGACAAAACAGTTGAGTAACCAATACGTGACAATGACACATAAACAGAAATTTGTGATACGATCATAAAAAAACACGGAAATTCGTGACAGTATCACAAAAAAGAATAAAAAATTATGTGAATATAGGTACGTAATTTCGTGAGACTGGGCTGATATATCAGCAAATTTCTAAATTATTTTATCAATAAAAATTTAAACACTTCACTTTCAAATTATAGAGATTAAAACGGAATAAGAATATTATAAGGTCAACTTGTGTCCACAGATAGCAACCTGATGGCAACCTAAAGTTTAATGCATTTGCCACATAAACTAACTTTAATGAAGTAAGTGTGTGTTTGAGATTATAAACGACCCCTTTTTTTAATAACACTCCAGGGTCCCGGAATCCAGGAACAGGCATTCGGAACGCGGTGACCTGCCGGCCACGCCTAATCTGTCCCGACTCAACCCACGCCACCGACGGTTCGACTCGCTATCTGTTTTTCAAACTGATGCCTTCCTGCCGGGACGGCGCGGCTGGAGAGCTGTCAGCGTTTTGCCCTTTCTGGGGCGCTGCGCTATCTCAGTCTGCACCAGTCCAGCGTGGCCTGTTGAAAAGACCTGTCACAGCCTTGCGAGTCTCTGACATTCCTATTGGCTTGACCCTGACCCTTTGAAAAGCATACCTTTAATTATCCTGTCTCAAATCTCCTTCCATGGCAGAATAGAATATACATATCATAGCCGAGACAGCACGCGCTATTCTTTTACATACGCATTTAAGGGCCCCCACTCCGAGCCGTATGACCCTTGGAATAATATTAGACTGTTTGGAATGTGACTGTGAGACTAGCAAGACACACAGCTGTGGAAGAGCTTTCTTTATCAGGAAAAATTACATAATGCCCTAACAACTACGAGCTGTTTCCAGCACAACAGGACAATGCTGGAAGGCTCGGATGCTAAAAACAGAAGACATAAATATGATGTATTGTTTTAGCTGGCTTCCTCAATATCCTCCAATTAAACAGCCATGGCAATGATAGCAGCGTAAAGTCACTTTTGATCCATGTAATCATATCTGCGGGCTTGCTTTTGTATCACATTCCTTTTCTGACATTTGAAAGGTCAAGAGTTAGGGGACATTTGATAACCGCTAAATCCTTGTACCCCATTTTACAACCCTTATTCTATATTCTTGGAATTGGTAACATTGCATTTTTATTTTCGGGGAAGTTAAGACACGAGAAAACTTTGAACATATTTGTTCACCATAATTTCAAGCTTGAGGAATTTTTCTGCATTATGACAAAAAGAGGAAAGACGCGGATAATTCTCTGGCCGTGACAAAAGGTCAAGTCACTGCACAGAAATACAAGCAAGCTTGCTTAGCGAGCCAAAAATCTGAGCAATAAATTATGAATGTGGCAAACTTTGTTTTTTCTTTCAGTTGGAATTTTTGTAGGGTTTCAAAAACTTGTGCATTGTCTACATTTGACCTGACGAATGACTTAAAAACAAACAAAAAAATTAACCTGTAGCCTTCACCTTTTACATAAAGATTGATTTTTTTTTTTATATTTATATTATTAATATTTTTTATTAATGCATTCTATTCTTTAAACAATTAAATTTAATACAAACCTAAACTTTACTATTTACTTTTATGTGCATAGGAAAAAATATTAATGGATTAGCCATCAAAAAAAGAAAGACATTAAAACTACTTATTATTTAAATATGTATTTCCAAAAATAACTTTGCAACTATTTTTACAAGTTTGTTAAAATGTTTTGCCTTTTTTATTTATTTGTTTATTTATGTATTTATTTATTTTGATGATAACCAGATAACTTTACATTAAACATTAATTTAATATTATAATTTGTCCTTATATCTGTAAATAAGCAACAAAAATGGCAACGGTTTAGTAGAATGACCCATCTGATCATCCAGTTTTCTAAATTAACTGAAGATAAAGAGACAGTCACATCTTTTTGTGGCTCTTCCCGTTGTTGTTTTGTCAGAGCATTGACCCCGACTGCTGCTCTCTGTACAGCGTCCCCGGCCCTCCACTGTTCGCTCAGCACGGCTTTCCCTTCTCCCTCCTCGGCAGGACAGTCTTTCCCATTAAATAAGTCCTATTCCACTTAATGGCAACCTTGGGAGATCTGCAGCGCTTGAAAGCACTTGCACTTAACACTTTGTAGTCAGAGAAAACGTTTTTTTGATCTGCTCGTGTCATTTAATCATCCGTATTCTACCGAGCTACTCAGAAACAATTTTGCAGGATATTAACTTCTGGCTAAACCCTGCTTGTGCCATTTGTGGTTCCACTCAACCAGCGGTCCCGTGGGGGCCAGGCCCCTCCTCACAGCTGTAATAAGCTTTACTCAACTGAATAAAACAGTTAATAGAAAGGTAAGATCAAAATGCGTGAATCATGAAATATTAGCCAGAGTTCCATGAAAGTCGCTCTGGTTAAGCAAACCACTGCTGGACAGCTTCAGTAGCACTGGAGACAGTTTGTAGCTTATTGAATGGTTATACCACACCTCCTTTACGTATAAAGTTACTTAAGTGCCTGCCTACAGGGAGAACCACGTCAAATCGCATTGAAAATAACTTTAAGGAGCAAATTGAATGCATTTGTTTAAAGGGAGGCGACGTCTTTGGGGACTGCTGACACTTAATACTAAATATATTGAGTGAAAGAAAAAGGATTCAATGTTCTTTCAAACGCACACAAAAAAAGAGAGAGAAAACCTACTTATTATATGCTTGGCATCATACACAGACTGACAGTTCCATCCCATGAAAACCATTTTTGTTCCATTACACAAAACTAGGTCATCCTCTCATAATTGTCAATCATGCAATAAATCTTTCTGTGCCGCAAATGAATACTGCATTGGGAATGAAACAAAGCTTATTGGCATGCGATGTCAGCTTGACTTAATTCATTCTCCTTTTCAGCTGAGCCCATTCATATGTGAAGTTTACGGACATCACACTGCCTGTTTCACAGTGGAATAATAGATGTGGACAGACACATTATGCTGGGAATGTTGTATTAGCACAGCGTAAGCTGCCTGCATGGAGACACAGCTCACAACAGCGTTTAAACGTGAGATCGTATCAGAAACGCGAATAAATTGTCTCTTATATTCCATAATTCTCTCCCAAGCACATTAAACGTAAATATGTAAATGTATGTACAGTCATGAACCCGCTGTGTTTTCTCAAAAAGAGCTCTAACATGAAAACAGGCACAACTTCCAAGGGAATCATTTTCTATGAATCATCTGTTTGTGACATCTTGTTTTAAAATAAATTCACAATCCAATAAAAATATGTAATCTTTTCTTAGAGCTAAAGACAACAAACAGTCCCGCGGGGAAAATATTCAAAACAAGATCTATTAAATATCTCAGCAATGTGAATAAACAGAGAGCAAAGAGAAACTCCATCTTAGATCTTTCGCTTGGGAAAAAGACGCAAGAAATGTCACAAGCATTCCCGTTTAGGTTTTAAAGGAAATCTAAACAACTTTGCTGAAATCTGCTTGGATGTAAAACAGGAAGTCCTTTTTCATATGAACACTTTCTAATCAGATTCTCCCAAATGATCAGAGTTATTAAAACGTATTTTACAGTTCCTTAATACACCACCATTCTTCCTATCACTTTCCTTCATTTAAATTTATTACAAATTTTCAAGGGGACAACGCTAAAACCACTACACACTTAAAAATAAAAGTGCTTCACAATACCATATAATCATTTTTGGTTAAAGGCGGGGTGCATGATCTTTAAAAGCCAATAGGTGTGTTCGAGATCATTCGGCGCTGTGCAGACCGATCTGCAAGGTTTGCCGCTTGCAGTCGAGGGAGAAGCTGCTTGCCGTAGTGAGGTGTGCGCAGTGTTTCCTTTTTTATCGCGATTGAAGTGAATTAGATGGTGAATTTGATAAAAACAAACATTTTAATAAAAAGTTGCAACCAGAAACATGTTATATCGAATATTTGAATTGCTGCTTATATTGCATGCCCGAAAATAACGGGAAACAAGCCTACATTAATAAAATACCAATATAGTTTGGTATTTTGCTTCTTTTTAGTTTTATTTTATTACACAACACAAAATAACATATTTATGCATATTAACAAGTTTTTTCCTGTTATAAAAATTAATTTATAATGTTTATTCGTTCAACTAAATGCATGCACTGCTTCAAGTCAGCCGCCGATCGATCTGCGCAGCGCCGTATGAAGTCGAACACACCAAATGTTGATATTTTAAATTACCTAAAGAAACACGCCCCTACCCCAATAGAATCTGGATCTTCTTTTGATAGACCTGCCCCACACATATGCAACCAAGGCAACAATGTCAGTTAGTAGACACGCCCCTTACTGCTGATTGGCTACGAGTATGTTTTGTTTCTCGGCCCGACTCTCTTCTCCAAAGCATTTTTCAAAAATTGTGCACCCCGCCTTTACTGTAAATGGATCCACAATATCAGAAGAAAAGTACAAGAACATACAAAAACTGTCACTGGGACAGTACCAATTTCAAAAAATAATTTGGACCATTTTAAAAGTTATCTTTTGTATCTGAGAGTGCATAAAGACCATTTAACATCTGAGGAACCTTTCTGTTTCATAAAATGTGTGGCCAAAAAGATTCTCCAGATTATAAAAAGGTAAGAAAGAAATAGTCCTACTAAGACTGAAAGGTTCTTTGTGGAACCATAAAAAGGTTCTTTCATCGCTGTGACAATTTTAGCACCGTTATTTTTAAGAGTGTAAGTCTTTGTTTTCCTCTGTAGTCAGATCTGTTTCCTAGTATGTAATTGTGTCTTGTATCTTTCCACCACACAAAGGCTTGAAAACAATATCTGTGTCTGCTGCAGCTCTGGGCTCACCATTTACCTTCTCCTGCCAGGTGTCGTCAGTTTACAAATATCTGATTGGACAGACAGGAAATGCAGTGGTACGCCTCCAGCAGACGAGTTGGGTGTCATGTCTCTCTGGAGCAAACTGTCAGTCTTTTAGAAGAAAGTAATAATAGCCGGGTGCCACAGCTTGCTATGGTGGGGTATTTTTTTTTTTTTTTTAAAGAAACCTTAGCAAGACGATGACATTTGAGTCTGAAGCAGAAACTAAAGCGGCGCATCGCATCATAGAAAGAGTTATCAGAATAGCCGTCTCATTGGACTTGCACGACTGCAATGTGAGAGGCTCTGGATTTCTTTCAAAGGAGAAACACCTTTGTTTGCTGATAATGAAATACAGCACAACTTTTGGACAGTTTCAGATATTGTTGTGAGGAAAATCACTACGATATACTACAGTTATTGAAGGTAGCGTTTGTATATGTTTAAGCAGTGCCTAGTATACAGTATGTGTTAAAATAAACAACAAGAGATTCTGAGGTGTTTTCTCCTGCAGAAAGTGGCTGCATTACGCGACACTGTTGGCATGTTGGCCTTCAGTTTGCATTCCCCTGCAATAACATGATAGAGCTACAGTACACTATAAAAGCACAAGGTCTGATACAGTAACTGTTTGCTTTGCTATCAAAACCAGGCCAGTGTGGCAGAAGAAAATGGTTTTTATTTGGAATTAACACATAATGCACATTTTAGTTAAAAAGAACTGTTGACACTTACATTATTTTAAAAAAGCAATCAAACTAAAAGCAACAATGACTTTGCCAAAAAATATATTTGAAAAGATGCTTTTTGCATCTCCGTCAAAATATGGAGAGAATGAGACATAAACACATCAACATGAAACAACTGCAGCCTGCTGCAGCATATGGGATCCTCAGTGGCACAAGCACCGATATTTGGATTTTCTATTATAATTCAATTTTGCTAAATTGACTTGATAAGGTTTCCGTGTGGTCCGTTAGGATTACAGCTTCATAAGCGAGGCCTGAAGTCTCAGCTCTCTTGTAAAAAATACAAACATCAAGCTCGTATTGAGGTCTATTTTCTCAAGTGTCATTAGATGTGGGCCAGGTAAAGATTAGATAAAAATCACAACTTATGAGATACTTTTGGAGGTGTGGAGGAAAACCAATGCTTAGAAAGGAATTTAAATAAAAAACAATCTTTTTTTCTCTCATTCATGATAAAACTGAATAGAAAATTACTGTTGTTTTGGTGCTCCATAATAAACACAAACAAGAAATATCTTTTAGCATGCCTTGTTAAGAATATTTCAAGGACTATTCATACATTTCATAATATATAATTTATGACAGAATTCTGGTAGCAGTTTTATTATAAGGTATTATAATAATATAATTCATTCTCGCAGGAAAGCTTGAAGTGAATTTAATAGTGAGTGCTATTTATTTTGTCCAAGGAAAAGAATCTTAAGCTCTCCGGAGTCCTTTGTTATTCTTTAATAGACTCATGGTGCTCTCATTGCGCTGTAAAGTGTTGCTTGTTCTGACCTAAATGAAAACAGCCTGCAGATCTCAGTGGTCACCTGTCCTTCACTGCAGTCACCAACACTGCTGACTGGCCTCCACCACACCTGCACTTAAACATCCAGCTTTTGTTTTGTATTTTTTTATTTTTTCAAAACCACATAGCTTGTAAACATCCATCATGGCATTCCTTCCTTTATAGTACAGAGTAAATATCACTCTTCCAAGGGTAGATTTACAATCAGGAAAAAATGAGGCTGTTAAGTTCAAACAGCACAGATATTTTCATGATAACATGGAAAAGTTTATATACACAAGGAGATTTGCCATTGGATAGTATCTTGAAACGGGAGAAAAAACGAGAAAAGGAAATTTCTGGAATCCCATATGAAATTGCTTCCCTTAAGTATTCTTTTTCCTGACGGCTTCGACACGAAAATGAAGCCGGGGAAAATTAACTCCTGATACGGCTACGCTGAATTAGACAGTGAAAAAATACTTTTTAAGGATTCCGGCCTTGTCATTTTCAATTTTCTGCTCTTTGGACATGCTTGTATTCAGATTCCCGAACATCTACTCGGCATATCAATCCTAATTAGACAATCTGGGGCTGCGAAAGATGAGAGCGGAGTTATTTGCATAATTTAATCATAAATACTCAGTGATACATATTTCTGAATGCATTTGTACAATCATCTTTTTATCCTAAGGGCAAAAGAATTAATATGATTAGGCAATAATTCTTAAAAAAAGGCAGGAAAATAGGAAACAAGAAAGTATACTCTCTTATAAGCTCCGGCTTTGGGCTATATGAAAAATTAATTAATTTCAGGGGAAAATCAATTTCTTTATGTGACCATATTAGACAGAGCCGAGCTTAGGCCTGAAATCGCTCTCCAATCAAGAAATCTCATCTGCTCCCTCTAACTTGTGTCAGTTGTGGTTAACGTCCCTGTGCGGGCATCAGCGATCTGCACACTGCTTCCTAAATATGCTGTAATGTGGAAGGGATGGTGGCTAAAGACGTGCCAGAGATGGGAGAGCTTGCTTTTTCTACCAACAATTCATCTGAGGTGCCGCTACAGAGCGGTTAGTGTCCCGGTCCTGTCTCATTTAATGCAGTTGGTGCTACGAAATACAGAATATGCAAATGATTTGACAGGCTTACACTTGTTTGATTCAAGAGTGATTGATGACTCACGCCATCACTCGGTTTGGTCACTGCAACCTGTTCTGAGAATCATGAATATCTGCCATCATCTCAGTTAGTATGACATGTAGCAGCTATATAAATTAAATTGAATATGCAGGTCAGAAGCATAAGTATGTGGTAAAGACTTAAGCGGTGTAAACACGCAATGCAGTAAATTCAAGAACGCAGGTTTTTTTTATTTTTCTCAGCAGAACGGCGATATTTGTCGTTTAAGCGTTTTTGTCCAAAAAAAACACTTTAAATTAAACAAAAAGCTTCTCTGCATGCAGCTATCATGTTAATATCAAACTCTGTATGGTTCTACTGTCTTCTTCTACATTGGCAAAGGATGCCAAGCGCACAGTTAATATGAACACACGTGGCTAATCCTATCAAGCAGAGCTTGAATGATTCACAATGGCGGGAAAAAATTAAATGCAATTGTTCACCTGCTTCATTTCTGATCCGTCTGCTCCGTGCACATGCAGGGGATATAGAATCACATATATGATTTGTAAGAAAGTGCTACAATGAATCTGTGATTTAACAAGCCTTTTAACATGCATTCCACCCACCCCCCCATGTCCCCCCTAACTCTTTCATCCTAATCAGCATCTGTCTCTCTGTTTTTTGAAGTTATTATCGCCCCGGCTCCCTCTTGGATGTGGTTGCTGGGTGACGGGTATCTTAGCACCCACTCTGACTGGGAATGATTTGAATTCGATCCAAAGATTTCCCATGAGTACCTGTAAACACATCCGTGCCTTGTCGAAAACAAATATATCAGAAGAGCACTGCAAAGAGAGCGAGAGGGGGGAAAAAAGCGCGATAAAATCTGCCACTGTGTGTTAAGACGCACCCCAGAGTGCTAAACAAAATAATGACGCCTCTCTGTAAATATGGCAGTTTGTATCGTGCACAAACAAAAATATTTTGACAAACGTGATGCTCTTGTGGATCAAGTGTGAATCCAAAATGATTGATATAATATTATGATTGAAATAAATTAAATAATAATTGGTTTAATGAACAGGCTATTGAAGTTAAGTTGAACATTAACACTAAACTGATAGAGCGTACACTTGTATATACTGTGAAAATTCAGAACTAGTTTTGATTAAGCGAAAAAATTATTTTAATATTACTGACTCAAAAAAGTAATTTTTAAGAAATAGCTTCAGCACCAGTTTTTACAGTGTATGGTAATACAATAACTGTGAAAGAATCTTCAAATATAAATTTGCATTCAGATGCATCTATTAAGCTTTAAATTGCTAAAAACGCCTGTCAATTATTTGCTGCATTGCTGTGTGAGCCGTACAAAGCCTGACAAACCATCCGATATAACAGCTGCCTCAGCATCTACCTCCAATCCCACAACCTTAATGTTTTATTAACCTTTCCTGAGAGTTCAAGTGTCACCAGGTGGCAAGAGCCATACCGTCCCACACGGACAAAATTGAAAGGAAAACAAGTAGCTAAAAGTATTGCTTCTCACAGAGCAGAGTCATAACTCCTATGAAAGCAGAGAGATTACAGCCCTGTATCCGTCCAGCAGACGGTGCGCATTAATCTGGGCCGAGGGTCCCCGGGAGAACAAGGGGGTACCAGCGGAGAACGTCCTCTTATAAAGGGGGAATGGGGCGGATCTAACTTGACTTAACAGGGAATTCTTTTAAAGTGAGCGGACAAAGATGTAAGGCCCCTATTATCCCGTTGCAAAGAGGATTATTAACACTCAAGTTGGGCCGCACGCTGGAAAAGTGAGATCGCTTGCGCATGCAGTCTGCGTAAAGTGCTGTGCTGTACACATCCATGCAAAGGTTCACATGGTGAGCAAAGTAACATCCTCCCCCTCGAGAGATAACATTGTATCATAAAAATTAGACTGCTTATGCTACGATCTATCTTTAACGTTCAACATCTAAGCATGCAGCGGCACACTGAGTCACATCCACGCAAGAGTTACGACTCGGTGACCTGACCTTCTCCGTACAGAGAACCAAAACAGATGTAGATACATTAAATCCACACTGTAAATAAGACCATAAGTCACGCCCATATGTTTGTTTTCCATCTCGGCAGATACCTTTGTCCATACAAATGATGTAATCCTCCAAATGGGAAGCAGACATGGAGGAGATGATTGATTTCAGCATAACACCAGCAATACCAGGTGCTTTCACAGACAATTACAGGCCCCTCTACAGTATGCACTAGTAATAGGCCAGCACTTTAGCGTCATTAAAGCAATGTGTAGCACTGCATTATCCTTTAACCCCATCACTGACCACTCTCTCTCCCAGCCCCGGAGTTCAAACCACACACTCGATCACCTGAGGACGCCGGGACGGTCGGCACGGGGAGGGGGACCGGACTAAGTACAGACGCAGGCCCAGAAGGGGCTTGCAGAGACAGCATGGTAAGATCGCTCTATTAGCACTGCTGCTAGATGACACACACACACTGCAACGTCCTGTTGTTCAGATGCAGATAAATATTTGGATGATTCACATAAGTGTACTTTTTTGGAAAAAAAATGTTGCTTTGATAAAGCATTCAAATGTAACACTGATATAGAAAATAACATATATAACCCCTATACTTTACAATAAACTTTTTAAATATTAAAATTAAGAAGATGTTTTAAATAGATATAAAAAGTGACATAAAAATAATTTTCATTCCAGATTCTCAGTAAATAAAAGTATCACTCGTCCAAAACATGCATGCATTAGAAAATAATGATACAAATAGGTGTGAGTGTACAAGTGTTTTCTTTCATTTTATCTTAATGTTTAGTGCAAAGTTAAAATGTGAACAGTCTAAAATAAAAATATTTAAACAAGATCTGCTAAAATTGTGCAGATTACATTCTCAAATCCAAATAGGTTCATTTTTAATTTCTAAATGTAGTGTGTATATTCAGTACTTATGGTCTGATTAAAATTATAAGCAATTAGCCAAGTGATCCGTGATACTTTTTAATTATAAAGTGACGTTAATGAATAACTTTTTAGTTCTCGGTTTTCATCGCTCTGAAGTTCCTCATTATTTGGCAAAAGCATATTGCATTGTACAACACTTGCACTCAATTTGCTGCATGCAGGGCGTTTTATGTTTTCAGACGAACTGTCAACATCCTGACATTTTTAAAATTAGCTTACTTTTTCTAGTAATTATTGGGCCCATTCTCTTGATCACTAAAGGGTGACATTAAAGTTTCAGGGTGAATTATTCACCGATGTTACAAGCAGTAATTGTTTCCTGTGTGATTTTGTACCTTCAAGCACTGCATTACTTCTGTCATTAAGTATACAAGCACTTATTGACTATGATTTGATTTTTCCCCAGAGCAAGAAAAAAACAGAAATAGATTTATGCCTAGACAGATGACTAATAAATGAGAACATCTACAATTATGATTCTGATAAGCATACATATTTAAGTCTAAAATAAAATGTTAAAAACTGACTAGTTAAAGTAATATTTTATTAGCATAATATTGTTTTCATCATGATCAAATACAGAGACTTAATTAATATGATTAACTATTAAGCTTCAAAACAGCAAACATGTAAGTAGTTAAAAGCTCTCAGGCTATGCATACACTGCATTTCTAGCATTTTTAATCAGCTATCACAAATGTATACATTAATTATTCAAGTAATTAAAATAATGACTTATACATATTAATACATTTTATTTATATTTATTGTAACCCTCCAACAATTTTCTCTTGATGCTTACTTGCAATATATTGACTTTGTACCGTCGAAAAAAAGTTTAGTTTGTCAGTAGCAACTATCGTTATCTTTAAACAAACTTTACAATTTGCTTTATTTAGCAGTAGAAACTATTTAAAGTTTTTATTTAACAATTTCTTTGTTTTATGATATGAAACTTTGATGACGTTAAAGAACTGTATAGATGAAGCTTTTCATTTGATACACGTATTACTCTAATTAGGTCAATTGCAAAGTAATTATATTGGTTCCTAACACAGTAATGTAACCAACATGTCCAATTCATGTCTTATCTATGCACATTTTATTTTTAAATGTAGCCTACTTATAAAGACATGTGCACGATCTAGTCTCTCACCTGGCATTAGTGCAATCGTTGTAGAGGGTCTCAAAGTCTTTTCTGGAGATGAGTTTGCAGCGGTTAACCCCGGGCTGGATGGCTCCCAGTCCCCGCAGGATGCGGACCTGCTCCACGTTACACACCACCGGCGTGATCTCGAGCCGCTTGAGTTTGGTGTAGACGGTGTGCAGTCCTCCGACCAGGTGTTTGAGAAACAGGTCAAACGCCTGGGGCAGACAGATGAGCTCGTGTCCGTCCACTGTGAACGAGGCCACCTTGGCACCCCTGAGCTCCACCATCCGACACTCATTATTTTGCGGAGTGTTTTCAACAGGGGACGGGGTAGAGTACACGGGCTTCCCCGGCAGAGGGATGCTGCTGTTGGCGTTGAGCAGATCCGAGCGAAACAGATTCTGGGTCGCCGACTGCGAGGGAGACGCAGAAGTGGCCGAGGGCGAGCATGATGATGCTGCGGTCGCGGAGGAGGATGATGAGGATGCTGATGAAGATGATGAAGAAGTTGCTGAGATCGGACACGGCTGGACCAGAGACGGGGGGATCAGAGCAGCCGGTACGGCCATGGTGTTCTTCGCCTATAAAATAAGTTCAGTTTGAAACGAGAGCCGGTACGTAAAAGTAACGCAAAGAAGAAGAAATCCACCGAAGTGCGCCCCGCCGATGCGCGAACGGATGCAGAGCGGTGTCGGATTGAAATTAGGGCTCTGTGGAAGATTGAGAGAGAATGACAGGAAGAAAATGAGCAGAAAAGTGTGGCTCTGCTCTGTGGATGAGTTGTTGTTGTCACAAGGTACAGAGAGGGAGGAGCCACTATCAGCTCTTTGAAACGGAGACATGCAGGATCTAATGCGACCCTAGAGCGCGACTATCAGTGCAACTGCGTGCAGAACATTTACAAGTCTGCCGCACTTTTAACAATACTACAGTAAACTAAACTTTATTAAGTTATTTTGTACACGTAAAGATGCAGCATCCTCTTTTAAAATGTGGTGTAAAATGTTTTTGTTTGTTATTTTACGCGCACACTTCGTCTTCAAAACGTTAACATTAGACAATTCAAATTGGAAACCTATCATCAATCTACAATGAACATTACCTTTTGTACAGCATTTATTCATTTTGGTTCGTTATGTTAGAAATGCACAGTTTATTTTTAATTCAACATTTAATTAAAAAAATAGATATATAGATGCATTAAAAAGATACAAGTAAATACTATATTGTACATTTTTTTTTAAGATAATCGTTTAAAATACAAAACAAAAGGCAATTACTTTTTTTAAACAGAAACGTCATTAGGCTACTACTTTATCATAATAATGTATATATATATATATTATAATCAGATACTACTGTATTACAGCTATTTTACATTGTGCATTAATCAATGATCTGATCAGGACTACATAATGTTTTGCTAATGGTCATATTGAATTAAAGTTTCATTTCAACTGCAAAAAGTACAGTCAATATTACAAAGTTACAACTGAAGACAAGTAAAAGTAATATGTCTAAATCTAAATTCTGTTGTAAGTAAAGCTATAGAGCCCAACTGTGCCTGTTATCTCTGTAGACATGAGTTAATATTGATCCTTGCAAACTTTTATCAAAAAAAGCTAAATTAAATATACATGTTTTAAACACACGTGTTCTCAATTTAGCTTTTTCTTTAAACAGCAAAAATGTGCATCAAATGTTGATCAACAAAACTTTTCAAAAGCATGCAGAACAAGCCTAACTTTCAGGGGTGGTTTCGCAGACAGGGATTAGACTAGTCCTAGACTAAAATAAATGTAAGAGCTGTCCAAACTGAAAACAACTTGCACTGACATATCTTAAAATACACCAGTGCCCTTTATTTTGCCTCAAAATGCACACAAGTAATGTTTTAAGTAAGGCATGTTTGTTGAAACTAGATTTATTTCCTATTTAAACTAAGGTATAGTCCTGTTTTAAGATAATCCCTGTCTGGGAAACCATCCCTCAGAGTTTAAGAACTTATTACTATGGAACTAGTCAGATTTGATCTTCTTCAAGATAAGCAGAAGAGCATTTCAGAATTGTCATTCAGACACGGAGGTAGCATGTAGTGTAAAAATCAATATCCGCTTAAAATTCAAAGCCAGACAACCCAGCTGCCCTTTATGTTGCTAACCTTTGCTTAAATATGCATCATATTAAGATTTCATTAAAAACAATGAATGTCATGATAGTTTGCCAACTATTTTTCATGTTAGCATGGGGTTAACTGCAAATGATGGCCATAAAATTCCACACACAGAACCGCTGGCAGACATCCGTTTACAGAAGAATGATGATAAGACAAAAAGGCATCCACGAACGCCACAGGACTTCTATGATGTCTTAGATTCAGAGTCTCCTAATGAGCTGGGTGGGCCTGATGAATCAAACTTCCATTAAAACAACAGCCTTTCAATAGACAAACAGCAGGATGCACCATGCGGAGAAATGCTCGATGCAGTTGCATTACGGTACATTCTAACCTTGAACGTTCAATTATTGGATGCATTACCCAATGCCTTTGATCTTTATGTACTGAATAAATACAAGTTTCACTGCAAGAACAGAAGAATTTTTTGTTATTCTACATTAGGTCATTATTCATCGTGCCAGGATTGAAAGAAATGCTGCAGTACATGAAATGGAGAGATAACACGGTCCACCTGAGAGAAGGTCAAGCCAACAATAATCAAGAGGTTCAGGTCAACAGTATGTAAATTGCATTCAATGCATGTCCACCTTGAGTACAGGGTCACACATAATAATGTGTAGACTAATTCAGAGGGAAAATATAAAGAACCTTGGAGAAACCTCCTTGTTTAAACAATTATTCTTACTTTTAAAGCGCGTTGTACGGTTAAGGGATACTTTAGCCATTATTAAAATTACCCAATGATTTACTCACCCTCAAGTCATCCGAGAAACATATGTCCATCATCTTTCAGATGAACACATTTGGAGTTATTTTAGTAAATGTCCTTGCTCTTCTAACGATAGAAAACAGGGATCAGGGAGAGTTATTGTGTAATGTACCTATGGCAACGAACGCTTACTCTAAAACTCCAAGATCAGAGACCAAGATGGCGCAATTACCGGAAGCTGTGTTATTTTACCGGAAGACAACATTATTTCAAGACAACTTTTTAAAGATCTTGGTCTCGTCTTGGAATCGACTGCTCGTCTCGGTCTCAGACAAAGAGGACTCAGAATTTTATTTCAAGACCGGTCAAGACCACAACTGATGGCGCATCACTAATTTATTTTTTATCATTAATTTTATGCAGTTTATTCAGGTTTGGCATATGATGTTGACATTTTATAAGCATTGTTTAAGTTTCTCTCAATGACAATTTTTCTAATTTTATTACTAAAAACACCTGCATTGTGTTAAGTGGATGGCAAGTCATGGAAAGACAGTTCAGATCAATGGTTAAGTTGATTTCAGCTCTTAAGTGTTTGTTCACTTTTATTTGCTTATAGACAAAGATAAATTCCCACAGATCTGCAATGCCTTTGATTATTTTATCAACTTCTCTGATAGCATACACACACACACACACACACACACACACACACACACACAGACAAGAAGTGCCTTATCATATGCATATTCCACATTTTATCATAAGTGTTTTAATGCAGTGACATGCAATGGTCTTGGTCTCGGCCTGTCTTGGTCTTGACTTGGTCTCGACCTTTTAAAGTCTTGGTCTTGTCTCGGTCTCGGCCTGTCGTGGTCTTGGTCATGACTTGGTTTCGGTTTAGGTGGTCTTGACTACAACACTACCAGAAGCTAGTTATTATAGTTTGAAATATGGATATTTTTGATAAAATCGCATTGATTACCCAAAGAAGACATTTATTATCCCCTTGGAGCCGTGTGGATTACTTCTTTTAAGGATGAATACATTTTTTACTGTGGGTTCACACCAGCCGTGTGTACCACGTTTAGTTTGCAGCTTGAACATTTTGAATGCATTCGCGCGTCTAGAGTGAAGTAGACACGCAAAAAAAGCAAGCATTTGACGCGCGTTAGAGGCGAAATTCGCTTATCAAGCGTTCCTCCATGTTGAATGAGTGACTCCAGGCGGGGCTGCTGCCACAACAGCAAGCAGGCTCCTGATTGGTTAACGCGGCACAAAAATCCGCCAAAGTTCACATTTTTCAACTCAGCGTCAGACGCAAATTCGCATGAAACGCAAAATGCACAAAAAGCACCATTTGCTAAACAAGATATGTATCTCAGATTGCTTGAGGGTGAGTAAATCATGAAGTAATTTTGATATTTGGCTGGAGTATCCCTTTAGTACTGCTATGCACTTTACAGAAAAATACTTGATACAAATGCTTGTTTAAAGCGCAGTCTGATCATAGACTGTAAAAATAGATGGACGACGTGAAGTCGCTTCCTTCTATTGTAATGAATTGAGGCCAAAAATGTCCGACCATGAGCGATACCATGTTACGTTAAAACGCCGGTTTGGAGCCAGGGCATGCACGTCAGTAGAGCCAGAGGCGGAGCCGCTGTATCAAACTTCCGCCCAAAAGCTTGCATGCCCAATTCATAAGTATAAATTTCTAGTTAAAATGAAAATAAACAACTGAACATATATCAGGGTGATAACAACTACGTTAAAGGACCAAAACCATCTTTCAGTTAATTTTATTGGAAGTGTAAATGTTTTTTTTTTTATTTAGAGCCAAGTCCTGTTCGTTTGCATGGAGAGGGCGGGATTTATGATTTTTACTGCAACCAGCCACCAGGGGGCGATCAACTGTCTACGTCAAAGAGTCAGCGGCTTCACTTTTCAAGATGTATGAGGCACACCCGAGTCTGACTGATTTGGTACAGCTAATGTTATTGCATTTTGTGCATATATTTAATTTATTGCATATATTTCATTCGCATATAAATAGGGCTGGGTCATGATTCAGATGTTCCAGATCGATTCGATTCCGATTCACGCTTAAATTTTCGATTCCGGTTCTCAGGTAGGTTTTTATACTCGATTCTTGATTCAACTCAATGAATATAGATTTAATACACATACTATATTAACAAAAAAGAACATTTAACAGCAGTTTACAAGTGGGTAATAATAAAAAGAAATTAAAAGCCACAACACGTCTTCTTTGCGAAATCTGAAATGCTTCCATTCCTCCGTTCAATGTTTGCGGAAATAAATATGAAAAAAAAATCGATTCAGCTCTTTGAGAATCGATTTTTAATCGACCACGTTTTAAAAAACGATTAATCAAATAATCGTTTTTTTTTTTGCCCAGCCCTACATATAAAGTATATTTGTGTTTACTTCTCTGCATTTACTGTGAAGCTGCTTTGCTACAATGCAAAGTTGTGAAAAGTACTACAGACATGTGAACTGAATTGAACTGTACACAAACATGCTCAACTTGATGATGTAGAGCTGTCACCAATGTGAGAAATGGACAGATGCTTCATATGTAGGCCTACTGCAAAAATAGTCCCAAACTATGTAGAAATGTCTTCCATAAGAGAATTAATATTACTTCAAAACATCAATTTGTTCGCAACATTGGCATTTACACTAATAGTACTTAAAAGAATCCATAAAGAAGGAAAATGGATAACATGTTACCATGAATGTAACCACAGATTGCAACAATCTGACTGTTTGATCACAGTGGATTAAATGCTACTTCAGATAATTATCTTCTGAAGAATCATAAAGCGTTTTCCTTTTTTTTTGGAAATGGCATTTAAATGGTTTCTAAGCAGTGCTTGAAGTTAGTCAATGAGATGAATAGGTTTCTTCCATGTGTTTACAGTATGTCATCAGAGGCTCATTCTGGCTGCAGGGGTATGACATGACATGTCTAATGAGCAAAGGCCCACCGCAAGAGCGTCTGCAAGGAAGACCACATGCACAAAGGTTTACAGCACTGATGACTAACTCATTACACTTTGTTTATGGTACATGAACAATCAAACTACTGACAACAAAGCAGTTAATTCTCTCACAATTCTATGGATGTTGGTTAAAGGACTTAATAATGGAGACACAAAGGCAACTTACAGCACTGTAGAATGAACGTTGTGCCCCGAGATCCCCCCTACCTCCCCGTCATCATGAATCACCGTAACGTTAATGTATCACGGCAGAGTGTTTAAAAGTAAAACTATGATATGACTGGGGTATGATCAATGGCACTGTATAATGTTTGATATAATAATTTATTCAGCCTATACGGCTTTGATAAAACAAAGCAATTTAAATTAAATTCATTTAAATGTCAATTCTCATGGTTAGGATTTTTCTATAATTGGCTATTTAATTAAAATAATTTTCACAGTCATTAATACAGCCCGCAACTTGTAGTGCACTGACATGTTTTAATTACATGGTATTAACAAAATTGATATGCTTTAGAAAGCACGGTGAATAAGAAATAATTACACCAATCATACATCATCCCCCTTATGGACATTTAGAGTATTTCAGCATAATTGATGAACTTAGAAAAGGGAGATAAATAACTTTAATTGCATGAAAAACCTGAGGAAAAAATAATGCATTGCACGAACGCATTCTTGATTTCTTTTCATCTCATAAATAAACATGATTTCTGAGCAGTAAATATTTAGGTACATCTGCTAGTGTCGTGTGTCTGTCTTCCACCTCACCTTCTGTTGTCTTTTTTTTTCGATGAAGATCCAGCTTATGATGCTGCTCAGACAAACACACTGCGGGCTGAGACAAAAACTTATTGATTTTGAATATTTGTCTCTTCAAGGTTGCATGCCATTGACCCCATCCATCCAGAGACGCCCCAGTCTGACCACGGCAAAGGGCAGATGTCAAAATAGCCACAGTCACTTCCTTCCTCAGCTTACTCAATTGCTTTTGGTGATCAGACGGCCCCTAACGTCACCCTGCGGGGAAAGACAAGGGGACTGCGCATTCCTTTATATTCAGTACATAAGAGTTTGTTTTAGTTTACATGTACACAAAGGACAGGGTTAATACATAAAGCCTCCCAATTAAAGCTCCCTCATTTACAACCGTATGAACGAAAACTTTATGACAGGCAGTTGGGGACTGTCATTAAATCAGATGTAAAGAGAATGATAGCACACTTACTTGGCTTAATGAGAACGGAGGTTCTCCCCAGACTAAAGTTTTCCGACTTCATCGCCATCTGAGTCTTTCACAAAGCAAAACTGCGGCTCGGCCGGTCTTTGTTGTCCTCACATCACAGATGAGATCAGAAAGTAAACAGAGACCAAATGTGCTCTAATAAAACTAAAGATCTTTTAGTCGTCTCATTTCCATAAAGCAGTTCCTGCTCAAATCAGGTATGACCTTCTGAGACATAATTAAATCAAAAACTTTTGTTCTTCGTCGCTTGAATGAAATTTTGCATGTCAATACAATTTGTTAAATAACCTCTGAGGGAAAAGCAGGTTTTAATCTATTAAATGGACAGATATTTTTTTCACAGGCACGTTTTAATTAGAATTTCTGAAATCTTTTATAGAACCACACAGTGCAGTTCTTTATTACTGTATGAAGTGCTGTAAATTTAGTAGGGGCATACTGCATCTCTGTAGAAACTCCCATAGAAACCTTTGTAACGATGATAAAGATAATAAGGGGTTTTCCAGATGCGTTTCTGAGTAAACACCCATGAATTAAACACCATCACATGGCACATTATCTAACATCTTGTCATAAAGCTCAACTCCCCAGGTCAAAAAACTTTTTGTTGTATGAATCAATTTGACATAATTACATTACACCAACAAGCACTTTCTGGAAGTTAGACTAAAGCAATTCCTGAAAGTAACAACTGCATCAACTTTTTACCATTCAAAGCCTTTAAAATTGTTAATGTATGCGACATGCATACTATCTTAAATGATAGAAGTTTGTTTTGTCTGCCTCAATAAAGTTTCATTCTAAATAATAATAATATTACTGACATAAAATCTTGTGCTTTGTAAATAAAAAATGCCATTGCCATATTCCTAACCAGTGGCGGCCGGTGACTTCTTTTTTCGAGGGCGCACAACGCGAAGTTCGTCACAACATGTATGTAGCCCGTCATGTGTGTGGTTTGTAATTTAAAATTATGTGTTTGGCACGTCGAGTGAACCTGTGTGCATGACGTGTCTTGTCAAAATAAGTGCCTGCTGCAGACACGTCTAAAGGTGTGTGTATTTATACGCATTTACCTCACGCTTTTTGGTTATGGCTCAATCATTCAAAAAATATTTGACTTTGATTAATTATATTTTGTCATAAGCAACACAGACATCTCTGCTACAAATGAACATTTGAAGTTTGTTTCTAGTACTTACCATTCTTGGACAATTACACCAAACGTGACAGAAGTGCAAACGTTACAACTTACCCCATAGGTGGGGTTAATTGTAACAGGAAGGGGGTTAGTTGTAACACTTGTTAAAAATTAAGTTTGCATGCAAATATTTCAATACTATTTTGTCTATATACTTGAAGTGGATATTGTTTATATGTCTGTCTATAATAGACAGGTATCCACACTGTATTCATTCATCCAGCCCTTTTCTAACAATAGTTCAATTATAAATTGATACAAATGTCTAAATATGAGAGAGAAAGCAGCACAATTATGACAAAACAATTTTTTTATATGTGAGCCAGTCTGTAATAACCATACTGCAGTTTCAAAATCAAATTCTAAGATAATGAGCATCAAAGTCGGATTTTAGCCAGTCATTTCATTATGATTTCAATTTTTGACATGACCTTAATCAATCAATATTAAAGATATAAACAAAAATAAATTTGACACACAATTTTTGATAAGACAGGCACATTTATTTTGTTGGCAGCCAGCAATCATTCGTGTGTAGCCTATTTAAAACAAAGGCAAGAATTACGCTAACGTTAGCGGTTTTCATATCGTAAGTGCTGATGGGTTAGTTGTAACACAGCGTTACAATTAACCCTGCTGGGTCAAAATATGTTCAACCCCACCAAAAAGTTGCTAAGAGCTGCAGACATATTTCAAAACTATGCTATGTTTTAGTCAACAAGAGACTGATTAATATGACATAGCATGGGATTTGGTATCTTAGACACCCAACTTCGAACCGAAAAAAAAAATACATATGAAGAAATTTACTTACATGCCACCAAAACATTCGTTCATCAATGACTCTCTGGAAAAACATACATTTCCAATAATTTGTGAAAGGTTTGTCTTTTGGCAGCTTGAAAAAATACCAGAAAACCAAAACGCTCAACCTTGTGCAACAATGTAAACATTCCGTGTTACAACTAACCCTGCATACAACTCACCAACTTGCCCCACGCACCCCTACATAATAATTACACACAGTACACACACATATATAATGCAAATGCAAACTTCTATTTTAACTCTAAAAGCTTTATATGCTGCCGTAAAATAATCAGTATGTCACATTGCTATGATGCCAAGATCCATTTGTATTTGATATGATGATGCTGTCCTGCCTTATAAGTCTCTAGCTGTGCATCCTGTCTGCAAATATATCTGCAAATCTCAGGATTCGCCTGGAAAGATGCCAGCCAAGTGTCTTGTGAGCTGAGCTGGCAAAACGTCCAACCGTATGTAAAATACTGCCCCTCTGGTGATATCAGTCTTTAAAAGAGAGCTAATTTCATTTTTTCAAAAGAGCCCGCTTGATAGCTCCACAATTACTCTACGGTGCCCTGTACCCCATTTAAAGCGCACAGACTTTTATATCAGACGAGAGATTTGTGGATATCCAAATTGGAAGGTAAACCTGTATAAACAGCAGTAATTACCGTGCCATTCACAGGCACTGTTGTGCTCGTTCGGCAACAGCCACAGTGATTAAAATGAATCTCCATCGACTTCTCCATTAAATTGCTGGCAGTGGCGATCCTTTGACCTTTCCCATTGATTGAACATAACAATCACAATTCAATTGTAATGCAAAGAGAACATTTGTTATAATGTACATGAGATGCATGAGCCATTTCCTAGAGGCTTGAGGTAATCAATGAAGTGACTTCAAAAAGGAACCTACACAAAGACCGAGACATCATGGTAGGCTATATATCGAACCCAGTAATGTGTCCTCAAACATTCTGATGTCTGGTGCATCACTCAATACATGTGCATAATATGAAGAAACACTTCTGGTGTCACTTGGATGTTATCATTTGTTTTAATTTGTTGGAATACTAAGCCTTCCCAGAATTCATTGCATGTGGTACAAAAAAGCCTAAGAAAATTATTGAGGCTGACAAGTTTTTCCCATTGTTCTCTGCATATCCAGTGATTAGTAACATCTGGATGTGACACTAGTGCGGTACGAGGGACACGTCTGGTTGTTAAAGCCATTAAACTTGTGGTGAAACTGGTCTGTGACTGATTACTTCTATGCAGTCCTGTTCCCTCCCTCCGACCGGAAAGGAAAAAGTCCACGTAATACCGGCTCCTAATCTGCATTTAATTTTGATTTCAAAAGCAGCGCTAGATCGTGCGTTTCAAAAAGTAGCTGAAGAAGAGTACGTGAATAAAGTCCTTAAGGGAATTTTGAGAATTGAGAGATTATAGTTTACACGCACATTAAACAGATTAAACCAGTCAGATCTCAAAAGGCAGTTTATCTAATGGAGAAAATGTACTATGCTAATTGGGTAAAGTCTGGTGCCGAAATTGTGCTCTTTTCGCCGCTTGTAGATTTAAGGGTAAAGTTTGATTAAAATCGGGAAGCTAATCAAGGGTATAAGCTGCAAAACATTCCCTGAATAAAAAATGCGGTCGCCACACAAAACATAATTTTCTGCGATGACAGATTCAATTCCATTTAGTAAATGTTTAATAAATGTTAGACAAACATCGCTGCCTATCTGACTGTATTCAGAAAACAAAAGGAAACTTTAATTGCTTTAATCTTCCGAAGCTTTGACGTTGTTATTGGCTTTAAAAATAGCAGTTAACAGTAACTGTCTTGTAAAGGAAATTGAACCACATTTGCGAAATGATCCCCAATTAAGATACGGCCAATGCCGACCAGCAAAGTTGAACCGAAGTGTTGTGTCTAAGAAAAGCAGTCGATGCCGTCCAAAGCTATTCAATTAGCTGAAAGACCCAAAGAAAAACAGCCAGCCTAATATGTATCACTTTAATCAAATTTCAAGTGATTGCATCCCTTTTGAAGATTCCAGAGCACGGATATGTTCATTAACAGATATCTGGATGAAATGAGGTGGTTTTCCGGAGAAATGGCACTCAGACTTTAGGAAGCGAGAATGAGGGGTGTTTCTGTTCGATGTCTTTACTCTAGTGTTCACTAATGTGTTTCAACAGAACAGTACTACCTTTAATCTGCACTAAAGGGAAATAATGCGTTTCCTGCCTTATTTACCATGCTTACTTAACAAGCGCTGTACAATTAGAATTGTTAATAGATTGAGAAACAAAAGGACTTTGAAGGTGGGAAAGTGCTGACATTATTTCACAGAGGAAAAGCACCCCTGAGGAAAAAAGCACTGTAATAAATGTAGTTTCCTGCAATGTTCAGCAATGAAATGCTGCTCCCTCTCATTAGAAATGCCATGTAGAGGACGTAAATCAAAGACAGTAAAAATTTCATTGCCGCAACGTTAAATTACGCACTTTGCGCATTGGACAGCAACTGTGTCAACATTGTAATTTCCCTTTATTCTCGTTAAATGTATGCACACTTTTTACAATCCATAAACAGATCTGGAATAAAAGTTAATAAATGTCAAAATTTGCATTCGAGAAAAAAGCATCTTGCCGCATTTTCGCAAATATCAATCTATGAACCTTTCAACATTTTGTCAGACAAAATGCTAATTATACCTTTAGGAATTTGGGACACGGTGACAAGAATTGAGACAGCCTGTCCTTTTTTTAAATGTGAAAATCAACTGGGGTAGCATACAGAAACCCAGGCGAAGGCAAAGCAAACAACACGTTTTCTATGTGGAATTATCAGTGCATAATAAAACATCTCTCTTAGATAAAAACTCTCGGTTGGAGAACCTAATAGATTCCACCTCTGTTAACTGAGAATTCACAATGACCTATTATGTGACAAAGATAGCAGTGGCGGCCGGTGACTTCTTTTTTCGAGGGCGCTCGATGCGAAGTTCGTCATTTTCCAGCTCAAGCTTAGAGTTAAACATTTGATTCTTACCATTTTGGAATCCATTCAGCTGATCTCCGTGTCCGGCGCTAGAACTTTTAGCATAGCTTGGCACAATGCATTGAATCTGATTAGACCAGGGGTGTCAAACTCAAGGCCCGTGGGCCAAATCAGGCCCACCCCTTCATTTTATCTGGCCCGCGAGAGCTTACAAATTATGTTAATTATGTGGCCCGCAAGAGCTTAAAATTATTGTATTGTTATTATAAGTTTAATTTTTTGCAGGTTATTTCCTACATTGATTTTTTTAGCAGCCACCAAAACGAATTTTTGTCCCGCCAAGTCTTTGTAATGTAATTATAATGATAACGTTGATGATTGCAGGAGAGAGAACACAGTGCCCCGCACGCGCGCACTACTTGAGTGGCCGTGTCTCAATGCGAAGTCTGCAGCCTCCGGAGGTCGCATTTCCAGGCTGCATACGTCATCAAGTCTTGTTTCAGAATATTAACAATTATAAAGTTGAATATTATTCTTAGTTTATAGTAAATAGTTGTAATATGCGTATGACTTGCGAATGTAATGGTCAGTTAACTTAAATAAACCAGGCTTGATGACGCTGCATATGCGATCTCCGCATAAAGATTAAGAAACGGACAGTATCTGCTCAATCTTTCTCTCGCGCGCACGCTCACGCGCATCTAGCAATAGGAAAAATATCGAAACTCTTTGGTTATATTTTAGCGTGATGCTAATGGTCCAATCAGATTCAATGGATTGTGCTAAGCTATGCTAAAAGTGGTCAGCTGTATGGATTCCAAAACAGTTAGATTTAAATGTTAAACTCTAGGGGAGCTGGAAAATAAGTATATTAAAAAAAAGTGGAATGTCCCTTTAAGGGAGTGTCTCACGTGTATTTTGTGAACGTGAGCGTCTCTTTTATCATTAACAGTTTTGACACGTGTGCAGCAGGCACTTATTTTGACAAAACACGTGATGCACATTGTTTACATGACGCAACAAACACATATTTTGAAAGCACAAGCGACACACAACACTCCGAACACATATTTTGAATTTGCGCCCCTCGGATGAGCAGTCACGAGCCGCCACTGAAAGATAGTCATTTTTAAAGCATTTGATTTTAACCATAGTCAAAATGTGAATTCTAAAAATGTTACGTTTTTATCCTTCAGATCAGATGCTCCACGGTCGATCAGTTTGCTCAAGTTTCTCCTTCATCTGTTGCCTCATCTTATCAACACAGAGGCTAATTTAACAAGCAGAGAATTAAAAGTTTAAAGAGTTTAAAAGTGCTTACACCAAGGTTTCCATGTTATTTACTTGGAATTGATTTGAACACTTAAACAGAATCCTAACTAAGGGCTTATGTTGGCCAGCCCATCTGCATTTCGCCGTAAACACGCTTACATATCAGTCCAAGAATATCTATCAGAAATGCCAGCCAAATCTGGCAATATGTGTTTTCAAAACAAAGCATAATTTGTTTGCCTTTACAAACATGCTCTACAGCGTCCTTATGCATGATTAGCAATGTCGTTCTTCAAAGGTCCTTAAGAGAGTTTGATGCAGTTCTCGCCCGTCTTCCCATTAATCCAAGCTCAGTTAAGAGTCTGCCATCTGGACGTGTGTTCCTAGCGATAAATATGATTTAGAGTTGATTCAGACACGTTCCTCGTGCCGAGTGTGTGCGGATTTCAGAATTAAATGACACAAACAAATGTAGAGTGGAGAGCAAATTAATATCTCTCATTTCAGAGCTCCATAACAAAACCCCACCCTTAATTACAGTCTGTAATCATTTCACAAACGCAAATATCGAGGAATCCAATTATCGTCCGACAGAGACCTTGCACAAATAAACTGATCTTATAAATACAAAACATCTCTTGACACATGTTCAAATGAATCAGGATGTTCCTAATTTAGAAACTGGCTTAGTTGGAAAAACATTCTCCACTATGCCGGGATTAAGTTATTAGAAGATCCAACAGCAGTTTATGAAGTTGTAACTGCACGTGTGAACATCAGATAATGTTCCTAACACGTTACCCTACGCTGAGCCTTGTTGGGTTTTAGCTGTACCAAGCAACAGTGACCTCTACAGGGATTTAAGATTGAACAGCCTGATATAGATTTGACTTCCTGCAGTAAACTCCTTAATGCCAACTAGCAATGTAGAGTCACAACAGCTATTAAAGTCAGTATACGAATACTAAGCACATACAAATAATAAACAACAAATACTGAATAAATACTAAGAGTAATAAACACAAAATATCAGTCAGGTCAAATATAAATATTTTCTGGGTTTATTTTACCCAACGGCTGTCCCTTTTTTGACCCAACACTGGGTTAAAAATAACCCAGCATTTTTATAGTGTAGGCTATAGCATGCTGTTCCTTTGCAGCACACACTATAGGCACGTTTATGAATGCTTTAAAGTGGTCTATCTATCATCATTCCTGTTGTTTGGATCAGAAAACAATTATAAAGACTTCAGCTGTCTACAGTGCAGAAGATGTCTATCAAGACAAAATCTTGGACACATCCAGGTGTAATGGCAGCACAGCCAAAAAGCGTTGCCAACACATTTCTCCCTCGCTTCTAAAGTTTAGCAAGGGAGTACAAGGTGTCTTTTACAGAGAAGGGGTAGGAAAGACAGGGTTCCAAAAAACAAGAGAAAGAGCCAAGCGCTGTATCAAACAGGAGGAATGAATGATAGAAAGATAAGGGACAGACCAAAGAGAGCAGACCAAACAGGAAAAGCAAGCAAGCAGCAAATAAAGGGTGTAGCCTGGGCCGACACGGAGCGCGTGGTGGACGCTCACGTTTCATGTATCTGTTTTTGTTTAGTGTAGACAGGAAAGCATTTTTTCTTTTTCATAAAACATTTTGAAGTGAATTTACTAAGCAGTTGTGCCTCTAATTTCATCTACTTGGGACATGAATATTTGAATGAAGGCATTATTTTACTTTAGGAAAGAGGTCATAGCAGTACCTCAGAGATACATATTGGTACCAAAAAGAGCTTATTAGTACCTAAAATATACACATTAGGTACCAAATATATATAAATCTGCATGTTAAAGTACATACTAGGAACTTTAAAAACTGACATAAATAGTGTATGCCTGAATTGCTTAGTATAGTTACACATAGTCCATACCTTTAATCAGGATTTAAAGAAGGTAACCTACATACGAAAAGAAACTGAATCTGGACAAAGCCTGTGCTGTTTTGTACAAAAGACACACAAGCCATGTTGTGCCCTATTCCCGCTGTTGCTGATTTTTATGTATTCACATTCAGTTCAGCAGTGTAAAATCCTCCAGAGAGGCAGCATTGTACTCCTGCACGTCCCCTGGGTATCACATCACATAGCTGCATCTCTCATCCACACAATAAAACACCCAGAAGATCCAGCAACGCGCTGGCTCCTTTTAAACGGCCGCACGCAATTTGAGGAAGATTAATTAAAATGCTATTAAAGCCTCTGCTGATTGTGTTGATTCTCAAAGACTTTGCGAATTATTTCACTTTTACCGAGGCCTTAAACGAACGGACTCAATAGCCTTTCACTGATTTCACCCCTGGAATAATAAACATCTGTTATGTCATTATGTGCCGAAATAAAGGGACGTGTAAATTCCCCGTGTTGAATGTGGCAATGCGGAGATGACTTTCTGCACCAGCTGAAGATCTGCAGCTAGTGTTACAAACTGTGGTTTCATTTTCACCCTGTTTAAACACTTACAAGGGCCTAGGTGGACTTGAATGTATAATACGTGGTGCAACATAAGGCTAAGAAATATCCAGGGTGTAAAGAATAAAGTGCGTTTGAATCTGAAATACAAGATATCTGGCATATCATAAAGTAGATGCATTTTGATTGCCTTGTTACAAAAATAAACTAGGCCTGTTTATGTAGTGCAATCAGTTAACACAATTGATCACTCCATGATCTTTATGTGAACAGTAGATGTGTCATACAATCTGAACAATTCAAGCTATTCAAATAGCACCTTGAAACTAGGGCGTAGTTTTGATTTGGACATTGGTGGGGACGCAAATAATGTCATTATATTAATCTTAGGTGTCACATTTATTAATGTCAAAAACAACAAATGTAGAATAGTACTATTTTATTTTACTTGACTAGTCATAAATATATATGACTAGGCAAGTAAAATACTGAACCATCAGATATCTTCGCAATCTGCTCCAGCAGAAAAGAAATATAACACTTATACTTATTCAACAGCAATAAAAAGCACAAACTGCAAATCTTCAGGTTAATATGGGATTGCCATGGAAAACAATGTCCCTGAATCATTGTGTGTAAGAATTAGAGAGACTTAAGAAAGGCAAAGCCAATCATATTTGCAATGTGAGTTAAGAAGGTGAGACACATCTGTTAACTGTTTGTGTACCACAAATAGCGCTATTTTTACAGAATGCATAAAAAAGTTTTAATCTCTTTTAGTGATTCCTGAATAAATTCATACATTGTATTAAATAAAATAAGTAATAAGTAAAAACAAAAGAAACAGACAGACATCAGTTGTTATAAATAAATTAAGATTAATTGTATGGTTGAAATTATTGCTAGGGACAATTCAGTGTTTCCTGAATATTGGTAGGGACATGTCCCTTACCCAAATCAACGCTCATGCATTGAAATGTATCATTTACTCACCCTCATGCCATCTCGGATGTTTATTTGTGTCTTGCACAAACTAATAACATTGTATTAAATATGCCATCATATTACATATATGATGGTAAGTTGTCATATTTAGTTAAAATATTTATTGAAAGGGATAATTCACCCAAAAATGAAAATTCTGTCATTTTCTTATCCTCATGTTGTTCTAAACCTGTATGAACAGTGTTGGGGAAAGTTACTTTTAAAAGTAATGCATAGGCTATTAAGTTACTCCCCAAAAAAGTAACTAATTGCATTACTTAGTTACTTTTCATGGAAAGTAATGCTTACGTTACTTTTGCATTACTTTTGCGTTACTTTTGTGTTACTTTTTCTTATTTGGCTGAGACTTGATCTCTTTCAGGCCTTGCAGGTGCCTTTTACGACTAAGAAATTGCATATTTCCATCGCAAAAATGTCAAGCTCTGGCCTGCCATCTTCGTTTCTGACTGAAACTGTTCCCGCTCAGGTGCTCATGCATAGAATACGTAAATCTACGTTAATACGTTCCGTTTAATGCAGTAAACATTTTTTTTACATATAATTAATTAAACTGAAAAGTAATATTATCACGTAATGCACGTTCCTTGTAATGCGTTACCCCCAACACTGTGTATGAATATGTTTTATTTTTTCAGATAAACACAAAAGAAGATATTTTGATAAATAATGGTAAACACACAGTTGATTGTAACCATGGACTTCCATAGTAGGAAAAACAAATATGATGAAATTCAATGGGTACTGTCAGCTGTGTGCTTACCATCATTTATCAAAATATCTTCTTTATCATTTATCATAATACTTCCATAATATGTGTTTTCCTACTATGGAAGTCAATGGTTACAATCAACTGTGTACTTATTCTCATTTATTAAAATATCTTCTTTTGTGTTCATCAAATAAAAAACTCATACAGATTAAGAACAACATAACGATGAGAAAATTATAACAGAATTTTAGGGGTGAACATCCCATTAATGTTTTCGCTAACAGGTCTAGCCCTGCATTGCCAGAATTCAGCCCCAGGAAAAGGCCTGGTGCTTTGCACCCTAAGCTGGCCAAGAACCGCCCACCTAAAAAGAAAGGCCCGTGCGATTGACTTCTAAAGCAATCAATCACAGTTCATGGTCACGGTGCAGGCCTCTCCCTCATACTACAATCAAACCACCAAAAACTAATGCCAAAAGTCTGAGACAATAAATGTAAAAATATTGCAGATGTAACATAAAAGCACAGAAAAGTCTAATTCAGAAAAATATTATATTCAGCCACCAGACAGATTATCCAGTGACACATACACAGACAATGAAGACAGATGTACTCCAGTCACATGTTCAATGATATAGAAATTAAACACAACATATTGACTAATTGCCTTCTTATCTTGATTCATATGATTAATTGCATTTATTTGATTAATGAATCGGTATAGCATGTGATTAATTCAATTAAAAAGATTTATTTTAAGTCTTAAAATAAACAACCATTAAAAAAGGTATAAAAGTGTGCTTTTGTGTTACAATCAATAGCATAAAAAACACCAGAAGTGCTTTATTAGCTAGAAAGTGCACTTGTAATTCCACAACGGCTATATATATATTCCAGTGACTGTTTTTAATTGGTAAAACAAAGTCTATTGTTGTATTATTTGCATGCTCATTTAGCTTTGCAGTATATTAAGCTAGTGGTGTGATGCAAATAAGCTCAATAGTCTGGTTACCCCTACAAAACTATCCCAGAGGATTTAAAACTCTAAGTTCAGTCTCATTTCCCACTCGGCACTCAGCAGTGTCGAGTCTTCTGCTCTCTGATCTTCACTAGACAAAATGAGACGCAGCAGCTCGAACAGAGGGATCCTGGCGTACTCTATTCCCCGCGCTACTTGAATAGATAATGCCTCTCTTTACTTTCTTTATTCCTTCAAAAAAATGCATCAGAGGCCAAATATTAATTCTCCCTGTCATCCAGCAAAGCAAGGCGAGCGCGACGCACCCAGCATACCAGCCTGTGTTTTCACCATGATTAAGGCACACATAAAGGCCTTTTGCGGGCCGCTTTGAACTTTGCCATTGAATTCTTTTTTTTTTGTGCATATTCAACTTATTCCCCCGCACTGCTGGAGGCTGATCTTGAAAGACAACGTTAATGAAACATATAACAGGTAAAGACAATAGTATTAGAGCTATCGTGGCGGAAAGCATCGCCATCCGAACTGGCAGGTGGACGGAACGCCGTCGATCGCTCTCTCTCTCTCTCTCCATTCCCCGGCCCATGAATCTCCTTTAAAAAATGCCAATAGTTCTGATTGCTTAAAGCTCGATCCTTCTGCCCCATAAAGATGTGCGTGGAAAGAATCACATCAAGGAGTGACATTGACAGAGGAACTGCTGACTTGCATCAGTGTTTGTCTTTTGATGTGAGAGATCAAATCGATGTACGCACTCCCACCGAACGACACGCTGGGATGGGGATTAGCATTCCGCAGCCCCGAGTGGCGAAGGTGCCTGCTCGCCTTAAATCATTAGTGTTTACGTTTGCCTGCGCCAAATAATCAGGATTTACCAGCACGACGTTTCGCAAAGAGCTGGAAGGAACGTTCACCCGCGTTCAGTGAACGATCCTCTACACTTCCTCAATTATTAAGTGGCTACATGGGAAAAAGGGAAACATTAGCAGGTGTGTAAAAACTTTAAAAGATTAAGTGCTTCAAAAGAGTCACCCAGGGGAGAAAATAGGAACGTGAAACTGTTTTGGCAGTAGCCATGTAGTGAAACAAACGCTGGAGCAGAAATGCTTATACTGTAGATATGCGCTGCCAAAAGTTAAGTGCATTTTTAAAGTTAATCTAAGAAGTATAAATAGAGGCGAGAAGAGTGGTTATCAAATTCTTACACTGCAAATACACATTTTCTAAAGAAATGGGCAATATCTCCCACTTATTCCCAACAGCATAGTTGAATACATGGAATACATGGAATACATTCCAATATCTTTTTAGAATGACACTATATAATTTAATATACAATCATTTTAAATGAATATTTTATGACCATCAATTTATTTGGTAAGTAGCCAATAAGCAAGATAAAGGACAGCCCACAGCCCGTCATTATTGTAAAATAAATCCTCTCAGCATTATACAAGACCCCTTTCACTTGTCTTGATCACCCTGTCGGGGTTTATATGTCGACGATAATGACCACCTGACTGTACATAATTTCTTACTTTAGATAGAGGCCGTCATTTCATACTAAGTATATTGATCTCAATACTCAATAGCAGAGTAAAGAAGTTCTTATGGGATAAATAATAACTTTTCATTGAATAACCTTGACTACAGTGCAACCAAGCAAGCTGCTAATGAATGTATCAGAGTGTGTGACAGAACAAAGTTGTAAGAGTTGCAGAGGAGTGACTTTGCGGTTGAGTACCGTGCTTTTATACACTATTTGAATTCAAATGGCTCGCTTGTAACTCTACGCTAATGATCAAAGTTGAGGAGGGAAAATTCTCCCGAGTGCAAGTTATGAGGATGAGACGAGCGGAGGAAAAATGCTTTGCTATACCCAGCTTTGAACACTTTTACACTTTCCAATAAGCTTTGTTTTTTAATTGGCTGAAATTAATCTTAGGGATGTAGATGCCTGATTTGCATTCATTAAAACTCAACCAAAGAAGTCATGCTTAATTCCAATCAAATTTGCTTAATTATGCATGGCGAGAGAATCCCAAATGAGCTGAGGATTTTTGTTAGCTTTCCTCCTTTTTGTTTTCTATAGCAAATAAAAAGCTTTCTCTTTTTTTCTTTTTGTTTCCTATAGCAAATAAAGTGTAATGAAGCTGTCTCTTTGTGTTCCACCGAACGCTGAGGATCTGGGCTGCGGCACCTTGAGGCTTTGTTGAAAAACAATATTATGGCTAAAGTAATTATAGGAATCTGCATTTTTCATTGTTAATTGTGGATGTCAGCATCATTAATTTTAATTTACAGCGGGCAATAAAATTAAGAATACTTTGTGCTGATGTTTTAAATCATGCCGGCGAAGGCGATGCATTATGCAACTTAAATTTCAAGAAGATATTGATTAGGGCAGATAGCCTTTTCTATGAATCTTAAACAGGCGAATGGAAGATAAAGCCTGAGGTATCACTTTCACTTGCTGTCACTGCAACGTTAGATGAAGGACCTCTGTACGTAGTCGCTGTGATGTTTTGATGGGAATGAATATATGAGAGATATCAAATTAAAATAGTTAGAATCCATATATTCTATTAATTGAATCTGAAAGACATTTAAAATGCAAAAAGCGTCGCATTATTTGTGGTGAACATTTTTGTGTTATTAAAAATATCTTAATTAAGTTATTCATGTAGAATATGCGTGCATATGTCATACTGTGTATATATGCATTGTCAAGATGACCTAGAGGAAACGCGTGCCTTCAAATATTTTAATCAGCGTTTATTTGATGTCGCCATGATGTGATGTATGTTTCTCCGGTGACAAAATATGTGGGACTGGCAGTGTAACAAGAAACACTTCAGGTTGCTTCTATTGTCCAGGACAACACAATGTGCTCACACCAACACCATTTGATTAATAGCCTCTTTTCTTATGGTGTACAGGATATATCCAGATGCAAGAAGCTTTGGAGCATTGTACTTGGAAAACAAAGGAAGAATTAAATTGATCCTTCTGGAAACAAAAATCAATGAATAGTTATTTCCTGTTTCATGCATGTTATTTAGACAGATTCATTCGGTTGTAAGAATTCCCCTGTTCTTCCACTTTAAGACAGACGGGCCTCAGGACTTCCCTGTACAGGTGATGTATGTTTTTGTATACATGACTTCAGATAGTCATAGTTAATTACCGGAGTTTAAATAGTTCTAGTAGCTCAATGTTGCAGATAGAACCACAACAATAGTCTTAATGTAGATGGCTCAAAGCAATAATGAGAAGGACAAAGAATTCCCACAACCGCTATGATGATAATACATATCTATAATGTGAAATAGACTGAACTTGTATATTTAAATAAAACTGCCAAGAACAGGCTAAGAGTAAGAAAGTAAGTGACTTTTTAAACAAACAGAAACATTACTGCCAAAGAATAAAAAAGACATCACAGCCAGGCACGGCTGTAATTGCCATGTTTGTGCTCCCTGGTTAGATTTATGTCTAGAAAGATTTGTCTGCGCCTGTTATGCACACAAGACTATTATTTCTTGGGGGTGATTGTGTTGCTATCACAAAAGCTCCTCCACTCCGATTGTTCTGTTTCAAAGTTGGAGGGCTGCCCATGGCCTTTTTTATTACTCAGGCAACTGCAACTATCAGCTCCATTTTCCTCTTCCTGCTTTTTTCCTGTCAGACACTGAGACAAGTCAGTCTGATATAACAATGAGGGTGATTTCATTTGACTTATCACACACACTAACTGCTAAACCAGCTGCCCTAACTTTGATCCAATGCACTTCCTGCAATGAACAGGCGGTAAACAAGCCGAAACTATGCTGTCATTTCTTCAGACCGGTGAAAACATTTCAAATTGATTATTTTACCTGTTGGCGCTGTCCTTCTGGACTCAGTATAGCAGTTATCCAACCTCCACATTTCCCTAATGCAAATCAAGAGAGACACTGGCGTTAAAGCAACCATGTGATCGTTTAATACCGCAGGGGCATTAGCATAGGAAACCATATGAACGTGTACTGTTAGCATACTTGCTGGGGGGGAAATGGCCCTTACGTTTCGGGAAAAGCCCTTTTATTCATTCCACTGTACCTCGTTCTCCCAAAGGTTAACACGCGGCCATTACTTCTATTGTATTGTGAATGAGAGAAAATAAGTCACACGTGCTCAAGGGATTTTTTTTCTCTCCATTAGCCATTCTTTTTTCATGAAGGGCTAAATCACTGACATTGCTTTAGGCTTTTTGGTCAACAGAGGCGAATATAAAAGCCCTAAGATTAATTCAGCAATCTGTGAATAATTCATTCTGAAGGCCAGATAAGAAATGATCTGTGTGGAAATTAATAGCGCTTATTTAATAACATTCTCCCACTGATTCTCACGGCTACACGACGGTGCCCGAGTAGCGGAGACCGTGTTAGAAAAAAATCAAGGCGGATGATTCATTCGCGCTCCTCCGCTAGTTGAGTTTGATGGATCATTCTTAAAAGCGTTGCTGCTAATCTTCGGCTTCTCTTTTTTAGGTTACTCACAGATCAGTGAGTTTTCCGGCTAATCCAGGTTTTGATGCTCCCCTGTCTGTGTACATGGCATTCATCATATCTTGACAAGAGGAGTCCTTCAGACAACAAATAACCTTCAGTAAGGGGACGTGAGCAGTGGATGCGCAGCTATTTTGGATATGTATCACAGAGGGGTAAGAACACAGCGGGAGATGAATGGCGTCCTTGTTGGCAGTGGGAATGGACCCCTTTTCAGTTCCTCCGAATAATCATTCTGAACCCTAGCCATGCCTTCGACAACTTAATCAGACAGCCTACTACCTGTAAAGTGGCTGGGCTGATTTGATTGCCATTTTTATTGGATCCCCCGCCCATAAATCAAAGCAATGGGGACGGTTCTACAGACATGACCACTTGTCATTCGCTAGTAGCCTTGGAAACATTGTTGCAGGAGTTGTGTGACTGTCAGTGGGGGTAAATCAGACTTTGGAAATTTTGCCCCTTCTCCAGAAAAGCGTTATGGTTAGAGTAAATCATCTTGAAAATTGATGTCACTTTCTTAAAGTGGTTCACCTATTCCTCAACGGGGCTCTGTCGTGCCATGTCAATGTCAGCACTTTCATCTTACTTTTAAAAAAGTGTCTCTTCCACATGATGGGTGACTAAAAGATTACTAAACTACATTGGGGAACTTTGTCTCAAACAAACTGCTCGGGAACAACAAGTCTTTGAAGCTTTACAAAATAAGTTCTAAAAGGAACAGTACACAAGAAAACTTTTATTTATTTTATTTTAATAAAAAAAAAAGATTATTTGCGATTAATCGCATACAAAATAAAAGTGATTTTTTGCATAAGATGAGTGTGTGCTGTGTTATTATTATGTATATATAAATACAAAAACATTCATTTATGTATTTACAGTAAGAAACATTTACATGTGTATATATATATATATATATATATATATATATATATATATATATATATATATATATTTATTTATTTATTTATTTATTTATTTATTTATAATTTTATATATTATATATAAACAAAAAATGGATATATAAAAAAAATTTCTGAAATGTATGTGTGTGTGTCTGTGTTTAAATTTACATAATTATTACACACAGCACATACATTATGCAAAAATGCACTTGTATTTTGTATGCGATTAATCTTTTCCCAGCACTAATTTTAATAAAATAAACGTTTATTTTAATAAAATTAACTTTAATTTTAATAAAACTTTAATTTTAGTTTTTGTGAGAAATGAAAAGGAGACCATTTGCAACAAAACAATAACCATAAAAATACTCATGTGGGGCTCAGATGCAAAAGCCTCTAAACGTCAAAAATGTGATAATGATATTAACCGTCAGTTTTTGCACATATTATATGTTCATCAAATACTTTCTCTTCAAATCCACTTAATCCCGGGCTCATGCCATTCAGAAATACCAGTTTCTTGGCAGAATTTATTAAGAGTCTGATAAAAAAAATCTAATTTGCAAGAAAATATGTCAAACGCACTTAGCGGGTTTTGCACCTGAGCTCATTATATAATGCGCTATCTCATGGCATTTCATATATATTTTACAAGGTGGCTAATCTGTATTAATTCGTAGGACCACATTCGTACATTTTTGTGCAAATAGTTTTTGCCCCTGTGACGTTGCGTTTAGGGGTGGAATAGGGTGCAGGTTTCGTTATTGTGTTTTTTTCTGATAATCGTATGTTTTTGTACAATTCACTTCATACAAATTCATCAGTGATGGCTCGTGCCTGCTCATCCGAGGGGTGCAAATTCAAAATAAGGGTTCGGAGTGTCATGTGTGTTGCTTGTGTTTTCAAAATATGTGTTTGTTGCGTCATGTGAACCATGTGCATCACGTGTTTGGTCAAAATAAGTGCCTGCTGCACACGCATCAAAACAGTTTATGATAAAAGAAACGCTCACGTCACAAAATACAAGACAGTAAACTTTGATTAGGCATGAGATTATGCGAGTATCTGGCAAACGCGAGCATCTTTTTTATCATAAACCCTTTAGACGCGTCTGCAGCAGACACTTATTTTGACAAGACACGTGATGCACATAGGATCACTCGACACGCAGAACACATAATGAAATTACGAACCACACACATGACAGGCTACATACATGTTGTGACTTCGCACTGAGCACCCTCGAAAAAAGAAGTCACTGAAATTCATACAATTAACCAACTCGGAATAAATACATTAGAAATTTGTGAGATCAGGCTGTCCATACCAAAAGTCACACGGTTGCTTTGAGTGAGGTAGAGACTAAAATTTTAAGTGTAAATCTCATTCTCTATTTTGCATAGTGCCTGTGAGGATCAATAAAGTTTGTTCAGTGACATTAATCTTGGCACAACATGGCTAAAAGTGCCATGTCTGATTTAAATACAAGCACAAAAATAGTAAAAAGTATTAAATTAAGCCTTTAGCATTACAAGTCACTTCCAGCCCTGACACATTTGAGTTTATATAAAGAAACATTAATAACCGAACAAATTGTCTGTGTATGATACATCCTTCAGAAGAATTAAGCAACAAGTACAAGACAGTAATGTGAGAGTAACTATGATACACTCGCTGTCCTGCAAAATGCCCAAAAACAAAATCACTACACCCATAAGACAGATGAAAGTAATTAAAATTTCTATGCTATCACAGGCGCTATTGAGATGTCCCTTCCTTTATTGTGTCTAAAGTGAGAGCACTAATGATATCCTAAGGACTGAAAATTACCATCTCGGATATGTCTAAACCAGTAAACTGGTAAACAAGTCTCCTGTTAGGAACAGGGATGATTTGAATCAACAAGGGTGAACAGATATGGATACTCCCTGCATTAGTGTTAATAGGAATAGATTATGGAGGGATTTGGCGATGTGACCTTCAGTGTACTAATTGAAATAGTATTCAGAGTCAGCAGTGGAGTAATCAAGTTAAACACAGAATCATAAATCATCATGAGAAGCGCTGTCACAACTAAGCCATTAGCCCCCTGTTTTTCATCCATGCACCCTCATGGAAATATCTGCCATAGCGCTCCGTAGGTTAATAGGAACAGAAATGGCATTTAAAGTCTATTTGGATCAAATGTACTGTGTAGCTGAAAGTAGAACTTCGCTAATTTGCAGGTAATATGAATTGATGTGGTTATGGAAAGGGATACTTCAGTCGACAGTGGAAGTGCACTTGAGACTGCTGGAAGTTTGAGACACGATGACTTTAGCTGGCATAATACAACAGGTAGTCCTACTATATCTATATTGTCATTTTGGAAGTCTAATAATTCTGCATTTAATTACAGTCCTACTTCACTAAAAGTCACATATTTGTTGGGCATAATAACAAACATAAATAGAGGAATATAACTGTCCAACTTTTATTCACGTTAAAATCCGCTATGACTGCTGCACCCAATGATTCTGTGTATTACTGCGCTACACCCTTATCATTGTAATCATACAGTATGTGGCCTATTTTTTCAGGCTTTTAGTGATTTCCTTGAAAGATGCGTTGATATTTATTACTGTTTTAATATCTGTACTGAGTAGTAGCAATTTTATAAAAGCATAAGGTGCGAATAAATCAAAGGTGAAGGGCTCGCAGGCACTCAATTTCACGTCATGCCCAACAGCACCATTTAGCCGTGAGTTATTTCACTATACAGCACAGCCTCCCGTATACCTTATTGCTTGCATATGAAGAGCTTGGATGCAAAACCCTCTAAGTGCGTCTGACATGTATTTTTTTATCCAGCCCAGTCACGCGAAATTACATACCTATAGTCACGTAATGTTTTTGATTCTTTTTTGTGATACTGTCACGAATTTCCGCGTTTTTTCGTGATCGTATCACAAATTTCTGTTTATGTGTCATTGTCCTGTATTGGTTACTCAACTGTTTTGTCCTATTTTCTCACCATTTTCGCTTCGGTTTAGGGTAAGATTTACATCAAATGACATCCTTACCCAAACCCAACTTTAACCCTAAGGCCAGGCGACAATGTTTTAAAATTAAGAAAATATAAAAAAATATATAAAAAATAGTATAAATCAATACTTAAAGTGACATCCTAATGCAAACACCAAATCTAACCCTAAACCGAAGCGAAAATGGTTTGAAAATAGGAAAAAGCAGTTGAGTAACCAATACGTGACAATGACACATAAACAGAAATTCGTGATACGATCACGAAAAACGCAGAAATTTGTGACAGTATCATGAAAAAGAATTAAAAAAGAAATACTTGACTATAATTTTGTGAGACTGGGTAGTTTTTATCTGACTCTTAATGGATTCTTCCAACAAACTGGTATTTCTGAATGACCTGAGTCCATGTTAATAAATATATAATATGTGCCGAAAATATTCAGTAATATCATTATCTCATTTCTGACTTTTTTGCATCTGAGCCTACCATACTGACAGTATATGTATTTGGTATGCATTGATTCAAATTAGTTACTGTACAGATATGCTTCCATACTGAATGTGCTATACAAATGATTGCAAGTATACTTTAAATATTGTCTTATCCAAAAAAGCCACAACATTGGCAACCTGATCTCACAAATTTCTGTGAAATAGCCACGCATTTATTTTGCTCAGTTTTGCGTGACATTGTCACGTATTTCCACCATTTTACATGCCCCTGCCATGACTTTCTTTTCCGTGTCAATTTCACGTATTGGTTACTCAATTGCTTTTTCCTATTTTTAAACAATCGTCGCTTTGGTTTAGGGTTAGATTTGCTGTTTGCGTTAGGATGTCACTTAAAGTATTGGTTTATAAAACAAATTCAAATGCATATTTAAACCATTGTCACCTAATGTTAGGGTTAGAGTCGGGTGAGGATGTAATTTTATGTAGCAGAAAGTTGTTCTAACCCCAAAACGAAGCGACAATTGTAAGAAAATAGAAAAAACAGTTGAGTAACCAATCCATGAAACTGTTTTTTTTAGATCAGGCTGACATTGGAGAAGTACAGAAGGGGTATTGGCATAGGGTAATTCTTTTGCGATTTCAGTTGACATAACATGATGGTCTCTAAAACGATCATAATCCATGTGTAACAAATTGTTTTATACGTTATATGTTTATATGTTATGCATGCTGTTATTTTCTTTATATTAAGATCTTCATATGTTCTCACTACTTGTAACTGAGAAGTCAAAAAAATCCGAGAAGGGTTAATACAAAGTATGGCTTAGTATTGTGGTCACTTTTGCATCTTATGACACACATTACAGCAATGTGACACAGAAACTGGGTGGTTTGTCAAAGTTTGGAACATCTTTATTGTTATCAACAAGTCCTCTCTAAGCAAATTGCTTTTTAATTGTTGCAAAATGAGTGAATTAGATACAAAACAGTCGGTTAGCGTCAATGAAATGTCTTTCACACAACAGTGACCACCAAACTTGTCAAAATCCTGATAAGAGGCTGAGCCGTAATGCTTACATGGCATTAATCAAATAGCTACGTCTAATTAAACGGGTTTAAAACGCGGCTTTTACTAAATGTTGCTCAGGTATCGCAATAATTTTTGATCACCCAAGCCTGGAAGACAAATAATTAGAAGTGCCACACCATTCTGATGAGTGATGTCAGCGTCTCGGAGTGACCTTCCCATTGCTAATTAATTTTCATCCAGAGGAAAAAAAGACCCTGTTGTTGCACATTATTAATTGAGTTCATGAAAAGATGCGGCTGATTAAGTTTTGTTGATAATACGTGTCATTCTAGAGAACGCTGGCTATCATTTTATGGATTTTTCTTTTAGTATTTTACAAAGTTGATCTGAGTCATCTGCAGCACGATTAATTTGTTACAAAGCCTGGCTGGAGCCGAAACTGAAAACGTTTTGTGTTAATTAGAAATGTGTAGATTACTTTGCTTTCGGAGCGTATTTACCAGCCAAAAGCAAACAATTTTTTTTTTCATTTTCAACCAGGTCATTTCAGGATCACTTTGACACACAGTAAACAACCAAAGAAAGAGTATCAGATGCACTTATCTTTGATGCAAAATGATGCACCTATTATTTGCATATGCTGCACAACTTTGTAAAGGTTTGGAGAATAGCAATGTTATCTTATGTAAACGAACTGCAGGGAAACCCTTTGAAATGATCTGAAAGTCTGTGGAATAAAATCCCCTTAAAAATCCCTCCTCCATTTCCAGTCATCAATATTGTACAGCTCTATATTGTCACAGTGCGGCATATAGGCTACTCTCAGAACAAATGGGACAAATGTCACTGGGCGGTACCTTTTCAAAAAGTACACATTTGTACCTAAAGCTTGCATATTACACGTGTCGTGATGGACAGTGGATAAGATACTCGCCTTTGGTGTAAGAGACCCGGGTTCGAAACCACTGTGACACACCATTGTGTCCCTGAGCAAGAAACTTAACCCTAGTTTCTCCAGAGGCGTGCGACTCTGACATATATAGCAATTGTAAGTCACTTTGGATAAAAGCGTCAGCTAAATAAATATTAGTAACTCAAAGGCACATATCCGTCTCAGAAAGCTTTGTACCTTTTTTCTAGCACATGCTTCTGGGGACACAGGTTTAAATCTAAATGATGTCATGACCCCACATCCTTGCATTTCTCTGAAATCAAAATGCCTCTTAAAAATAAGATTGTATATTGACATGAGAATCTGATCATGCTTTACTAAGAAAAAATCCAGAATAGTCTATACAGTATGTAACAAAGCTTCATCACACTGTCTGCTGGCACTTACAGAAATATTGGGGTTCTCAGGAGGCCTTTCTCAACATAAAATGAGTTTCCAGCTCAGAAGGGCTGCTGCTCTTTGATAAGGTATAGCTGCAGAAATGCTGTAGAGAAAACCATTATGCATTGATAATGCTAGGCACAGTCTCGTTAATAGAAAAAATGTCATTTATCTGAAACGTCTCGCAATCATCAGTGAAATGCAAGATGTCATTGAGCGGGTACAAATGCGCCCCTTAATGAATATTCTGACAATTTTCAAGTATTGTCCTTGACAGGCTGAACGTAGAGTATGTGAACAGCACAGCATGTTGGGGTTGTAAAATTATATTAATAGAACTGTAATTATACTGGAGCACTTTTATATTTCACTGCTGTACTTTATTATGCTCAGCATAATAAAATAATACTTGAGGACCAATAAACTGAATTCTCTGTATAACTGCTATAGTGACATATAGTGACAGTTTACAATCAGCAATACTGCCCGTGGCCTGAAGTCTTAAAAGTGCTAGGAATACGGTGATTTAAACTGGATAAATACACCTTAATTAAGTCTCGGGTGAATTGATTACACCTCAATTGAAGCTTTACAATAGCAATTAATCCACTGGTTTGCGGTTTTACCTTAATTGTCATTCCCAGACAACTTTAAACACACAACAACACACATTCAAAATAATTACACACCTGCATGTTTCTAGGGAAAAGCTCTGAGAGAGAGAATGTCACTACTTTGGTTAAAATTGACTACAGGTATTGGTAATGCCTTACCCAACAGGTATTACTAATACTCTGGGGACAACTTGATTGACATTAGCTAGAGAGAGAGAGAGAGAGAGAGAGAGAGAGAGAGAGAGAGAGAGAGAGAGAGAGAGAGAGAGAGAGAGAGCGCATTCTACTAATAGACTCAATTTTCATATCTATTTATTATATTCCATTTTTTATATTAGCTTGGCTTCTTTTATGTATGTGAACATTTTGAAACAAAATAAAATAAAATCAACAGGAAAGTTTTGAGTAGACTATGTCAAAAAGTAGCCCACCAGATTGTTCTTTCCATTGTGGTACCACTTGCTTACAAAAAGGTTGGAGACCCAAAAATTAAAATTCTGTCATCATTTAGAGGCTGTTTACACTTGGCATTAACATGCGTTTTCGTCAATCGGATCACAAGTGGACGACGTTAATGCCAGGTGTAAACCATGTTCAAAATGTTTTGAGCTTGTCCACTTTCGACCACTTTCAACCACATTCAGAGGTAGTCAAAAATCCTTTCGATCGAATTGCTTTTGTAGTTTAAACGCACATGGTTAAATGTTATCGAACAGCCACACGCGACCCATTTATCTAATCTGAGCAGAGCCGGACAGTGACGGCGTACATTTACTTGAGTACAGTACTTAAGTACAGTGTACTTTACTCGAGTATAATTTTTGGGAAGTACTCATGACTTTATTTAATTTGAGAGGCAAATATTGTACTCTTTACTCCACTACATTTCTATTCATGACCGTAAGTACGTTACTTCTAAAAAAATAATGAAAAAATAAAAATCTCGGAAACCATCAATTTGTTGTTTCCCTCTCTTAAAGGTGCAGTGTGTAAATTTTAGCGGCATCTAGTGGTGAGGTTGCGAATTGCAACCATCAGCTCAGTCCACTGCTCACACCTCTTGCTTTTGAAACACATAGAGAAGCTACGGTAGCCACCACTGGACAAACATGTCATCTTTGGAGACAACTTAGTAAAAAAGTTTGTCCGTTAAGGGCTTCTGTAGAAACATGGCTGCACAAAATGGCGTCTTCCATGTAAGGGGACCCTCTGTGTATGTAGATAAAACGTCTCATTCTGAGGCAATAAACACATAACGGTTCATTATGAAAGGTCTTTATACACTCTTGATAATTTAGTTTTGTGTATTATTTTGTATTTCTGTCAAGAGATCCTTCTAAAATTTACACACTGCACCTTTAAACGTGATTGGATTGTGCAGGTGCCATTGATTGGGACAGCCTATCAGCAATCACCTTCAGCTTTCCGCCAAAGTCACCATGGTCAGATTTAGATAAGAGATGAAACCAATGGATGAGGACGCAGCAGGTTCAGCAGGAATGTGTCAACCTGTGGCCCCACCTCCAAAGACCATTTTTAATTTTCTGAAGTTAATGATAGTTTTCGCTTCAATTGTTTGCTGTGTTTACCAAAACAAAACTTCATCACCGCCTATAAAATTCAACACCTTGAGCAGCAGGGATCACTGGTGATCCAGGATTATTGTTGTTCAAAATTAATTACTCGTCAAAACATTACACTCTTACTTGATGTGGACAAACTCAGCATCACAAGAAAGGTTTAAGACTCCAGCTTCGATATTTGACAACTGTTTATGATTAAACTGGTTTGCAGTGACATTAATTTCTTAATTTATGTCAGGAGTGCAAAAAAACTAATCTGTAACGCTCGTTATTTTGAATAGAAATCATCACTCATAAAACATCCATTCTAGTGTTCTCCGTTTTTTTTTGTGTTCAGATACATAAAATATACAGAATATAAAAATTATCACATGTTAGTAAAATATTTAGTCATACAGAATAACATTTCTATTCATTTTCCACTGAATGATGCAATCTGAAGAGCTCAAACAGCGAACGGAGCGAGATGTGTGTGTCCTCTTCCTGATTTGCGTCAGATTTGACCTCAGAGCAATATCATTTGCTGTACAGCTGTCAATCATCTCACGTGCACTGTGGCAGTAGTAATGCAAAATTTAGCAAGGGGTATATGTACTTTTACTATAGTAATTAAGCTGTGTACTCTGTCCACCTCTGAATCTGAGGTATTAAACACAATGCTTTACGTCTTTTCTGACATCTGGTGTGAACACACGGTGTACAGCGCTATTTTTAGCCTTTCATTGATAAAACTAAAGCGGCTGATCTCCGCAGTTTCATTTTGCAAGCGTGTGAAAGTTGCGGCATCTTATTTCATCAATTGCACTGAAAATTCAGAGAAAGTTCTAACATATTTATGTACAAAACACTGTGCAGCAAGTTTACTTACAACACAAGCAGTGGACTATGACATAATATTAGTTTGCGTCCATATAAACTCATCCATACTCCCGCTCACGTTTAAATGACAACAGAGAGACTGGCCCGCAGTCTCAACAGACCACAGTATTCAGGACAGAAGCGGTCAAAAGTGACGGATTTAAATGCAACATGATCTCACAAAGTTCCGTGGGATAGTCACGGAATGTTTTGCTCATTTTGCCGTGGCATTCTCATGGATCTCCGCATATTTCCGTGGCCCTGCCACGGACTTTCTTTTGCATGGAATTCTCACGGATTGGTTACTCAACTGCTTTTTCCTATTTTTAAACCATTGTCGCTTCGGTTTAGGGTTAGATTTGGTGTTTGCGTTAGTAGTCACTTTACGTATTGGTTTATAACATTTTTTCGGATGTTTTCTTTTATATTTTCTAAACTTTAATCAATTGTCGCCTGGCGTTGGGGTTAGAGTTGGGTTTGGGTAGGGATGTCATTTTATGTAAATCTAACCCTAAACCGAAGCAACAATGGTAAGAAAATTGGACAAAACAGTTGAGTAACCAATCCGTGAGAATGCCACAAAAAAGAAAGTTGAAAAATGCGAAGATCTGTGAGATTGCCACAGAAAAATGAGCTCATCTACTTGTGATCTGATCGACAAAAACACATCTTAATACCAAGAATAGACAGCCTCTTACTCATCCTCAAGTTATAGTTAGTTACAAATAAAGATATTCGTAATCAAGCAGGAAACAAAAGCACCATTGACTTCCACTCACAATAGAAAACTACTAAGGAAATTAATGGTGCTCAAAAACGTTATGGTTACAAACATTGCTCAAAATATCCCCTTTTGTGTTTAGCAGAACAAAGAAATGTATACAGGTTAGGAACAAACATGACAGTGAGTAAATGATAACAAAGTTATAATTTTGGGGTGAACTATCCCTTTAAGTACACATATTTACTTGTCTAAATGAGGACATAGATTTTTGTTATGCATGTGTCCAACGTTTTCTTTAGGATTTTAGTTATAACAAGCATTAAATAAAAACTATTCTTATAATATAATATTTAGACAGCCAACTAAATGGTTGAAATCAAGCCAAAAAGATTTACATATTTTTGGAATTCATTTTACCAGAAATAAACAAAAAATAATTCAATTAAAATGCTAAACAGTTGAATGGAAGTACTGAAGAGCAGTCAGGAGTTTAAACAGAGGGGACATTAGGGGATAAATGACTGATTGCCATTCATCTGTTAACCTGAAAGAGGTTGCTTGAATCTTCCTTCTCTAGAGGTAAGCATATGGACAGTGCATCTGTTTTTGTAGAGAGTCGAGTGATACAGCATCGAGTATAAACCTGGGATTGTGTCCAAATCAAGAGTGAGTTGTCCCCACTTGATATACGCTGTATGCTTTCCAGATTGCACGTCTGACCGTTTAAACTTAATTAATCGCGAGTGTTCAAAGGTTTTGGAAGTTATATTTATTTTGCCTTAAGCCGTTTATTTTGCTGCAGACACAAGCAAATTTCGAAGGTAATGATTGGTTTGTTTTTGCTTGTTTGTCTCCGCAAAGTAACTTGGGATTTCTGTTGCTGATATGTTTTTGCTATCTACTGTATGATGCACTTTGTTATTTTCCTTGGAAACACTGAGAAGGAAACTTAAAAAAAGTCAAACAAAGTCCACCATAAACTGAAAGCATCCAGTAAACACTATAGCTTTCAGCACCACCCACTGGTAAGAAATGTACAATACTGTATAAAATTAAACCCGAAAGACTTTAAAATGATATTCTCACATGCCATAATCTGACAACAGTGAACCCGCTGCCATTTTTGACCTCTCGCTCACCCCTTCGGAAACCATTCACTCAATCATCTGCAATGGAGATCACACATCATCCTTAAAAAACAACTGCTGCAAAAGCAATCTATAACTGAACCTGAACCGCAGAATGGAAATCCCATTCCTGGGAGCTCAAAAACAAACAATGGCCATGTGCGGTGCGAGTGCTATCAGCAACCTCTATCCTGAGAGGACAAGGTTAACATCAGCACACCGCCAATCGGTGCACCCAAAATAACAATCGCACCGAACAACACAATCAAAGCGTCACCGCGTTCCCTCATTGTTTAATTTTCTCCTTTTTATCTCAGATATCTCCCAGTGCGTTCTTATCTTTGACCCTCAGCTTGTAGCTTTGTGGCAGCTTCCCTTTTAGATGGCTGATGACCTTGGGAGGGATGTCATTAAACCCTGACCCATTTGATGATCCCCTCATGTGGAATACATATGCCGAACGGGAGCCGCTTTCACACAGCAGGGGTGACGTGAAATCCTTACAAAAATATGACTTGACACACTTTATCAAATGGGGAAAGATGAAGACAAAACAGATGCCGGCGCTGTCGTAAGCAATCTGGCCGTGATTGAATAAAAGTGTCAAGAAAAGGGCCGCTTGACGGTCTTTTGTTCTCTCCCATCCAGGTTGATGTTAGTTTGAGCTGTCAGGTGGGAATCACAGCTGCGTGATTTATCAATACTCCAGTGACCTTGTAGCCGGTGGAGGATGAGGGCACAGCACCTCCCCGTTTGAAATCTTGCTGAATGCCCGGGAAATATATGGACTTTGGGAGGCAGAGAGAGAATTTGCTGGATTTGTTATTTTAAATACAAAACAAATGAATGTATAACAGCAAAAAAAAATATCTCGGTAAGCAAGAAGAATAAAGATGATTATGTACCACTAAAAGAAATCACTAATCATAAAGTGATTAATCATAAAGACATTCAACTTAAAGTAAAAAATATGAATGAGATTTATTCATTGCAACTAAAATGGATAAAGTGCAAAGAATATTTTGTTTGGTATTCTTAACACCGTCTTTATTAAAGGCAACATGTTTTTTCATTTGCTCTCCAAAGGACAAGCATTGTTATGATGAACCAGATGTTATATCACAGGATCGCACATTCATTACTCCCATAAACCCATCTGTTAAATAGATTTTTATGTAAATTTTTTTAGGGATCTGCATAAATAAAGTCCTAATTAATACCTCTGAACAAACGTCTGGATTGTTTGGTACAAAACTGCTCTTTTTAGGTGCCTCTCAGGTAAAGGTAACAAACTAATAGTGATCAAGAAACAGACAGGGTTTAGATTAAGCCAGGACTAAGCCTATATTAGGACATTTAAGTAGTTTTTACAACAAACCTTACAAAAACATGCATTTTAGTCTTGGATTACACTTAAAGGGGACATTGCACAAGACTTTTTTTAAGATGTCAGATAAATTGTTGGTGTCCCCAGAGTACGTATGTGAAGTTCTAGCTTAAAATACCATATAGATAATTTATTATAGCATGTTAAATTTGTCACTTTGTAAGTGTGAGCAAAAATGTGGCGTTTTAGGTGTCCTTTAATGCAAATGAGCTGATCTCTGCCCTTAAATGGCAGTGTCATGGTTGAATAGTGCAGATTAAGGGCCGGTATTATCCCGTTCTGACATCACAGGGGGGGGCAAATTTCAATGACCTATTATTTCACATGCTTGTAGAGAATGGTTTACTGGGTTGATCTTTTTCACATTTTCTAGGTTGATAGAAGCACTGGGACCCAATTATAGCACTTAAACATTGCAAAGTCACTGTTTTCATAATATGTCCCCTTTAAGGGAAACTGCCCAGCGAGTTTTGGAGAGAGAGAGTTTCATTCTAGACTGACCTGTGGTAGGAAAAATATTAAAATAACGGTTTCTAATATGACCTAATGTGATCATCTCTGATTGGACTATTGGCTATTTGAGAGATTAATGCTCCCATTATTTAAGTGAAACACCAGCCTGCATGTTTAAAAGAGTAATGCACATATGACTTCATTATGTATTATGGCAGTGATACAGCGATATATTTTTAAGCACTAATAACACTTTATGTATACATTTACTAATTGTTCCAAACATTTTTAATAAAATAACCGGGACCATTGTTAACCCCAAAACAGGTCTAGCTATTTATCATTTTGAGATGGCATTATTTTGTATTTGTGTTATCAAAGCCAATGAAATACACAACTAAACTGTCAGAAATAAAGGCACAAAAGCTGTCACTGTGATGTACCCTTTAAAGGGGACATTTCACAAGACTTTTTTAAGAAGTCAAATAAATCTTTGTTGTCCCCAGAGTACATATGTGAAGTTCTAGCTCAAAATATTATACAGATAACTTATTATAGCATATCAAAATTGCCACTTTGTAGGTGTGAGCAAAAATATGCCGTTTTGGGTGTGTCCATTAAAATGCAAATGAGCTGACCCTGCACTAAATGGCAGTGTTGTGGTTGGATAGTGCAGATTAAGGGGCTGTATTATCCCCTTCTCACATCACAGGGGGAGCCCAATTTCAATGACCTATTCTTTCAGATGCTTGCAGAGGTTTACCAAAACTAAGTTACTAGGTTGTTCTTTAACATATTTTCTAGGTTGATAGAAGCACCTGGGACCCAATTATAGCACTTAAATATGGAAAAAGTCAGATTTTCATGATATGTCCCTTTAACAAGATCCTATTATGTACTATTTAGGTAAAAAAGTGTTTTTCTAAGAGTGTATATGTAAAAACCCTTTTCTTCAATGCACTGTATGGCTACTATAGAAATGATGCGGGCCTATTTAACACATTCTGTCAAATCTGGCTACACCCATTACTAGCAGATGCATAAAATCATGCATACAGCCAACAAAAAAACATTTTTGTAGAAAGAGCAACTTTAAATAACACTACCACAGGATCTCACAGGTAAAATGTTTTTTTAAAGCTGCAAATGGAAAACCAACACTCTATTTCTGGCCATGGTCTTGAAATTAAATGATCAACAAGCACAGGTGGCACATTTTAACACGTGATGTTCAGGTGTCCACACACTTTTCACTGTTAGTGTTGACTGCACTGTATTCAGAACAATCACCTAAGCCAATTTCCCAGGGTACACTGGACCTATTTATAAAATCCTTAAATAAAACTAACTTCCCCTTTTAGACTAGGAATGCACAACATGTTTAACCAAATGTATGTGGGGCAGTCTAGAGACTGGCAGGTCTGTTTATCATCATATACTGATGGCTTTAATGGTGAAGGTGCTCCTTTGTTCAGATTTTATTGACTGGAGTCAGAAGAGGCTTAGCGTTCCACGTCAGTTTCAGGGTTTAACTACAGAGTTACCTCATTTCACATGACAAGATATAATACCGTTGGTCAAATAATTCATTAGCACAACAATAAAGAGAAAAATAATAGGCAAGGAAGTGTGTGTACTTGAAGCTGAACAGGAATGAGCGAAGGGAGGGGTGGGCAGAGGCTAATAGAGACAGCTTTGTCACATGATTAGTGGTCTGTTCTCAAGGAATCTGGCCAATGACTAAAGAGGAGGAGGTGTGGACAGATGAGCTAATGGCTGGGAATGTAGCGGCTAAAGATTGGTTACCTTTACCTCAGCCATTTTCTTTAGCAGCTCATATACAACTATTTATTTTAAGAATAAACCATTTGTTTATTAAAATTTACAACAATGAAAAAAGTAAGTTCAATATTGATTAAGAAATATGTGACTCAGTCAGTGAAAACTCATGTGAAGTCATCTGCTGTTTTCTACATAAATCATCCTATATGTTAAGAAAATTTTGTAAAATTATAACCTTGATATTTAATATTGACTGAGGCCATGTGAAGCATTGAAAATAATTGAAATAAATCCTTGATGCTCCTATTATTATACAACTATACAATTTATTATACTTATCATACAAGTATAAAAGTTATACATTAACTTTATAAAACATTTTAGGCATCAATTATACTTTAAAAAAAAATCCTGGGTTATTTTCAACCTAGCGCTGGGTCAAAAAGGGACAATTGGGATGTATTATAACACAATTTTTTATAATAAAAAATAGATTTTTCGATCAATCTTTTTTTTTTTAAATGTGGGCGATTAAAAATCGATTCTCGAAGGCCACAAATCGTTTTTTTTTTTTTTTTTTAATGAAATAACCTGATCCTGTTTGATCAAGGAATGCGACTGTTTTGACTTTTTTTCAGCATACATTTTTCATCTTGCATCAAAATTATATTGTATTTAACATAATTGTATGCATTTGAAAATTAGAGATGGGTTCTGTTTTAATTTACCCAAGTGTACCTAAAATAAAAGAGTTTAATATACAGGTTTGTGGCTCTTCATTTCTTTTTATTAATTACCCACTTGTAAACTTATGTTCACTGATTTCTGATTTTTTTTTATAAAGTATTTGTATTAAATCTATATTCAAAGAGTTGAATCGAGAATCGAGTATAAAAATCGGTCTAAGAATCAGAATCGAACCGAGAATCGAGATCGATCCGATAGCTTATGAATTGAAATCGAATCGATCCAATAGCTTATGAATCGAAATCGAATCGATCCGAAACATCTGAATCGATACCCAGCCCTGATTATAGACGGTTTTATTGGACGCACGTGCGCTGACGCGATACACATCTGGATCCGAACTTTACTTCCGGTTTCGTGTTTTTAATGATCTGACTAGTTGCTAAACTGATCTCTTGAACAAATGACTCCTCAAAAATAACAAATGTTTTGGTTTCCTAGGTAATCTATGTGTTGTTTTTTTGCTTATTATATAAATAAACTAAGTTTAAAGAACTTTGTTGTTATTTATTCTTAGCAGAGTTTACCGGAAGTTACGTGCGGAGCACGACAGCCGCTTGTTTATGTTGTTACTGCTGAAACCGTCTACAACCTGTGCTGGGTTGTTTCAACCCAAAATGCTAGTTTGTTTTAACACACTGTTGGGTCAAATTTGAACCGTTTCTGGGTTAATTTAACACAGTGGCTGGGTTTGAACAAATGTAACCCTGCCTATAATCCTGCTCATAATCTAATTTTCACTCATTGATTTTAATCTTTGACATGGCCTTACTCAGTCCATATTAAAAATAAAAAGTAAATCACAAAAAAAAATGACAAGCTGGGTTTTTACAGACTGTGTCACATAGTAAACGATGGGAACTGACTTCATACATATACTATAAAGACCCAGCATCAACTAAATATTTTGTAATCCAAGCATCAAATATTTTTTCTAGTGTCTAAATATTTTGGGAAAAATTTTAATCTCTTTCTATTTACAGATAACATGTGCTCAATAGGGAATTTCTTCAGTTTCCCTGCGACTGTGCATATCCCAGCATTATAATGCTATTTGTTCCATTCAGCAATCTGACAGATGTTCTTGTGCTTTGCATGAGACACTTTTTGGGTTACAAACATCCTCCAAGAGGCTTACAAATATTTGCCCATGTAGCAGTGGGAAACTTGTTATGCTGCCGCAGATAAGCTGTGAATGTTTAAGCAAAACATTTCCCTAATTGCTTCAAGTATACAAGCTGTTCAAAGATCTAAATACATTGTTTTGAAACAATGAGTTAGTGATAAGACCACAAATTTAACTCACTGTTTCAACACTCAAATTAGGAATTGTGAAGATTAATGAGTCACTGCTCTTTGAAGACACATATTTTCAAACAAACTGTATTGAGTGTGATGAGAAGATTAAGTAGGGGAATTATTACTCTCTGCATTTCATAAAATTCCAGGCACGCCTGTTCAAGATAGCGGACTCTTGTAAAATGAGGTGAGCAATTATGATTGTTTATATATCTGATAACTACCTGTTTAATAAAATCTCTAAAAGATTCACAAGACTAGAATATCACTAGACCTGATTACTTTTTTTTTTTTGCATGGGTTCCCAAATGATTTTGTTCATTCCAGCATCTGGCTATCAGATAAAAACCGTCTGATTCTTTCTCTCTTTCCTAAACAAGGGCCGGGTTGTCAACCCAGAAGAACACCTGTAAGACAGGGGAGCTCACCTGAGCCAACAATCCCGGCCGAGTCAGCGTGCAATTATTTCAACTGAAGATCCACCACTGTCCACATCAAACGCTCAACATTCCTCGAGCAGATTAGCCAAAATTATCTTGTTATTTTGGCTTGCATGGACGAATTGAACTCTATCTGGTCTGCTTTGCGATGAAATTGGAGACAGCTTGAATGGCAGTGGTATGTTTGGAGTTTGGATAATACTTACCTTTTATGAAAGGGCCAACGGCGGTAGGAGATTAATAACAGAACACTGAGTGGCTTTCACTGATAGTATCCCTCTGGTCTTCTTGTAAAAGCCTGTTGAGAGGTTAAATTAAATTGCTGTAATAAATGTTTGGTTTCAACGACGCTGTATCATTGAAAATCAAACAATCACCGACAGGCTTTTGTGCGATGGGGATCAGAGAGGGAAAATGAATAAGCGGCGAGGGGCGGGGAGCATGTAGGGAAGTATTATGTACATTTGAAACTGACTTGTTTTTACTTAAACATTAATTAAATTGGAGCTGGAAGAATTGTTATTTTGATGAATGTTTTGGAGCTACTGTAATTAAATTAATCCATTTAATTAACAAATTATATTGAACTTTTCCCCCTGAGAGAAACATTAGGCCCATGTTCTCTCTTACCAACAAGCAAAAGTAATGTTGTGGAAATGATCACAGAGATCAGAAGGAAATGAAACTGTGTCAGATAACATGAAGAGGCAAAGACAAATCGATGGCGTATGTATTATCATCTGTTGTTAAATATGATGCACAAGGGAAAACATAATTGGATTAAAACTTTTTCATATGGGCGGTTTCATTTGCAAATTAAATTCAATAGCATTGTGATGGCACATTGTTGTCATACAAATATATTTAATTTAATAAAATATTCAAACAACTAACATAATGCTCAAATCTAATGTATTTAAAGGTGGTTGACACCTTTATGCACCATGAACAATTTTAAAAGTGTCTTTAATGTGTACTACTGTATATACTACTGCACTCCTGTTTCAGGTACTACCAATAATAGTAATATTGTTAATTCAATAATAATATAGTAATAATATAAATTAATATTTATGCAAATGCAGTTGTAACTTAATTGCATAGAAAACAACTCTTAAAGTCAAATAGAAAAGACCAGACTAGAATAAAGTAAACTGAACAGAATATGTCTCTATAACTATGCTTTTTTTAGACAGACCGGAGATGCCTGTGTCTATGACGACTAAACAATGTCATCTAGAGGAAGCTGGCTGCAACTACATTACGGCCCACTTAAAAAAAATAGGCACAGTTTGTAGCTGAACTCTGCTGGAAAGTGGTCCAGGGCCGATGGTCATGTTGTTTATCGCGAAAGCTAGGTAAGGACCCTCGCTTACTACATATGGAGACACTGGCAGCATAACTATATCACCACTGTCTCTGACATTTGTTTATGTTTGAAAAATGTTAGTCTGTAATGTGACTGTCTTTTTGTTCTTTTAATTTTGTTAAAAGCATCTTAGTTGTGTTTAATCGTGGTATACAAATAAAATTGGCGTGCGATGTGTGTTAATGCTTATGTTGAAATAATTAAATAAATGCCGGGGTTTTTTTTCAAAAGATTTTGAAAAATTGCTGTTTTTATGAAAGTGACAGTGTGGGACTTTTGGGAGGTTTTAGTGCGCTGAACGTAATTTTAGATTGAGATGGCCTTAAAATAGCTGACCAGTGACCACATAACGGCAGCTGTTATTTAAGCCTAAGTTACATATTGATCAAGAATTCTTTGTTAATGCAAACACTAAAAGTTCAATGGAGACTTTCAGTAACAAAATAAAAATAAGTAGGGTAAAAAATAACTCACCCTGTGTGAAGTTTTCTCCGGAAAAGTCCGTTGCTTTTAAAAGTATCTCTCGGATCTGTTTTAAACGTTAAATATGATTTTTTTTTATGTAGTGTAGGCCTATCTAAAGCCTGCATGAAAAGTTACTAAATGTTTTAAATGACGTCATACGCGAATTAGCATATTCGTGACGACATACGTCGAATTGGGATTCTGTAGCACTGTATGCTACATTTGTTTTGCTTCTTTTCTACTCTGTGCTAAATTAAGCCAAAATTCCGGTAAAGCTGTTCTCAATCACATAACTTGGAAAAAATACCTATGTTGGCTGCATTGTAGTAATGACATGACAAATAAAAAAACTGAATAAAAATTGAATATATACTTTGAATATAAATGGCATTACTTTTAAATAATAATAATAATAAATAACTGGTAACTGTGACAATAAGGTTTTCTGAAGAAAAATGTTTCGGCCTTTAAATGTAAAAGATGATTTTTTTAACAAGCACTGTACTTCAGACCACACAAACTTAAAGTATACCTTAAATGCACTGGAAGTAGCTTTAAAAAAGTATTTGCCAAATGTGTAAATTCACATACACTGTGTTTACACTGTATACTTCTAGACAATTATTTTTATAGTTTAATATTTCCTTCAGTGCACTGTATATTCAATTCAACATGACATACTAGCATTTACACTATGTTCACACTGTGTAGAAAGAAACATCTAAGATGTTTAAAATACATTAAAAATAATAATAATAATTAAAAGCCAGGTATAATAAACAGTCAACTGAGCCTGTTTAGCTGTTTGCATGGTTTCAGAACTCAATTATACAAATCGGCATGAATTTAATTTTGATGAGTTTGATTGTGGGAATCCCTAATAATGGCTTTCACACAATTCAAAATTCTAATTATTTTTAAATGAGCATAATTTTGCCTAATCAGGTCCAAAATGAATGGCTTTCATCGAGCTATGGCTTGGTGAATCAAAAAGATCAAAGATCCATGAAATTTAACAAAAATATGCAAATTTCATGACTTTTCCCCCAAATTAAGTATGCATAGTCTTCATCAGGGGTCTTCTTCAACCATTTTGTGAGCAAGGGCTACCACAATGGATAAAACAATCTGGAGGGCTACTTTTTGATAGTGTCAACTTTAAAAAAAACTTTAAGTCTACTCTAAAAAACTTTGATTTTATTTTAGTATTGTTTAAAATGTTAACATACATAAGCCAAGCTAATATAAAATATGTAATAAATAAATATTACAATTGAGACTAATAGAATGTGCTTTGGCGGGCACCTCACAGACTCTGTCCGGGCACCACGTTGGAGACCCCTGCTCTACATGCATCTGAAAATAAAACATTTACAGAAGACTTAATTCATTGCCACCAAAGAGCATCATAAACGGTCTACTGGTGTGTATATAGCAATAGTTCTATAATTTTATTTTGACTCAAATTGTTACCCAATCATATAATCTTTTTTGGGTTGGGCTCATCTAACATTTAGTTTGCACTCCTGAGATTTATGACTTTCAAAAGCATCACTGACTATTTGTTAAAAGAATACTGTACATAGTCTGCTTAGGTTATACAAATAACCTAAGAACTATGCTGTCAAAAGGTCCCATGATGTTTATTTAAAACTTAACACATGAATGCACTCATTTGTCATTGGCCAAAATGGATCTGTATGTCTGGGCAATACTATAGTAATTACTCTCTTAACAGTTTGTAAGTCCTTAAGACGCCTGTGTTCACTTATATCTCTCTCTTTCTCTTGCTTCATTCTTTTTAGTTTATTTACATTTATTTTTTTAGAAGACATCTCTGTGCTACGCTACTACATAGGCCAAATAAACACATAAAACTTCTTAACCAGCACTTTCCTTAAGCCTACCGCTAATCCCACTGACTTGATTTTTCTCACACACCACACCCTCTAAAACTACAACCTTCCACTGTTGACTTAAAAACTTGCTGTTGCTGAATGCATACAGTACGCAATCACTGTTGAATATAATCCCATAAGTGAAAGCATAAAGAAAAATATCTCAGATTTGGAGTTTACACAAAATATTACACGTACATTAAATATAAGAAATTATTAATATCCTGCCAAAATACAGTTTTATTTTAGTATTAGTATTTGATCTTTATTCCAAATAAAGCACATATTGGATGCTCACTGTCTCATGCTTTAAATTTTCTAAAATCTGCTATGCATTTGTTAGGCATATTGTGTGTTTTAAATGACGTACGACATGAATCGCTTGCATTCATATGTGGATGTCCATGTGCCAGCATCAACAGATGCTCCCGTCTGCTATGATCCTCAAATTCTCCAATGAGCAAAAGAAATGCTTGTCTTTGATGCACATTCAATACAAGGCTATATTTAGAGCGCTGGGTCTTTATTTGACATTTGGCGATAAAGCGTGTTCATGTGAATATATATATATATATATATATATATATATATATATATATATATATATATATATATATATACTGATCAAACAAAATGTCACAAATTCAATAGACCAATAGAATAGTTGACGCATCAATGCATTTGAAAACTTATGCACTTATTTTTTTTTATGTTACACACGTATACTTAAAAGTCTTTTTGTTTGTTTGGGTTAAAGTACTTTATAAATAAATCATCTCTCCATGGCAATCATGAATGTGAATTTAAACCACTGAGGTAAAAACTTTAAAAGTCTAAAATTATAATCAAACAATGATTTCACTATGCAAAAAATAACATCAGAGTTCTGACACATTGTTTAGATTCAGTGGTTTGTTTGGTCGCAGAACAAATCTCTGAACCTGTTTGACATGTGCCTTTGTTTTTTTGAAAATGCCTGTGTTTGGTTTTTAAATGCTTCTGTGAATCTAGACAATGTAGGTTCAAATATGAATGATGGGAATGGCCTTTATTTTGACATCACAATTCATTTGCCAAGCACATGCATACATTTTACTTATTGCAACATTGATTTCCTTTCAGAATGAAATGAGACCGAATTTCAGGCACTTGTTCACTAATAACTCACATTGCGAAGAATAGAAATGAGTTTTTCATTGAACAAACACGTTGAACCTGCCACAATCATTCAGCGAGTCAACCAAACAAACCTGTTAGGCTTCCATCATTTGCAACTGTAAATTTACATTTTTACATTAATATACCATTTCTGTTCTCATGAATTACATTTAATCCAACCTATATGTGGATATCACAAATGGTGAGGTATTCTGTGTGATCTTTATTTCTATTTTCATCGAAACATCTCTGATATTTTTCCCTGGCAGCAACTTTGCCTACTTCAACACTTCTTCTAGCATGTTGGCATAGGACACGCAATCCACACAGGCAGCTGCAGTGCAGTCAAGCAGTTTTGCATACCAGCACATATGGCCCAAGGGGGAGAGAGAGAGAAAGATAGAGGCATAAATGTGATTTAACTCATTCCCTGGAATTTCTGACTGTGTGGATCTCATTTATAACAGAAAAACAGTTGCTTATGTGATCTGGGTTTGCAACCATTGTGTGTTAATGCATGACAGTAAGATTGAAACTGAATATCATTCATTTGATTTGTACATGCTCAGTTTCACTTTAATTGTATTCCTATTTTAAATATAGCTCCCTAAAACCAGTTTGGGTGAATTATTAAATGTATGATGATGATAAAGCCCCGCCCCGTTTTGAGGCATTGAGGCAGTTGCGTAATCTGTCTTGTCAAACGCTTAAAGCGCTCGGGATCTCATGTTGGGTGTCGTGTCGTTTTCATTTGCGGCATATTGAATGACGTGATCTCCGTGTATTCAGCGGAGGACATGCGTTTACGGGCAACGCTTTGTTGAGCAAGATCCACGGCCAGAATAACACAACAGCCATTAAGAGAAGACGATCACACTGGATTTAATGACACTCCATCAAAGCATCACATTCTGGTACAGTCAATCTATACATCGCGTGTGATATTTGTAACACATGCTTTACGAAATGCGCCTTTTGTTTACGCTTTTAATCTTAAAGAAGACATGATCGCTGCACAGCCTACATTTTATTATAGTGTCTTATAAATACGGTATGGATGCGCATGTGTGTACATACAGTATGTGGATGTGTTTCATAACAGTATTAGGGTATCGTGAATGGTTTTTGGGAATGTAGGTGTTTTGAAATGTTTCAGGACATGCTGGATGAATTCTACTGAACTCTAGACTGACCTTAATCTGAAAACTCCATAACAGCAGAGCAGCTGTAGGCTCTAAATTCAGATGGAGTATTTCCTAGTTTATGGATTGGAGAGAGAGAGAGAGAGAGAGAGAGAGAGAGAGAGAGAGAGAGAGAGAGTTGGGTACAACACAGTAACAAGCACGTGTATTCAGAGTTGTTACCCAAAAATATAAATGATATTAGGCAGAATTTGAGAGGGTGGTTACAGTGATATTACAATGACACACAAAAATGTAAAGGGTCAAATAAAACAAAGCAAACTGCGTTCATGTGAACTTGTCTTGTCATTCTCAGGAATTGTTGCTTTGTTATAGACAGCTTTGGGTTTTTGCCACAATTCCAGTCCCTATCCTCCGATACAGCTGGATAAACGTGTTTACGTTCGACTATTGTGTGATCGTTTGATTGAAAACTTGTTTTCTGTTCCTCAAACAGATCAAACAAGACATGGATGGATACTTGCCACCACAGTTCCAGACGCTGACAGACCATAAGAAGTTTTGTCAAGACAATTCACTGATGATGGACCAAGGCGCACCGTACAGCATAAACATGAATGTTTACTTACCCGATGTCACCTACCTGCGGACTGGCATGTGCAGGCCTGTGAGATCCACGGTGCCGCAGATCAAGACAGAACCTATGCATTCGTCTTTCAACTACTCCGCTTGCCACGGTGCGGTTGCGCCTGCTGTGCCGCACCAAGAGTACACAAACCTCTACAGCCCGGGTGCAGAAACCGGAAACGTTTATGTCAAGCACGAGACGTCATCCCTCGAATTTCCAGATGTTCCTTTGTTTCAGCTGTTGAACTCTGAGCTCGACCCTAATGTGCCTGGACCGCACGATTCTCACAATGTCGTATGCCCGCAGATGTCAACATATAACAGCGTTCATCCACCGCCCGGTCATATTGCAGAGAGATCCCTATGTAACATGGGAAGCAGCGGTTACCCTCTACCTGCTCAGGTGGGCCAGCAGCATCATCCTCAGAAGAGAGCGGCTTATCTTCCGCCCTCCCCTCCGAATTCAGAACCCGGCAGCCCGGATAGGAGGAAAGAACTTATACAGAACCTGTCTCCACCTCCGTCGTATGCTGTGAGCATGGCCTCAAAAATGGCAGGTCTTACCCCGGGCCCAGGTCTTGCTCCATCTGTGCAAACGCAAGCAGTTCCTGCTCAGTTCACCCGAAGGAACAATCCAGATCTTGACAAACGAAGAATACATCACTGTGATGTACCAGGTGAGGCAAGTGGAGTTGATGGACTGAGTCATTTAATGTACAGTTGCATTCATGTGTTCATACATTGTAGGTTATAAACATAACTCTTGAATGATAATATTCATACGTGAAATGATTTTATGGAATGACATCTTACATTTACTTATTTGGCTGTTGCTTTTATCCAAAGCTGCTACAGTGCATTTCAAGTTATACATTTTATTAGTATGTGTGTTTCCTGGGATTAAAAGGACACTCCACTTTTTTTGATAATAGGCTCATTTTCCAGCTCCCCTAGAGTTAAATATTAGATTTTTACAGTTTTGGAATCCATTCAGCCGATCTACGGTCTGGCGGTACAACTTTTAGCATAGCTTAGCATAATCCATTGAATCTGATTATACCATTAGCATCATGCTCAAAAATAACCAAAGAGTTTTAATATTTTTCCTATTTAAAACTTGACTCTTCTTTAGTTACATTGTGTATTAAGACAGACGGAAAATTTTAAGTTGTGATTTTCTAGGCAGATATGGCTAAGCTATGCTAACAGTGGTACCGCCAGACCCAGGGATCAGATGAATAGATTCCAAAACGGTAAAAATCAAGTGTTATTTAAAAAAAGTGGTGAGTCTTTTTGCGCTGCTAACGCAATGGTCAGATTTGGCTAGGATGCTTATGTTTATGCAATGGAAATGAGCTTTAATTGGAAATGTTATAATATTAATATTTTTGTATTCTCTTCCATTAGGGTGTAAGAAAGTCTACACCAAGTCTTCACATTTAAAGGCCCATTTACGGACTCACACGGGTGAGTTATGATATAAGTAGCACGTTTCCAAGTACTACCAAGTGTTTCAAACTTGTTCCTATTTTAACTATTTCTGCTCTTTGATCAAACCATAATGTTTTAATGCTATGCATACTTGTGGTTTGTGTGAATGTTTACAAAGCTGGTGTCATCCCCTCACATAATTTGCGTGTTTCGTTTCAGGCGAAAAGCCATACAAGTGCTCGTGGGAGGGGTGTGATTGGCGGTTCGCCCGTTCTGATGAGCTGACGCGCCACTTCAGGAAGCACACGGGAGCCAAACCTTTCCAGTGCGCCGTATGCAGCCGTTGCTTCTCGCGATCGGACCACCTGGCCCTCCACATGAAAAGACACCAGAACTAGAGCCGCCCAGTCTCGTTGTTCTGACGGTGCTGCGGGAGAGCTATCGGGACCTCTGATGATGATACTAATTAGGATTTGGGTGTGTCGGTTAATCTTGGGTTTTGGCAGTTCATCAGGTACAACAGGACCAAACCCTGCCGCCGGTACGGCTCCTGTGGTCACGAAACCAGCTAATTGATGAGAACATTGCTCATCTGCCAGTTGAGACATTCTTTTGTTTGTCATTCGATTCATTCGTCTGCATACTTCGAGGTGATTATTTATGACGCAACTACTTTAAATGTGCCTTTTTTACCTTGTAGATTTAAGGTGCCACAGGAAAATATACAATTTAAGATGTTGTAGGCGGTTTTTTCTGCTCTTTAAGTGAACACTGTTAGTCGTGTCACAAGGTAAATTATATCGTAACAACAGTCAGCTCTTGTTTGATTTCATTTTAGAGTTGTCGAACCAAACCCACATTAATGACACGAGCCGCAAATGCTAAGTCAGAACAAATTAACATTTCTCAAAAGCTGCACTTAAACGTAAACGAAGCCGCAGAAATTCTTGCGGGAACCACAGAGTAATTCGAAAATCAAGTGTAGCTTCTGTAAACCAAAGAAACAGAAAGAGTGGAGATCAGTTCGAATTATAAATGGTTTGATGGTGATTTAAAAATTCAGCGCCTGGTTTCACAGACAAGGCTTAAGGCTAGTCTTAGACTAAAACACATGTTGGAGCTGTGATCTTAAAATGTGCCAGTGTCATTGATTTGTCTAAAAATACACACCAGAAACATCTTTTTCGAATGGATCTTTATAAATGATGCTTAAACATTTAATTTAACTAAAGCCTAGTCCTGGCTTTAGCTAAGCCTCGTCTGTGAAACCAGGTCAAAGTGTTTTACAGAGCACAATCTGAAGTTTCATATACTGATACAAACTCCTGTCAGTGTCAGTTTCGGTGTTTTACCGAAAATGCAATAAGAGATAAGACGAATGCTGTATTTTTCTGGACAGATCAGATATCATTTCCTTCCATAGTGTAATTGTTTGTTTACCTTACTATGCATTTGTTTGGGATAAATGATAGCTTTAAATGTACATATTCCTCCGGCGTGTATTTATTTTGCACAGATTTGTTTTCTATTTTATAAATGTAACTCGTGCTCACATCAAATGTGGCGCACGTTTGGGTTACAGGGACGCGGTTTTAGAAATCTTTGCAGTAATAGTGCTGTAAGTGGCTGCATTATTTGGAACAATGCAGCTGCATGTTTACATTACTTTGTTTGGCTTACGGTGTGCGTTACATCTGTATGTGTGGACTCATAAAACCTTTAATTTTACATTTACAAAGATCAAATGTTTCCAGTCTTATTTTTATTTTAGAGATCCAGTGTACAGTGCACTCTTCAAACTAAAGGTACTTAAAAGGTTCTTCACATGGATGCCATAGAAAAACACATTTTGGTTCTTTAAAGAACCATTCAGTCAAAGAACCATTTCTTTTAAACCTTTTTATAATCTTTTGGTTTCCTTTGGGTATGGGATGTTAAAGGTTCTTTATGGAACCGTTCACCAAAAAAATGGTTCTTCCTTGGCATTGTGAAGTACCTTTATTTTTACATGTGTAATGCCAAGATTTGTAGTGTTTATACAGTCATTATGCAAGATAAGACATGTACACACACAGTAAGTCCTCCATTTTCTGATTAAAACCAATGAAAACCTATAATAGCTGTAATTTAAAGTTTAAACTGCTTAAGATTAAAATGTGACAGCACACCCACTAATAGCACTAATTTCCTGCACTTAGATAAATACAGGTGCACACATCATCATCATTATTATTAAGATTCTTAAAATAGAGGCATTTAATGATACACAGTAAACATCAGTCTGTCAGGTAAAACTGGAGTGTCCTGCATGTGCACTGTCACATGTGATTTCCCAATGTCTGGTCACATCTGATTGGTGTGATTGGTGTAGGTGTGGTGCGTTAAAGTGTAAATGAACGAAACAATACAGTTGATGATGTAATCTGTAAGCCACTGAGCTAAAAACTGACATTTAAGTGTTAGCAACCACTTTAAAAGATACAGATACTGTAATTATCTATACTGAACACAATAACAGCCGATTCACAGTTAATGGCCATTGTCAAGGAAATAATCCGTAATGCATTTTTCATTCATTCATACTGTGTATTATTTTGTAAATTAGGTCTTAATCATGCTTAGTATTTGTTTAGTTTACTATTGAGTTAGATACCAACAGAGCAATACAATCAGACCAGAACAAATGTACGGTGCAGTAAACTGTATATAAATTGACTACATGCCATGTTATTGTTATAGCCTACCTATGGTGGTACATTTGATCAACTCACATGTTGAAATGTTTAGAATTTGGGTTTTATAAAACACGATTCCTGAATGCTATAAAGCGCATTACAGCTGATTGAGAAGACTTGCAAACAGAGTGATGTTATTGGATTATTGCCGATTATCGGGTAGCAACTAAGAATTGATGTTTTTTTATGTAACATAATACTTGTTAAACATGGCCAGAATCACCCCGACTGCTTTGTCTCCAAGGAAGATTGTTATCACGGAGCCTACGCCTTCATGTTTCTTTGAAATGCCTTATGTCAATAGGGAACTCATTTATTTTCTTTCATGGAAAGGAACAATAGTTTAATTCACTATTTGACCTGACATTTAGATGATCTTTGCAGATGAGAATATGGATCAAACAGTAGCTTAGCTGTGATCCTCTTAAGTGAATGCCATTTGCTGAAAGCACTTATATGCTCAGTGTGATATCTTAAACCCTTAGGAGAAGAGCCACGAGATATTGCCAAATAATAACATCAGTCCTGTATGAAAGCAACAATAATAAAGATAGCTTTTTACATACAGTACACAACAAAATATTATTTAACTGTAAACAGTGTTAATGAAAGATTATAAGATTTGTTTTTGCTCAAGTATTGCATGTCGCATAATCAGTGTGTTATAAAATGTTTCAACCGTGAGCCACAATTGTGCAATACACCCAAATGAGTCACTTAGGTGGGCGGTACTTCTGTATACTGTTAGAAAACAACAACAAAAATGTACCTTTTCTGTCACTGGGGTGATACGCTCAAATGTTCCTTTTTGTACCTACACACTTAACTGTTAACTTTTAGGGTACAGTATTACACCATATGGACCTACCGTGTATAATTTAAAGGGACACTACACTTTTTAAACAAAAATATGCAAATTTTCCAGCTCTCCTAGAGTCATAGTAGTTATAATAGTCCCCTTGGAAACTTTCATAGCATGGGACTATTTTCCGGCAGTGTGTAATATCACTACGCCTGCTGCAGCCATGTTACGGCAGCAAAGTCCTTGATTATTACACCAGAATGAGAGTATAGTTCCTGGCCATATTGGCCTGGAAAATCACAACTTTTAATTTTCCGTCGGTCTTAGTACATGATGTTACTACAGAAGAGTCAAGTTTTAAATAGGAAAAATATCGAAACTCTTTGGTTATTTTTTAGCGCGATGCTAATGGTCTAATCAGATTCAATGGATTATGCCAAGCTATGCTAAAAGTGGTACCGCCAGACCCGTAGATAAGCTGAATGGATTCCAAAACTGTAAAAATCAAGTGTTTACCTCTAGGGGAGCTTGAAAATGAGCATATTTTAAAAAAAGTGGAATGTCCCTTTAATACAAGGGGTACAAAACATTTAACTGTACATTTAAAGGTACACAATATGTCCTTAAAGGAATATTCCATTTTCTTAAAAGAAAAATCCAGATAATTTACTCATCACCATGTCATCCAAAATGTTGATGTCTTTCTTTGTTCAGTCGAGAAGAAATTATGTTTTTTGAGGAAAACATTGCAGGATTTTTCTCATTTTAGTGGACTTTAATAGAGCCCAACATTTAATACTTAACTCAACACTTAACAGTTTTTTTTCAATGGGGTTTCAAAGGACTATAAACGATCCCAAATGAGGCATAAGGGTCTTATCTAGCAAAACGATTGTCATTTTTGACAAGAAAAAAAATGCTCTTTTAAAGCACAACTTCTCGTGTAGGTGCGGTCCAGCGCGACCTTACGTAAATGCGTAGTGACGTAGGGAGGTCACGTGTTAAAAAGCACATTTGCGGACCATTGTAAACAATAAACTGACACAAAGACATTAATTAGTATCAGTTGACATACAACAACGTAGGAACGGTCCTCTTTTAACACACTTGTAAACACTGGGGCGGAGTTTCGCATTGGTCCTCTGTGACCTCTTGACGTCATGACGTATTGCGTGGGGTCACGCTGGTGCATCACGACCGGATCTAGACGAAAAGTTGTGGTTTAAAAGTGCATATTTTTTATTTTTCTTGTCAAAAATGACAATCGTTTCGCTAGATAAGACCCTTATGCCTCGTTTGGGATCGTTTAGATACCTTTGAAACTCCGTTGAAAAAAACTGTTAAGTTTTGAGTTAAGTATGAAATGTTGGGCTCTATTAAAGTCCATTAAAATGAGAAAAATCCTGCAATGTTTTCGTCAAAAAACATAATTTCTTCTCGACTGAACAAAGAAAGACATCAACATTTTGGATGACATGGTGGTGAGTAAACTATCTGGATTTTTCTTTTAAGAAAATTGACTGTTCCTTTAAGGTACAACACTGTATTGTGTTTTGTATACATTTAAAGGTAAAAAATCAAACCTTCAACCACAGAAATAGATATATGACGGTGTAAATACAGTTTTGTATTCTGTTTACCGTTTGAAATGTTTATGTATAGTAAATAGGAGTAAGTGGAAATAATAGTTTATGCAGATTCATGTTCCATACAAAATGCAAGTTTATTAACTTCCATGCCTCCGATTAGATTATCAAACAAGTGTAACCTCAATTTCAATTCACAGCTCAATCTTCTGGAAAACGAAAATACAGAGAATAGCAAAAAGCACAGAATATTTAGACGACCTCTGAAGAACCGAAATAAAGCTGAAAACATCCGTTCAACCTTTGAAATGACTGGGACGTGACATCCTCCAACAGGGTTTAATGTAAAGGGACTCCCTTTGAAGTGTATAAGGGTAAAATATAACAACTTTACAGTAAAACAACAAAAAACCTCTGAATATATTTACAATACACACACTACTATACATAAATACAAGAAAGATAATTACAGAATATCAGCAAAACAAGAAACAAAGGCAACGGAGTAAATATTTTGATTCCAAAGTAAGTAAATATAGAAACAAAAGCAATATTTTACAGAGACTCGAGAGGGATCAATGTTGTTCACAGAGGAATTACCAAAATAACAAACGCTGTACCACCAGTGTCTTAACATTCGGTTCTTGTGACTGCTCTATTATAACCGGGGACACCCGATTACCATAGTCCTGTTGATGCATCCTTCCATAGGGGGGTAAAATACAAATACCATACAAAATAAATGTAGGACACACAGAATGTTCGAACAAATACTAACTGGAAATTTCACAGCTTAACCTTCTGATGACAACAAATGGTACATAAGGCTCAGTGCATTTCAACTATTTAATTTTTTTGTGTTGTGTTTGGGTACTTTAACCAGGCAACTTGAGGTGCTCTTGTTTGTAGAGCACTTTCTTTTGTTAGTATCCGTGCACAAACGTCCCATATGAGATAATGTTTATAATACTAGGCACTCATTATTATTGCATAACTTTGACCCTGTTTGCCTTTACAAAATTATGCCACAAAAAACTTGAGAATGCCACATAAGAAGGGTAAGTAATGCAAACCTGTATAAGTTAAACACATACTGGTGCAAGAATATTTACTATATACTGTATGTAAATTTGTTATTGATGACTCTTGAATACTGTGCAGGGGAGATTCATTTCATCGGGTTCATGCTTGAATCACATTTTATAGAGTCAGTACAAAAACACTGAAAAAATGCTAAAAATTACCATCTAAATATACTATAAGGCAGCACTGCCCGAATACTGTGATGCACATTTGATTCGATTATTCATAGAAATGGCATGCAACTAACTGTGCGTTAAAGACGACAGAGCCTTCTGCATTCTCTCGCACAGCCCAGTTGAACGCTTTTTATCATATTACCCAAAACAGCGTCTCTGAAAAAATCTGCATATGTATAAAGATAATCCCTTGTATTTTAAAAAAGCCCTATTTTTGATAGGTATTTACAGCCTGTAAAACTGAGCGATAGCTTTTCACTTTCACATATATTACACCATTTTTAAAAGTATTTTTTTTTGTACAGAAAATAGTCATATGCAGATGAAGTGTCTCACGATACAGACACACATCAAAAATACAAAATATGATGATAAGATACATTGAAGATTAATGTGTCATGTTTTAAAATAATTACTTCATAGAAACAAGGTGCTCATGTTATGTTCAAGCCCATATACAACACACGCATGTGTACACACAAATACATACATGTACTAAAGAACATGGTAGAATGTAATACTTCAAAACATACAAAGTAACTAGAAACGAATTGGTCAAGTTATCTCTAAGTTATCTCAACGATGTTGCTTTTTTATGGATTGATAAGTCCCTTATACAGCGTTTCACCACATTTACCATTAATTTACTTTTGATGTCCCAGCATCTATGACTTTATCAGCATATTTGATCAGCCATGCTTTATGTAATCTGCTGGTTTCCCATCATCGGAGAAGTGATCGTGGTGGCTTGCCACTTAAAAGTGCTTATGGATCACAAGTGCAGAAGGCAGCTTGCGTGACAGCTCTCCTCTTACAATCCATGTCAACATAGTTTAGTGAAAATGTATAGCTATAACACAAACTGTATTTGAATTTACAGTTGCTTTATTAGCTGTATTCACAACTGGGATGTATTGCTTCATTCGAGTATCTTTGTTATGTAGTGTATGCTGCTGTATATACAGTATAGATACTGAATATTGGTACAGATTCTAATAACAATGGATATGGCTCAGTAAATCATTTAATCTCTTTACATCATGGTACTCCAACATGGGAGCATGAATGCATAAATGACTTTAGAAAAAAAGAAAAAAAACATGAAATACACCAAACACTAAGAATTCTGGAATCTATTAGATCACTTTTTAAAACTCACTGCACTGCCCTCTACTGCCTGCTTTGGGAATTGGTGAATTGGTGTGATGCTTATACCAAAAGAAAAGTTGTTTTTGCATTTAGTCCCGTACATAAGATGACCACTTGTTGAGTTTATGGTAAATATAGGGTTAAGAACAAAGCCAGTTTTTTACATTTGGGCTGTTAAAGCTGTTAAACTGGCCATTAACACTCACCGCTGAGCAATTCTAAGCTTCATATTTCAAAAGAAAGAAAACAGAGACTTCCTCTGCATACTGTATAAAGATATTACAGTACATATACTCCTTCAAAATGTTGTAGCTAGAAATCCACTATAAATAGAGGTATTTCAAAAGTGGCACTGATATGAATCGTAAGTTTTGTCCATGTTTCAAAGCCACCTGATATAAGTGGACCAGGCCAATATTTCCTCTCATGAGCTCAGAATGAATATATTGCTATTCTTACCTGTCTAAGCAAACCCTCATCCCATGGATTGACTCAAATTAGCATTCAGTTAAAGGCGGGGTGCATGATCTCTGAAAGGCAGTGTTGATATTTGAAATCACCTAAACAAACACGCCCCTACCCCAATAGAATCTGGACCTTCTTTTGATAGACCCACCCCACACATACGCAACCAAGGCAATGATTGCGGTAAGTAGCCATGCCCCTTACTGCTGATTGGCTACAAGTGTGTTTTGGTATTTTTTTTAAATCATCCACCCCACCTTTAATATTACGATAATTTGTTTAATTCAGGAATCAAATTTAATGCAAATTGTATCAAAGCTAACAATTTCAGAACCTAGGGGAACAGAAGATACAATGAGCATAAATAAAAATGTTGATTGTTTGTTTGTGTCATGGTGTTCGATGGAGTGTTGACCTGAAGATGTTCACCTCCTAACGTTCTTCCCAAAGTCTCTCATCCATCATTACATCGTTCGGATCATCCTTAGATCTTCCAGGCTCATGATTTTCTAAAAGGTGAATTGTGCAACAATACTATTCATGATCCATCTTCCCATCGCCATGTCAAGCATATTCAATCCGTTCTGTATTTCTTCACATTGTAGATGGTGGCTAAAAAGCAGCCATTTTTTGAGAGCGATGATTCGAAAAGACAAACCAGAAAACAAACCATTTGTACAAGTGAAGATTCTTCCAAATGCATGATGTGCCCAAGCAGTGATTGAGATACAGACATCCTGGACTCCAAATTTTAAGCCTGTAGATGAGCCATCCTCCGTTCCTGAATGAATCATGTTTGACTCTTCTGTGTGAAAAGCATTATACTCCTTTATATCTGTAGCCCGATCTTCACTTTCAGGCAGGGGCGGCCATGTCTGTGGTGTCCAGCCCAGCTGAACACTATTGGGGGAGACCCAGCTCTCCCTTGTGTGTGTGTGTAAGTTGAAACGAGTTGAGAAAACCCAGATCAGACCAGCATGTGTCTGCGGCGGTGCAGGGCCAGATGGTCTGAGCGGGAGAAGCTTCGGTCACAGTCTCCGCATTTGAAGGGTTTGACTCCTGTGTGTTTCCGGTAATGCCGGGTCAACTCGTCCGAGCGGGCGAACTTCCACGTGCAGCCGTCCCAGGTGCACTTGTATGGCTTCTCACCTGGTGGAGATATGGGCCATTAGCACACATAATAGATGCTTGCATCATAAATATTGAAAATACCAGGGACATTTTTTTTTCAGAAACATTTGAAAAACATTTGAGTTTGACATTTAAGATGATACGAAGTAAAGAATGAGTGTTGACTAACCTGTGTGTGTCCTCCGGTGTGCCTTTAAGTGTGAGCTCTTGGTATAAACTTTATTACAGCCTGCAAAGTCACACCTGTGGATGCGTCTCTTCTTGGAGTCTGGTGATTCAGGTGGCTGTGGTCGTCGAATGCTCTCAATACTGAATGGTGACATGGAACTGAGAAAAACAGGAGGGGTTTAAACCATAATGAATATACCAGTGGTCTCCAACATGTCACCCCCAGGCACAAGGTTTCCCGCACGGAGTCTGTGAGTTGCCCGCCAAAGCACTTCTATTAATAGCCTCAATTTTAATATTTATTTATTACATATTTTTTATATTAGCTGAAACAATCATAAAACATATCAACAAATAAAATCATGTATTTTTATAAAATAAAATCATGTAAAACCTACTAAGTTTTCTGTCCATTGCATTAGAAGTGCAGAGGTTATAGGTTAGTTTTCCAGTGGACACAAATACTAAAAGTTTATAACTTGAATGCACTGTAAGTTGCTTTAAATAGAAGAATCTGTAAAATGCATAAATCTACTAAGTACAGCTTTTTAGCTGTAATATATGGCTCACTGCTGCCATCATGTGGTAACACACAGACTTGGAAAACTACTGAAACATTAAAGACTACTGAAGCAAAAAGTTTGTTTACGAACTGTAAACAAACACACATTCAGCTTCTTTATTTTTGTTATGTCTTTATTTGGTATTATTTTATGTTTATGTTATTAGGTTTGCTTGTTTTGTTCAGGTGTACTTTTTTATTTTTATGAATCGTAAAGCAACTGTGGACAAGACAATCTCACCCAAACCTTTTCAAATGGATCTAAAATAAATAAATGTGAAACTTGTCCCATGTTGCATAACAGATGGAGTTAGAGTCTAATGTGAGAAACCTTGGTGTTATTTTTTACTCTAATCTTAAATCTGAACGACAGATTAATGTTGTTGTTAAGAACAGTTTTTAATCTTAGATCAATATCTAAATTAAAGTCTATCCTCTTTTTTGAAGTTATGGAGAAAGTTGTCCATGCCTTTGTGTCATCCCGCTTGGATTACTGCAATGTGTTGTATCCTGGGGTGAGTCAGCCCTTAACGGGTACTAAGAAGTGAGAGCACATTACTTTTGCGTTAATCAGACTGCACTGGTTACCCATATGCTACAGAACACATTACAAAATGCTGTTGTATGTTTTTAAAGGAAAACACCACTGTTTTTCAATATTTTACTATTCTTACCTCAACTTAGATGAATTAATACATACCTATCTTTATTCAATGCGTGCACTTAATCTTTGTACAGGGTGTTGTGAATGTGTTAGAAGCTAGCTCCATTCATTCCTTAGGATCCAAACAGGGTCTTTCTTTCTTAAAGACTTATTTGTTTTTTAGCATTTGAAAATGCTTTGTGAGCGGTGTTTGTCATTGTTTTGAATTAGTTTTATGCTTGTTTATTTTATTTTACTTTCTCTTTTATCCTTCTCTGTACAGCTCTTTGGTTCCACTTTGGTGGTGTTGAAAATGCTCTATAAATAGTTGAGTTGAGATTAGATTAGATTATTTTAAATTTTTGTAGTTTTTTTATACATATGTAAATACATTTTTTCTTTAAACATTGCAAAAAACATGATTCCAATTATTTGTTTGGTTTCTTTTTTTCTGTACAAACTATTAACAATAATATCAGAAGTGTGACGTCTCCATCTAACCTGTTTTACAAATGTCTATCACTAGATGGCGCTGTAGGCCTGCAGAGTTGTGACGATATCAAAATATATTTTTCTTACATAAACATACTTTTCACCGAGCAGCGCAGTTTGTTTTAGCTGGTAAACTTTGGGGTAGCAAAAATGTAGGGCTGTGTCTTTACATTTATATTCCAAATGAATATTAAATCGTATTAAGAGATCAAATGAACAAAACCGGCAGTATTAATATGCTTTGAAAATGAATGAATTACTGAAATTCCAGAAGGTGGGCACGCATTCAACGGAGATTGTACACTTGGCTCTAATTGTACGGATTTGTACAGGAAATCAACCAATGAGCTCACTGAACTGTTGGAAGAGCAAAGAGCCACGTCAGTGTGAGGACATGCTGTGTGTTTGTGTGCATGTGTCTGAAAGTGAAAGACGAGAGGGTGCAAGTCATTTTCTTCCATAGGTAGAGACTGCGGAGCACCTAATTACGGTAGATTGTCCTCGCTCCCCTTCCCTTGTAAGGTAATAAGAGCTCTACGTCCCCTGCTTTGCTTATTGGCAAGGGCTGGGCCTAACAGCAAGAGGCCAAGGTGGGCGGGGCCAGACAACCCCTCCAGTGAACTGTCTCCACCACACGCAGCCCACTTCCTGTTTCTCATCTGCTCCCGGGATCACCTGTTGGTGTTGGCATGTTGCCGAGCGAAGGCCTAGCGGAAATGAGCCAATGTGTCAGAAATGAGGCTGAACTCTCTCACTGCCTAGAGCTAATGCGGGGAGTGAAAGAGAGAGAGAGAGAGAGAGAGAGAGAGAGAGAGAGAGAGAGAGAGAGAGAGACAGGAGGGGAGAAGTGAAATTGAGAAGTGGATACAAAGAGAAGCAGAGAACGAGGCAATGAGCCAAACAGTTTCTCAGAGAAATTGCGAGAGAGAAAGAGCAGAGAGAGCATCATGTGACCATAAAAGTTGGTGGTGAGATACAAATGGGGAGGGGAAGGAGCGCTCAGAGGGAGTGGTGGGGGGCGTGAAGGGAGTGACAGGATTTACAGTGGAAAGACTTTCAGTGGCGAGGTCTCACAGGATGTTTACAGTCTGATATATTTCAGAAAGGACGCCACTTACATAAATAACGGTAGTGTAGTCTGAGTCATGGAAAGTGACACCAAATAACAGATTTACCTGACAGGTAGACGTTTAGTTTCTTTACCGCAATGGACGATCTGTGTCAAATCACTGTGTTTTATCAAATGTCGAATTGACAGTTTATCTGCTTGTGGAAGTCAGATATAAAAGATCAGATATTGGCAATATGGAATGTTATAAAAAGAGACATATGCACATCTAGTGTTCAAAAATGTGGTTTGACACCTTATTTTGGGTGCAATAAATACATTTTTTGTGGTGGTTTATTTATTAAACCATTGACTGAATGTATGTTTTAATACAACAGCAGATTACCAGACATTTATAAGGAGAAAATGCTGAGGATTTACTGTTGATCTGTTTGTAAGGAGGTGCTGTTAGGAAGCCCCTATTGAATTTTATGCTATAAATTGTCAATATTTTAATTTCTTTTGATTACTGTTAAGTTTGTGGTCACACAATAAACTGCAGCTAGGATTTCATACATTTTGGGTGGCAAACGCGGCTACAATTTTTTTAAACATATTTTTAACAATTACATCCCTGGCTTTGTGCTTTAGTGCCTGAAGGAGGATGGGTGTGTGAATCTTCTGTATGTGGAAACGGCTCTGAAATGTGTTTCAAATTGAACTGAATTGAGCCCTTGCTCCTTTTATATCTGTACTCCTGTCCAAGTCTTTCTTCGGGGGACTCTGGTACGCTCTCCTAAACATGTGTCACAACAAAACCTGCATTTCATCTAGGATTTGCACAGAGAGTGCAGACTGCACAGAGGAATGATCGAGTGAGATTACTGTAGATCCAATACAGTTCAGGAAAACACTTCCATGAGAGTTTTGTTATTCAGAGATGAGATTTCTTGAGAACAGCATGAAAATAATAAGACTTACTCTAAAACTTTACATATTCAAACACAAGCGCTTTTTTCAAGCACCTAGTAATAAGTTGTTTTTTACTGTGACCGTAATGAAAGAACAGACTATGCTTCTTTGACAAAAGGCCATTTATCAGATAAATGGTCAAAAAATTGTCTTTAGCTCTCACTGGGGCAGTACCCCCTTTAAAAAGGTCCTAATATGTACAGTTAAGTTACAGATATGTAAACATTTGATGCCATTATGTATCTTTAAAGGGACACTTTACTTAAAAAAAAAAATAGGCAATTGAATTTGATTGTTATTGTTTTGGAATCCATTTAGCCAATCTCTGAGTTTTAGCATAGCTTAGCATAATCCATTGAATCTGATTAGACCATTAGCACAACGCTTAAAAAAATGACCAAAGAGTTTCGATATTTTTAAAACTTGACTTTTCTTTAGTTACATCGTGTACTAAGACCGACAGAAAATTAAAAGTTTATATTTTCTAGGCCAATATGGCTAGGAACTATTATCTCATTCTGGTTTAATAATCAAGGACTTTGTTGCTGTACCATGGCTGCAGCAGGCACAATGATATTAAGCAGTGCCCAAAAATAGTCCCAAGCTATTGAAAGTTACCAAGTGGACCATGGAAGTGGACTAGTTCCTAGCCATATCGAGTCCAGTTTTAAAGAGGAAAAATATCGAAACTCTTTGGTCATTTTTGAGCGCAATGCTAATGGTCTTATCAATGGATTATGCTAAGCTATGCTAAATGTGGTACCGCCAGACCCGGAGATTGGGTTTCCAAAATGATTAAAATTAATTGTTTAACTCTAGGGGAGCTGGAAAATGAGCATATTTTCAAAAAAGTGTAGTGTCCCTTTAAGGTACTAATATGTTATCTTTGGTATATACCTCTCAGGTAGGGCTGGGCAAAAAAAAAAGATTTTTCGATTAATCGTTTTTAAAAAGGTGGTCGATTAAAAATCGATTCTCAAAGAGCAGAATCTATTTTTTTCATATTTATTGCCGCAAACATTGAACGGAGGTATGGAAGCATTTTAGATTTCGCAAGCAAGACGTGTTGTGGCTTTTAATTTATTTTTATTAGTTACCCACTTGTAAACTGCTGTTCACTGTTAAAGTAAAAAAGTATTTGTATTAAATCTGTATTTATTGAGTTGAATCGAGAATCAACTATAAAAACCTACCTGAGAACCGGAATCGAAAATGCAATCGAGAATCGAAATCGAATCGATAGCTTGTGAATCGAAATCGAATCGATCTGGAACATCTGAATCGATACCCAGCCCTACTCTGAGGTACTGATATGAACTCTTAGGGTACCAAGGTGAAAGGGTACTGCCACAATGAAAGCTAAAGACATTTTCTGACCCTCTTATTTTTAGTCAGTTTAGGGTTGTAAGATAAATATATAGCAAATGTGTATACAGCATACTTCAATATCCATATAGCAATGGTTTTCACAAACTAAATTATAATCAAAGTTTTAGGTTGATGCAGAGTTTTCATGATGTTTTCTTTCCCCAGAAACAATGCAAAACATACACTGAAAAAATAGTTTTTGCCCCCATTTTTCATGAGCTGAACTCAAAAGATCCAAGACTATGTACACAAAAGGCCTATTTCTCTCAAATAGTGTTCACAAATCTGTCTAAATCTGTGTTAGTGAGCGCTTCTTCTTTGTCAAGATAATCCATCCATCTTACAGGTGTGGCATATCAAGATGTTGATTAGACAGCATGATTATTGCACAGGTTGGCCTTAGGCTGGCCAAAATAAAATATTCAATCACGGCCAACAGCTCTGGTGGGCCCTACTGCAGTCAGCAAGCCAATTGCATGCTCCATCAAAACTTGCGACATCTGTGGCATTGTGCTTTGTGATAAAACTGCACATTTTAGAGTGGCCTTTTATTGTGGCCAGCCTAAGGCACACCGGTGCAATAATCATGCTGTCTAATCAGCATCTTGATATGCCACACCTTTAAGATGGATGGATTATCTCGGCAAAGGAGACGTGCTCACGAACACAGATTTAGACAGGTTTATAACCAATATTTGAGAGAAATAAGCATTTTGTGTACATAGAAAAAAGTCTGTTTTTAGTTCAGCTCATGAAAAATGGGAGGGGGGAGTGTTTAGTTTAATTTTCTTCAGTGTATGTTGGTTATAAAGTATTAAAATCTAAAACTTGTAGCACTATTGTATCTCAGATTGTATACTGCATTGTTTAGCGTATTTCTCTCCAATATCTTGCAACCCTATGAGGGACCTACTGTAATAAACTGCCGGGCCATCCTAACAATAGTTCAGCTTCGTTTCCTCAGGGATTTGTAGATACCCGGAGGCCAAAGTATTTTAAAACACTCTTCTATACACATTTATCAGAGATGTTGATGTTTAAGGTTGTACGCTTGTACGGGTATACGCTCTATGAAACAGTTATCAGCAACTCAACTCTGAACAAATGACTGCTGATAATGGCATCTGGTCTCTTGTTTGGAGTGCTGCTGTATACCATACACAATCTCTTTAGTCACGTGGACATTTCAATTAAGTGCAGAGCTGGCAGTTATCGCTCTCCTAAATTGGTTTGCCTGCTGGTGAGGATGGCCTTATAGTGGAGACTGACTCATTTAGGACTCTGATGGGTCTTTGAGCCGTGGGGGTTATTTTAGTCCCAAGGGGCCCTGCGATGGCGTGGCCAAACTCTGTGTCCACAAATTCGAGTCTAGATTCTTACTGTTGCACTTTAGTCCGTGTATATTTTACATGCATGCATTTGACAAACGCTTTTATCCAAAGCGAATTCAAGGAATACATTTTATGTGTGTGTCTTGGGAATTGAACCCATGACCTTTTGCAATGTTAATACAATGCTCTACCAACTGAGTCTTAAATCACCAGCCTTTCTCAATGTGGAACCATCGTCATTTTCTAGTTTAAGTATTGCACAAAAACAGTGACCCAATTAAACGGCAATAATCTTCATCAAACACTTCTTTGATGTGATAAACGCTTGTTTATTCCCATCCGTTTAGGTCTGCAATGCTATCGCTCTTATTCTTGTGGATACAATGGCCACGGATCTTATTTTACATGCTAGACTGAACCCAGCTGCACATGTGTCCTCTCTCTCTCTCTCTTTCTCTCTCTCTCTCAATAGCCAAAAGCAGCTCTCTAATAACACCATTTCTGTGAACCTGCTTAAACTGTGTTTTGGCATTTTACTGCACTGGGGGGTAAAGTCCTACTTCCACTCTCCAACGCTCCCAGCAAAGCGAAACATTTACTTTGTGTCAGTCCAGGAGCTCTGACATACAGAAGAATCCTGAAATACTTTCCAAACCATTTGCCTAAATAACAGGCGGAGTACAGCGCTGCTAGGGTGCAGGCTCATGGAAAAGTCTGGGTGTTTGGGAGAAGACCTTAGTCGTTTTTATTATTTTACAGCCCACAGGCTCGAGCGTGCTGAGAGAGTCTTCTGGTTTTGATCATGTCACTGTCTTTAATGGGAAGGCTACCTCATCTGAGGGAGGACGCATGCCGTTGTAACGCCAGGAAAGGAAGATGACGGCTAATGTTACCAGAGACAAAAAGATTTAAGAGCTTTAGACAAGAGCTGGTATTTAAAAGAATGCAACCGTAGGGCCCCGCAAAGGACCTTCTCGCTTTTTCCAAAAGTCCTGTTATGAAAGGTTACATTTGCATTTTATCCAAAGCAACTTGCAGTGTATTTAAGAAACATTATCACATTTTGTTAGTATGTGCGTTTTATAAGAATTGAACCCACCATGACCTTTGTGTCGTTAGCATATGAGCTAAAGGTTCAGACAGTGATTATGCATTACAGTTGAATTTACATTTTTGCATTTCGGTAAACACAGTGCATTCAAGGTGCATACATTTTATCAGTACACTGTATGAATTCCTCAAGTTCGAACTCCTAAACTTTTGCACTGCTAATGATGAATTCAGCTACAGGAACATCCCAAATACAAAGCAGAATCTTCAAATAAAAATAAATCATTATCATGAGCATTACTCTAGCATATCAGATCTGACTTTTAGTACAATGTATATATGCTATAGGTTGCAGTGTGTTTTTGAGAGTTTGTCATAAGAGGCTACTCACTCTTGCACGGCCCGTGCTATAGACAGCGCTGTGGATCCTGTTTCATTAACACTGTCCAAGGTCACGTTTGGCAGGTCGTCATCATCACTGTCACTTTTGATTTGTCTTGGCGACAGGCCATTGGGGCCTGTTTGTGCTGCCGCGGGGGGAAAACAAAAGAGTGGGTTAGTTACACGACTACAGTATGATATGCGTACTGCCTGGGGTCATTCTCAATCCTCAATCCGATTCATATGCCACATGACTTAATCATGAAAAAACACAGCATTCATTCAGTCTACAGGAACCCAAACCTTTTTCCAGCATTAAAGGGATATTCCACTTTTTTGAAAATGGGCTTATTTTCCATTTAAACAATTGAGTTTTACCGTTTTGGTAAAATCGGGTCTGGTGGTACCACTTTTAGCTTAGTACAATTCATTGAATCTGATTAGACCATTAGCATCGCGTTCAAAAATAACCAAAGGGTTTCGATATGTTTCCTATTTAAAACTTGACTCTTCTTGTGTGCAAGCGCAATAATATTACGCAGCACCTAAAAATAGTCCCTTTGGTAACTTTCAGTAGCTGGGAATTATTTTGGGGCACTGCGTTATATCATTGCCCCTGCTGCACACATGGTACAGTACGTCAGCAAAGTCCTTGATTATTATGCCAGAACTTTGATTTTGAACATATTTGCTAGAAAATCTAAACTTTTACATTTTCATCATTCTTAGTACACGAAGAGTCGCGATTTAAATGGGAAAAATATAGAAACTCTTTGGTTATATTTAAGTGCAATGCTAATGGTCTAATCAGATTCAATGAATTATGCTAAGCTATGCTAAAAGTGGTAGCACCAGACCCGGAGATCGGCTGAATGGATTCCAAAACGTTGAAACTCAACTTTAGGGGAGCTGGAAAATAAGCTGGAGTATACCTTCAAATAATTTACTTTATTACATTTTATAAATGCTCACTGAAAGTACAAATGTGTTATGGTGTGACAAAATCATGACCAATAAATGACATAATAAGAAATAACATTTATATACAGTATTGTGGAAGAAATTTCCGACCAATGAGATTTAACTTTAGGCTGGGCCGCCCAGTGGACCAAAGTGATTGGCAGGGACCAAGTGATTGGCCAAATGCCTTTTTGTGGTCGCAGCTGCTCAGGAGGAAAACTCAGAGTATCATAGGAAAAAATTTAGGATGTGTCTCTTGGTAATTTATTGCACGGTTAGGATGTGATGCTGAAGCAAGAATTAATTATGGATGATTCAGCTGTGGTGTGTGCATGTATGCGTTCTGTCATTTGTCCCCAAATACATGTTTTCAATAGAGACACACCTTTGCGTGTGTTACAGTGTGTACACTATTCTCTAATAACTGTACGTCACTGCTCACTCAGGGTTAGCCTGTACTGAAGGGCTACGGTTCTAATTCGCTGCTTTCTCAGCAGTCTTGTCAGACCTGATCCCAGATCAGAGCTACTCATGCTGTCTTCCAGCCAGCCTAGGGCAGTGTGTCCTCTGGGTATGTCACCAGCGCAGGTGATTAACACTATCACACATTTCTGCACCCAGAGACAGTCTAAAGACAACAGCACTAGGCTGTCACTCGTACTTTTATCTCCAGGGTAGTGGACACAGCTATAATATAACCCTCCAGTCAAGACACACAGAGAGTTAATCACATGTCTTCCTTTAGGTCTATTGCTTATTTTGCAATAAGAAAATATTGGTATTAGGATATTATTGTCAAGACTGACAGCCTCATCCCCATTCATATTAAGTAATATGTAAGTCCATGTTGTGTTTAACCAGCACAAAAGGTGTTCTTATATTGTAAACATAATCTCTGCAGTTTAAATCCGTTTTGTAATTGTAACTTCCATTTAAGAGCACCAGAAACGCTCCGCAGAAGTGAGTTTTCATTTTGATTAAAACGATTTCAATGAAAGATTAACTGGATTTATTACAGACGTCTAAAAGCATCTCTCTCCTCCTTCATTCCATCATATCGGGCTAGAAATAAATCAGTAACAGGCATGTATGTGGAGTTACCCAAAACAATTTACAACTTTGCATTTACAGCAAGATGTAGTGTGGTACTAGAGTCAATGTTCAAACAGATGCAATGATATTAGTTTTTATGCATTTGGCTTTTCTGATGTGTGGATCGAGCCCATGAACTTTATGCTGCCAACAAAATGCTCTACAAATGAAGCTATATGGCCACATTCGTATAAGCTTGACTAACTTGATAACTTACTTGTTAACTTTGTTAAAACAAGACTTTTTAAGATGTCAAATAAAACTTTGGTGTCTCCAGAGTACATATCTAAAGTTCAAGCATATAGATAATTTATTATTGCATTTTAAAATTGCCACTTTGTAGGTGTGAGCAAAAATGTGCCGGTTTTGGGTGTGTCCCTTTAAATGCAAATGAGCTGATCTCTGAACTAAATTGCAGTGCCGTGGTTGGATATTGCATATTAAAGTGTGGTATTATCCCCCTCTGACATCACAAGGGGAGCCACATTTCAATGAACTATTTTTTCACATGCTTACAGAGAATGGTTTACCAAAACTATGTTACTGGGTTGATCTTTTTCACATTTTCTAAGTTGATAGAAGCACTGTGGACCCAATATTAGCACTTAAACCTGGAAAAAGTCAGATTTTCATGACATGTCCCTTTTAAATATATAAAACTATTTAATAATAAAATGCAATTCATTTAATAATCATGTGTTGTGAATGATAAATACAATACTTTTATTATGCACATATACTTTTATACTTTTATCATGTGTCCCTGTAGCTGAATTCGTAAAGCATTTTATTAGCAATGCAAAGATCGTCGGTTCGACCCCAGGGAGCACACATACTGATAAATGTATAAATTAAATGCACTGAAAGCATCTGCATGTGTAATTGTAAGTGCACAGACTACAGCGAGATATTATAGACAGCCAACATAAATGAAACCATAATTTCTACCTTTCATCCTACCTACAAAGTTATTCACCTAAATGTCAATTTAAAGGCAATGACAAAAGCGTAGTTCACAAGAGGTAGTGAAGCAAACCCCCTGATTTCTTTCTCCTGTTGTTTCCAGCCATAGCCTGTTTCCATGGTAACTGCCAGAGACAGAGCTTTGGAGAAGGGCACACCCCCTTACACCTCCCCCTGGCAACCTGTACGACAGTATGCATGCAAGTAAAAGTGTGCAGTGTCCATTGTGTTTCCAGCTGTCACTGCCCATGACAGAGACATTTATTGGCGCTTATTTACTTGTGCGTGTTAAAATAGTCTATCGAAGCCTTTAACATACTTCCGTACTTAAGCAATGTAACAGAGTAGCTTAAGAGTAATGCAACAGACAAGCACTATCATGACACTCATGTAAGCATATCACAGTCTTCTACCCAGTGGACCCCACCCAGGCCTGACCCCATTTCCTCTGTGCTGCTCCAGTGCTTTCTGGGTGGAGTCCATGTTGCTATGTGCCTGACTGCTCACGCTGCCACCCATCTTCAATATCCGTCCCACCCCATTATGCAAACCTTGTTTTTCCTCTCTTTCCTCCCCTCCAGCTGAGAGAGACACCCAGCACTTAAATCCTTCTCTTAGCAGGACACCCAACCCTGCCCAACCATTTGGGACAGAAACCCTTCCCAGATAAACAAGAGGTTAGCAACAAACAGTTCCCTTGTGCCCTTTGCTTGGGCTGAACACTATTTGATAGCAACACCCAGAGCATCATGGATTGGTGCCAGAGAAATAAAACTAGCCCTACAGGAAACCGACTCTAAACATCAGCTCTAGAGTAAAGCGCTTGAGGTCTTGAGAACTTAGAAAGGCAGCGTGCGAGATGTGTGCTTCAGATTAGGGCATGTGGCAAGAGGCCGAGACCTTTCGACAACTCTTTCCTTGGACTTGAGACCATATGACAGATCAGATCCAAACTTTAAAGAAGGAAACACTTTCATCCTGCCATAAAACACTGCCTGGAGACACTCCGCAACGGGGCAGAAGTTTGTTTTTATTGACTTTTTATTACAAGGGGTTTTACTTTATACGCTTAACCTGAAGTGTGCACTTCAGAGGCCCAAACGCTCAGACAGACTGCGTGCACCGCCTGACAAAGCGCATAATTCCTAACGCTAGTGCACAGGCAGCTGAGGATAATCAGCCACATATCTGCTAGTGATTATGAGTACTATGGTGTTTTTCTGTGAAGAAGGGCTAAGTAATGCTGTCTGGTGTCTAATGTCTGAAGCTAGTCTTTCCTAAAACAGATGTGAATGCACAGACGACTTATCGGCTTTTGTTTCTGTCCAATGCAGCTGATTTGCTTTCTCCCGAGGCCAGCGTGAGAGACGATTGGGCCAGTAAACAGTATTGTCATTGGCCCAATCTGTCACTAAAATATTTTTTTTTGCCTGTTGCCGTTTGTCTGTATGTATTCTTAGGCAATGTTACAATCGTGAACGTTAACGTCTCAGCAATGTCATGACGTTTCTCCTACCAAATTGGTTGTTGTGGACACTGTTGCATATTACGTCAGCTGCTAGAGCAAAGAGACGTTAAGATGCCGGCGGCGTCCTCCAATTATGAAGCCAATGAATGAACGTAATTATTTAACATCTTGGAAGCAGACATTTACTTGCGTAAAACACGATGAAAGAAACAATACAATGTTTTGCACAGTTTGCCGTCGGTTTCCAGGTAAAGTCGATTTTTCGTTGGAACAAGCAACTACTGAAAACAAAACCTTGAAACTCATGAAAAAAGCAGATAGCACATAGTGTGCACGGTGTTACCAATAACCCTTCATCTGGTCCACTGAACTTAATGGCGAGACGTATGAAAAAAGATTTTGGTTCATTATCTTACTTAAAATTCCTTCCCGACTTCAAGATTCCAAATGGATGACTCCATTTCTGTGCAGAGTTAATCCTGATTTTTGTAACATTTTTAGAATTAGAGTTTACATTTAAAATTGACAATTGTCTGTACAAATGAATTCTATTTGACTTTTGAATTGTTATTTTAAGTATGTGACACTAAAATCTTATTTTGGTGGGGCCAGTAAAATGTTTGGCTGGACAAGTGAAAACCTGAACCACTGCGTTGAGCCCTGCATTATGTCGGACATTAACAAGGACTTTATGGCCACTAAGAGGCTGTTTACACTTGGCATTAACATGCGTTTTCGTCGAACGGATCACAAGTGGACGACGTTAATGTCAGGTGTAAACGGTGTTCAAAAAGTTTTGAGCTCGTCCACTTTCGACCACTTTCAACCACATCCAGAGGTAGTCGAAACAACTTTCGATCGGATCGCTTTGGAGTTGCGGAACGCATATGTGGTTGAATGTGTTCGAACAGCCACACGCGACCGCCTTCTCTCCGCCCATTTATCTAATCTGAGGTATTAAACACAAGTTTTACGTCTTTTTTTGACTTCTGGCGTGAACATACGGTGAACAGCGCTATTTTTAGCATTTCATTGATAAAACTAAAGCGGAGGATCTCCGTAGTTTCGTTTTGAAAGCGTGTGAAAGTTGCGCGATCCTATTTCATCAATTGCGCTGAAAATTCAGAGAAAGCTTTAATATATAAACGTAGAAAACACTGTGCAGCATGTTTACTTGCTAAACAAGCAGTGGACTCCGACATAATATTAGTTTGTGTCCATATAAACTCATAATTACTCCCGCACGGGTTTGAATGACAGCAGAGAGACTAGCCCACTGTCTCACGGACCACCCCCTCACAGTATTCAGGACAGAAGCGGTCGAAAGTGGACAAAAGAGACGGATTTAAAAACCAGGTGTAAACGTAATGTGTCTCTCTCGTCCACTTGTGATCCGATCGATGAAAACACATCTTAATACCAAGTGTAAACAGCCCCTAAGTCACAATTACACATAAAAAATGGCAACTAACATTCCTCACCTTTACCATGAAACTTGGCCTCGTCCAGAAGAGGTAACATGATGGTGGAGTTGATGGTGGAGGGGGAGCGTACTGCTGTGGTGTACATAAAGGGCATTGACTGCACCACCACAGGGATACGGTGCACCTGGCTAGGTAGTTTACTTGGGCTTGAGGGTGGTACGGGGTGGATGATGTGCAAAAATTGCTGGCCCCTTACTCCTTGAGAAGATCCAACCAAGGGCCCGGGTGTCAACACGGATTGCATTCCCGAGGAGACCGAGGTGATTACTGAAGGTGACGATGATGATGAAGAAGAGGACGGAGAGAAGGCTGAGGTAATGGGTGAGGTGTTGGATGATGGAGATGATGTCCGTGTCTTGTTGATGGACAGGTCCACGGGTTCGGTCTGAGTCTGGAACTGCTCATGAGAGAGCAGATCTTCTGGAGGTTCCGCCTTCACTTTGCTGAGAAGAAGTGGCATGGCCTCCATATCAGGGTAACTGTGCACTCTGGGTGACTGTAAGAATAAAAACACAAAAAAAATGAAAAGTACATAAGTGCAGAAGTACTCTGTGGCTCAATTCAATTTAAGATCAACTCTGATGACGATTTGTTTGTCATGTTGTGTTCGTTCTGTTTCTTCTCAGTAGGTACAATGGTTGATTGGCAACACTTTCTAATCAATCTGTCCTTCAGTGCTGCAAAAATACCACATGGGCCAGACATCCTGACCTGTCACGTTCCTTTTATGACTGCTGGTGTTTTTTTGTGTGTTTTTAAGTGTAATTTTACCTAACACACACACACATTCAAAACATACAGTACACACAGACAGACACACAACTCTTTATGATAGCATATGGGTCTTAAAATAATACTGTGTACTAGTCAGTATAAAATACAGAACAGTAGTACTACAGGTAGTTGCTATCTGCTAGATAAACATTTTGATTTTTTGAAGAATTTTCATATTAATACTATTTGCATTCCTTGACTCTTTTTCAGATTTACAACATGATTGTCAACGGTGAAAACAATGACAAAGTGATTTGTGGTTTGTTGTTAACAAGAACAAATGATGCATAAATGATGCATGGTGCCTTTTCGAAATCGACATACAGTACTGTTGTTTTAAAAGCGGTGGTGCAAGTACCATCATAATAAATGGGTGAACAAATGTCATTGGTTCTTCTGCTAATGTAAGAATGACCCAGATTTACTGTAATTTTGCATTTACATTTTAATGGTTCAATGGAAAGGTGGGCATGTGATTTTGGGCCTCTATTGTGTTTTTATTTATATACAGGGCTTAAAAATTTATTAGGTCACCTGTCTATTTGTCCTTAAAGGCCTTCCAGCATCGTGAAGTGCTTTAATGGAGACTCTGGGCCCTATCTTGCACCCAGCGCAATTGACTTTGTCAGTGACGCATGTATCATTTGTATTTTGCACCGGCGCACAGCGGGTTTTTCCCTCCACAAACGCAAGTCGGCAAACTAGGAAATGAACTTGCGCTCCCTGGGCGGTTCAGCGCAAAAAAAGAGGCGTGTTCCGGCGCAAACCATCCGTGATGCTATTTTGCAGTTTCAAAAAACAATTGCGCCACTGACCAGAAAAAAAAAGTTTAAAGTCAGTGGCGCGTTGCGCGTTGTTCATTATGCTATTTTAAGGGCGCATGCTTGACCATAATGTATAGCGTGCACAACGTGCATACACTTTGCATCTAATCTACACAGATGCAACAGTTATTTTTGCAAATCATAAATTGTTACACTTAAAAATATTAATACACGAGATAAGGGGAATCATAGTGGTGAGCATTGTGGTGATAGTTTTTATTTATTGTGTGGCTGCGTTAAAAAATTCTCATGCAAATAACGATAAAAATATTTTCATAAGTTTGTTGTGTGGCTGTATTACGTTTATTTTATGTAAATAATAATTAAAATGTTTTCATAAGAAACCTTAATGTATATGAACTTGATTTGTAAGAGTACTTTGGGGTTGGACCTTGCTTGCGTTTCTTGGGGCCGATTTCAAAGCCCCCAAACCCTTTCAGCGGTGAGGGTGGACGCAGCGATGTCCTCTGCTGGCGTCTGTATAGAGGCAGATCCACCACCCGTTACACGGCGTGCCCGATTTATGCTGGCAAGCTTGGGATTCCCCCGTCTCCTGACATCATTCTAGCGCTTGGCGCAACGATGGGGATGCCAGCTGATGAGACAATTGTGGCTATTTCCTCTCACGCCTGTTTAACCTACGCTGATTTGGGCGGGTTTCTCCTATCCCCATACAAAACAACTTCTCTGTCTTTACTCTTACAAGAACATGGGTCTCCTCGGCTGTAAACCCCTCCTGGCGTACGCCTGGTAAATCCGTCATAATAATAGCAACCCGCCATGGAACTTGCGCCCTTGCGTTTAAAGGGAATGTTGGATAGCGTTCTGATTGGTTTATTTGACGTTACGCCCAAACCACACCTATGAATAATGAACCTTCTTCAGACCAACCCCTTATTGATTTGCGCCCCGCCGCAAGAGTTATTTCTCACGCCGGGAAAATAGCAACAGCGCCCAAGATCCGCCCACAAACTCACTTGCGCGTTGCGCTTCGCACTTGCGTTTCAGATCGTTAAAATAGGGCCCTCTTTTCTTTTTCAGAGAGTTCTCAGTATTGAACAGAAAAGTCAAATTGAATTTATGTTTTCATACCCAAATTTAAGCCAGCATATTCAACTTCTTTCAGAAGTGTAACATTCAACATATTTTTTTATTAAGGACTGCAAGTTAATAACTGTAATTGGGCATCTGAATAAAAAATAAATAAAGTCACTACACTATTTTTGTGAATCAGTAACTTCATAGATAACAACAAATAATGATATTTTAGTATTAGAAATACTACTGTGACTAAAAAGCTTACACATCTTGGTGGATTAAACATTATAGAAACCTAAAAAATGATTTTGGTATCACCAGTACTGTTAGTTCAGAGTCAGATTGGTGGTCTAATACATTTGTTAAGCACTGTATATAACTTTAAAACTGGAAATTGTATGTTAAAAATACAGCGTGAAGTGTCAAGTCATAAAATGTCAAAACGGAAACAGGATCTGTAAACAGTGCACCGTCATCCGTGTGCAAGCGGATAAAGCGTTGCTCACTGCAGTAAAAGCATGCAGTATAATGATCACTACTGAGCAGGCGGCTAATCATGACGGAGCAGCTCATTAAACCAAAGCAAAGAGTTTTCCAATTGTGGGCGGCAGATGTGATAAACGGTCTGCTTGGGAACTGCAATTCGACTTTGTTTATATGCTCACATTTCTTTATGTTACCGTAATGTGGACTAAGCGGTCTGCAGTAAAGCTTTTTTCCCCTGAGTTCATAGTATTTTTAATTCGGTTGCATGGAGTCTCTATGCATTGCTAACCTGTGAATAAGCAAAATGCATCTAAATCCAAAAACAAACAAATGACATCCAATTAAATGTGCAATGTGGGAGTTTTAGAATAATCTCTTAAAATTATCTCTTAACAGAAATGCAATATAAACATAACTATATTATCATTGGTGTATAAAGACCTGCATTGTTTTTATAACCTTAGAATGAGCCGTTTTATCTACATACACTGCGGGTACCCTGACATGGAAGTCGCTGCCATGTTTCTGTTACAGTAGCCCTAAACGGACAAACTTCTCAACAGAGCACGTTTCGTCCCTATGTTGTCTCAGACAATGATACTGTATGTATGTCCTGTGGCAGCTACTGTAGCTTCTCTTTGCGTTTTGAAATTGAGAGGTGAGCCGTGGACTGAGCTACTGGTTGCAATTCACCACTAGGTGCCGCTAAAAAAAGCACACTGGACCTTACTGGAAATATGCTGACATGATGACACACTCAGGTCAGGTCATTCAGGGATCAAAGGGCATTGTCACAGGCCAGGAAAAATAAGCTAAAGGTCAGGGTTACAATACTGAATTGACTGGGAAGTATGAAAACAGCATTATCTGAACAAAGGGTTCCTTCTCTGCAAAGTGCGATCATGACAATGCTTCAGTAGTGATTCTGCCTCTTTTAGCACCTTTTAGCCAAAAGGAAATGGACAATGAAACATTTTCACAGTTCTACTCAAATGACTGGTGGGTCTATTATGGGATTATGAAAATATCTTAAAGTCAGATTTTAACACTTAAACAGTTTACCCTAATGTTTAATTCAACTACCCTCCAAACATTATTCAAAATAAATGATGTTGTACTCCATAAATACAAGTCATACAAATTTATAATGCAACATTTGGAACGATTACATAATTTCTGATTTCGAGTGAACTATTCCTTTGAAGGATTAGTCCATTTTCTTAAAAAATCTAGATAATTTACTCACCACCATGTCATCCAATATGTTGATGTTTTTCTTTGTTCAGTCGAGAAGAAATTATGCTTTGAGAAGAAATATTGCATTTTTTCATTTTAATGGACTTTAATGGACCCCAACACGTAACAGATTTAATGCAGTTTAAACTTGCAGTTTCCACAGAGTTTCAAAGGACTCTAAACAATCCCAAACGAGGCATACGGGTCTTATCTAGCGAAACTATGTCATTTTTAGAAGAAAAATTTAAATATGCACTTTTAAACCACAACTTCTTGTCTATCTCCGGTCCTGTGACACGCCAGCGCAACCTCACGTAATTGCGTAATGCCGTGGAAAGGTCACGTGTTACATATATGAAATGCACATTTGCGGACCATTTTTGAACAATAAACTGACACAAAGACATTAATTAGTATCATTCGACGTCAGAACGGTCCTCCTTCTCCACACTTGTAAACACTGGAGCAGTAGTTTCGTATTCGTCATCCGTGACCTCTTGACGTGATGACGTATTGCATGAGGTTGCGCTGGCGTGTCACAGGACCGGAGATAGATGAGAAGTTGTGGTTTAAAAGTGCATCTTTTTTATTTTTCTTGTCAAAAATGAAAATCGTTTTGCTAGATAAGACCCTTATGCCTCATGGAGGCCTTTGAAACTCCGTTGAAACTGTAATTTTTAAACTGAATTAAAACTATTATGTGTTGGGGTCCATTAAAGTCCATTAAAATAAGAAAAATTCTGGAATGTTTTCCTCAAAAAACATAATTTCTTCTTGACTGAACAAAAAAAGACATCAACATTTTGGATGACATGGTGGTGAGTAAATTATCTGGATTTTTTTAAGAAAATGGACTAATCCTTTAAGAAATTTCATTTCTTTTTTTAGTAAATTCTGTACATTTAGTGTTCAAAAATGCAGCACAGCTGCACAGACATGGTAGTAATCAAACCCAATGAGTGAAAGTCTATTTGCATAGCATGCAATCAGCAACCTGCTAATGAGGGTTGCATAAAAGAAAAGAGAGGTGTCCCTGATGACCAATCAGCATCACTTTCTCAACCCAATTAAAAAACCGGCCGCTGTAATGCCAACTGTATGAGCTCTCACACCTTTTCTAGTAAAAGGCATTTAACATCAACCTCTGTGATGAACTCTCATTCAGACACTATTGAATTCTGTGATGTACCCTTCGGGGTATGCTTAAGAGGCTTTAGACTGCATTTGTATTTTTTTGTTTGTGTGCATGTATATAGGACGTTGTGGGAAGAGGCCCCCGTGGGCGCTGTAGCCTCAGGCTTTGCGGTCCAATGAGATGAACTTTCTTCTCAAACTAAGTTCCTCTCTTTACATTGTATTCAATTTGGCTTTGGAGAGCTCTGCATTTAAATCATTTGTTAAATTGTTTTTAACTCAGGTTTGAAGCACAAAAACAGCCAATTATTAAAAACATCACCAGCATGATTATTTTGATTGTATTACTGGTTAATCTACAGTATTAGCGTTTATACGTCAATGTGATCTACTATAGTGAGATGAATTGTCAAAAGGAAAGATGAAACTGTAGCAAACTACGGTAAATGGAGCATATGCATCCTTTTACACGTAAACCCCCAAGCAAATCAAAGGCTTCGGGTTGGTGTGTGAAAGCTGGAAACCTTTTGTTTGCATGCTGATCCTTTTCCTTGTCTGAACAAATGTTTCCGAACCTCAACCACACATTTATTTTTGCTCAAAGCTGTGGTTTCCACCTTCGCTCTTTACTGATCGTTTCATTTCTACATGAGATCTGAGGGCAGAAGATAAGACCAAAACCTCGTTTTACAAAATCACTGTATATCAATACTACATATAAATTTAGCTGGACAAGATTGTTAAGCCACTTTGATAGTGAATAACATTAAATTTTAAAATTCGTAATGCCTATTTTGCTATAGCGTGCCTATTTTCGCAGGCCTAACTGGGGCAAACCGTTCTCAGCAAGCCCCTGGCATGTGGCCACGTGAATGTCGGCCATGTCTGAGCGATGAGATGCACTTCAAAGAGGCATTGTGTAGGTTGCTCACTTCCTGCCGCTTGGCAGCATCTCGACACATATGGATAAATGTGTCTCACAGCCTTTCGCAGGAAGCAAGCAAGGTGTTGTTAAGATGTTCTGATTTGTGAGACATACTATTGGCTCAAACTTTTTACAGCAATAAGAAAAACCTACATTCCCTTGTGTGCATTTGCTACTGGCTTTTTGGTACATTAACTGAGTAATTATTAATGAACGGTTCACAAAGCAGTGCATCACTGTCAATAATGAATACTTATAATGAGTCTGATCAATATCGCTTGACTTATATGGCACTCAATCAATGTTTTATGCTAAGCCATGCATTTCTAAGGCAAGTGCTTAATGATAGTCAATCTGATGTGTGTTTGGATAGTCGTGGTCACGTGTACTTAGGCAAGGAACATGTGATGTAAAAAAAAGTAAAAAGAATGGCTTTCTACAGCATCTGTGCTTTCGCCCTGCCAAAATGGCTGCCCTGGCTGCAGTGGCCCTGACTTTGAGCCCGGGGAGCTTTACTGCTCCAGCTGTGTCTTCTTTCCACAACCCTGCTCTCCATCGGGTCTGTTTCACACACACACCATTCCTGTCCAATGCCTGGGAGTAATTAGGGGTATCAGCATGAGGGGGTGGGTGGGAGTTAGGGGTGAAGAAATTGTACGGCAGCGTGGATGGGAGGGTAGAAATTGTATCAAAAACAACTGTTCTCTTACCCCTCTCTCAGATTCCAGAGGTTCTGCTTTGACTCGGACTGCAGGCATTCCGTCTAGCATTAACATCCTGTTTTTGATGGCGTCTGCGAGTCGAGAGAGAGAAAAAGAGAAAAGGATGAGAAAGCTGCTGCGTGTGACTCCTCTCACCTTTTCGGGATTCGAGTCAAATCTAGAATGCTCTAAACAATAGCGCAGACTGCAACAGAACAGGCAATGATGTCATGGTATGCAGTTAGTAAACAGTTCGGATTTAAGTCCGAAAGTACACAGACGCATCTGGTCAGTATTTTGGCTGGTATTTTACACCTCAGGGGCTTTGGAGATCGACCGGAACAGAATGCAGAATAGAATGAAGTTTGCCCCACTTTTGCAATAATTAAAACGAGAGGTCACGAGTTCGATTCCCAGGGAACACACATACGTATTAAGTAAGCACTGCAAGTCACTTTTGGGTTAAATTGTCTGCCAAATGTATGCATGTAAATATTAACCTCTAAATCCGTTTGTTGTGCATTCACATTCCAACAGTATGCCTGGTGTAAAACATATCCTGCAGAGCTTCCGTTACCCGCAAATAGGAAAGAATGTTCAGCGTCACCTACTGTACGTGACCTGCTACAAGTCTATGGGTCAGAGCTATCCAAGCAAATGTGCACAAACATACACACACACAGACACGCACATGTATGCACACACACATTCGATGCTCTATTCCCTGACATCTCTCTTCTTGGATATTCACACAAAAGATACGGCTTTCAAACAGAATCCACTTCTCTATGAAAACCCCCCTCAGGCGTCGGAGTATTGGAACAAAAGCTACAGTCTCGTTACAGCTCGCCGCTTCAGACACTCTCGCACATGAAAAGTGGCCACCTCCCTCAACATCCAAGGATGCATGAGGAGACGGCTTTAATGAACTGGTGGAATCTGATTACAAGTTAATATAGCTCTTACACCACTGAATGATGGTAAGTTGAGATGTTGCAGCACTCCCACTGAGCCAGTTTCTCTTCCCTGTCTACTCAATTTACCATGTTTAACACCATAAAGGCACAGTAATAGACACATAAGCATCTTGGGAAATGCAATATTCATGTTTCCTCATGTTTGTTTGGATTTCTCTCGTTGGAAGGGACAAGCGTAAATTTTAACGCGGTAAAATGGAAAAGAGTTGCCATCTGCGGCGATGACTTCAATGCACTTTTTGACATGGCAATTTTTTATTTAATTACTGTTCTGAAGTTAAAAACTCATAAAAGTGAGCACAAATAACAGTCTGTGTTAACAATCTAGATGATGACAAAAAAGATGGATCTTGCAGATGCTTTTTCCCCCAAACAGACTTACAGTACAGTGCTTTCAAGGAATACATTATTATCAGTGTGTGCATGTGTGTGTGTGTATTCTCAGAGGATTGAATTTATATCCTTTGATCAAACCCATGAACCCAATGCTTCATCGATTGAGATACAGAAAATCAGAAGAGCATCTGCCACACGTACTGTGAAGCGCAAACAGTGGACAGTCAAAATTGTTATGAAAAAAGGGAACCTTATGAAACCAGCCAATCAAAACAATGCGATTCAGCCTCAAATGGAGTTGTCCTGAAGTAACCCATGCACTTATTATTTTAGCAGCAGCACATGAAGGAATGCAAGCAAAGCAGATATACTTTAAACATCTCTATTACAGTACACTTCACTCCTGGCGTTGGCAGCAGGAAATGAAGCCCAGATCTCGACTCAGCACTTGGACTCGTTCTGGTGAAGACGGGACAACACTACCCACCATATTAACCCTTATGAAATACCCATGTTTATATTCATGCTGGTATATGAGCCATTAGTAGATGCACAGTTTAACTTAATGAAACAAGCATTCTGGCTGTTCTTGAAGAGATGCTGAGCCAGGCGCAGTGAAAGGAGAAACATATCACTGTGAATTGTAACCGTAGCCTCTTGTCGTTGGCAAAGCAGGCTTCCAAGCAAATCTGTGTGCGTTGGATTGATATTGGGATCAGGATGTCCAATGGCTCCAGGTAGTGGTGGGCTGAGATAATGTTGCCATGGCAACCCAAGCCGGAGCTCAGAGGTTTATTGTCCTTCTGGATTGACGTGTGAGGTTTCACAAATGACCAGGGCAACAGCCTGATGTATTTTGTGTCTAAGATCTAGCCAGGGAGCTGTCACCACGCTCTTGTGTATCACGCAAGCATATCACTCCAAGACGTTGATCATTAGATCAGATAAATGAACCAGGCTCTTGCCTAACTAGCCTTGTCCCTTAAGAGAGCTCCAAATGGGAAATCAATACCAAGAGCAAGGTCTCAGTTGTTTCATTAACCATCAAATGAACAGATTATTAGCATAATTGAGTACAGCACCATGAGGTTAACATTTAGGCATCATTTGTCTATCTTAACTTCAATTGATTAACACTTAATCAAGGAAGATGGTGTATCGTAAACTGTATTTAACAGCGGCAAGGTGATACGGGAGTAATGATGACTAATTTTCGATTCATCTTCCTGTCTTCTCCAAAACGTGTAATAGCTCCAGGTTGGATCTTTGTGATTTATCTAAACCAGTCGACTGTACTGTCAATGCATTAAACTGGAGAGCCTAACAAAAGATTGAATGGACACAACACTGTGTTTTATATAGAAATCAAAAACACACCAGTGTATGCACTTGTTTTCCTTGACAAGCCTTTGATCAGATCAATCATGATGTATTCTGATGCACACCTACTGACTGGATGAGCCGAAGAGATGGAAAAAGAGTGATCGAAAGAAAGATTAAGATCACCTTTCCATTTCACCAAAGCTCTGAAATTGCGATCCCAGGTGTTATGAGAATGTGTTCATGGGAGGTGCAGTAGCTGAGTGCTCAGGCATCTCATTGCCATGCACGGCTGGAGCCATCCCCCAAGAGGCTCCCTGAGAAGAATGAGGCCAATTCAACTGGAAACGGGGCAACAGGGAGGGGGCCCGCCTGGGATTTGATTCCGGACGAGGATGGGGAGACAGGGGAGGGGATTGGCTGGCACTTCTATGCCCAGTCGTAGCTTTAGAATACCCTGATGGCCATGGGTGCAGGCTGAGGCACAGTACAGGGGGTCAGGACCTAGAGAAATGACAAGCGGATCAATATGAGGTGACAGGCTTGGGTGGAAAAGCCTGACACTCTGGGACCCCACGCCGACCTTGCCACAAAATGATTTAAAGAGCATTCAACTTGCCCCCCTCTGAAGTTGAGTCCAGACCTCATTGTGCAGCTTTCTGCCTCTCCAAGCCTTGTGTGGACTTGATGTGAGGGACGTTACAGTGCATGGCAGGAACCTCCATTTAAGAGGTTGGTGGTTTGTTTGGAAAAATCTAAATCTGTTAAAAAAAAAACATTTGGAGCATTTGGAGCTTAATGTGGGGTATAGAATACTCAAAGCTGAGAAACTTCCAAGTAACATGAGGAGCAGGATTACATTATACATCATCTGAGATTTTAGGATTTTGCACTCGAGGAGTGGCATGCTAACATACGGGTTCCCGCGGTTCTGCCAATGCTTTGTTCCCCTGTCGAGGGCCCTGAGCAACTGTGGGCATCTGTGACACAGAGGTTGGTCCTGCTGCCATGGGCCGAAGGGGGAAATGCGGATGGGGTGAAAGGAGGAGGTGGGGAGGGATGTTGGGATTTGAGCAATGGAGCTCGGCCAAAAGCCAGACAAGCACACTGAACTCTAAAACATGCCAACATATCCTCTCTCGGTCTCAACCAGAGCAAAAAAACAGCATTTTATGTAACATCAGACTTCACATTGAGGAGAAGGGCTATTGAGAGACACTCCCTGCTGAGCTCTTGTAAATAGATTGCCTTGCATTCTGAGCTGCAGAAATACTTCGGAGACACTTTAAATGTAAACGGGTGTAAGTGCACCACTAGTGTCTCCAAATGAAATTGCAAATATAAAAGCAATTTCCTTGCTATTGTGAAGACCTGCCTGACAAACTTTTGCAACCACTAGGCTCAAAAATCTTTTTACATGCACTTTTTTTTACATTACTTCCTCTGGTCACTTTCACACATTGTCTGCAAGACAGAGCTCAACTCTGCACTTCCCTTTTTGGAGCCCCCTAAAAAACTGCCAAAAATGACGAGTCAGCGCTCTCCCATCCCCAGCAGTGAACATCCAAGCTAAATATTCAGGCTGAATACCGCTTTTCCATCTACAGACATTTTGGAAACTATTCATTGGTTTGTGGGCATAAACTTTTGGTTTACTTGACTTTATTGCACTGACAGAAAGTACCATGGTATTACTTAGACTGTATTATTGTTTGTTAATGCTGTAGTATTTAAATAATGTAACCAAAGTTCCTGTCACCTACCTCAGAGGTTGCCAAGTTTCAACCCTGACCTGCATCTAACCTCACATCCCAACCTCATCCATATCTAAAGTCAGCCATACACTAACACAATGGACTGCCAGCCTACTTTATTAGATTCAAATCTATACATGTATGCATGTGTTGTTTAAATACATGTTTGTGTCCGCCTGGGTAGGCCGGGTTGTCCAGCCCAGTTTGGCTCCTCCCAAGGTTTCGTCTTTGTGTTATCTAAACACAAGGGTGTAGGGAGAATCTTTAAATTGTGCTTGACTATATATTACCATCTGATAATATCAGTGTATCATTTTGTTGCTGTAATATTGCCTGCATGGCCCACTTGGAAACAGATAAAATCATTAGAAAAGTTTTAGAAGTTTAAAACTCAAGAGTTGCAAGATTTCATGCTTAAAGGACTAACATTGAACCTTAAAAAAATCTTGTGTTGGACATTATCCAGCATAAAAAAACGCTCACATCCAAGCAGATTCAAACACACTTTGCCCCGTGGATATTAAGGAGTGTAACCTTAACACTGCCCAAACTTCGGTGTGGACTGTATTGCTTTGGTTAATCTTTTCTGGCACACTGTGAATGACTTCAGACTTTCCATTTCATAAGGCGCATTTTCCTTGGCAGGCGAGTCTGTCTTAAGACTTTGGCCGCTTTCGGGACATTTTTTGATTTGAGCTCCAGAGAAATGAGCTGCTTCTGTAACAGCTGAGTTTGTGGATGTTATTTGAGTGTGCGTTCTCTACCCCGCGTACCCAGACGGTAGCGACTCACCTCAGGGAGCCCGCTTTGCCATTTTCCTCTGGCTAAAAACAGCCACACAACAATACTTGTCATTCACTCAGCCTTCCAACCAAATAGATTTTCTGACTTGTAGCTCTGTTTTGCTGAGTGTGACAAATGAACTTTGACAGAGAAATGAGTATGGGAAGTGCCAAAAAAGACCAAAAAAAGTTCCGAACAGGAAAACTTAGGTCAAGAATATAAAGCAGTCTTAAATCAAATGTTTTAGGGCAATATCAATTCAATAAAGATACATAATAAAATCCAGTTCACTTACAAAGGAAGCACTAAAGCCCATCAGCATTTTTCTTTTTCCACCGAAAACAAATGGCAGGGCCTATGCAAGATGCCAGCAGCTAAAAGACACAAAAGTACACCTATTTTACCCCCATCACTATTGGATCTTTTCCATTGCATATTAGCCTACCCCACTATTCGGTATGGGCCAGGTCGGTTCAGCTCACCTCACCTCACTTTGGCTTGTTTAGCTTTTCCATCGCGTTTATTAACACTTCATAGTGGGAGGGATTATTGGCGTGTTGTTATATTTGCGCTGCCTACTGCTGTGACATCATACAAGTGAGAGCGTCGTTGTACATCCCCATACATTTATTTATTTCTCAGTCTGCCACAAAATTAAAATTGACCACCACAAATAAACGTTTGCACATTGCATTTATCACTACCTCTGTCTCACATGACAGTTTCTGTACAAACACCTGTGTCGTCAGTCGACGCACTCCGCTAAGCCTCATTTAAGTTGCATTTAAGCATAAATGCGGATGTGCGCATCGCAAATGTACCGCCACAAACTGCATGGCTGGTAAAAACTGTTATGTGTTCCTGATTTCCAACCTGTGGATGTTTTTCATCGCTAAAATACAGCAAAGCACAGATGACAACAGGTTTACTTAAGACAGCGCAAGCTAGCATGAAGGTAAAGCTAATCTTTTACATTATAGCGATGACACTGGTAGTGACATTTCTCTTAGACCAATCCGTAATCTACAGTGTTTTCGCATCACGTTCTTGTATCAGCTAAGGTCGCTTGGAACCCCAACCGAGGTGGTACTAAAAAAAAGTATTGGGTACTACGTACTGCACCCAGTGGAAAAGCCCCCAAAAGTAAGCTGACCTGACCCAAACCGTGGGGTACTATGCAATGGAAAAGTGCCATATGCCTCACACACTTCATAAGAAGTTAGAGACCTTTAAAAGGAGGCTGTGGCTCCGGTAAACATTAAGCCAACTTTCCAAAACACAGGCTGATGGAAGCACCCACAGTCCAGCAGATTGCCCTTGGGCTCTGGCTATTTCTGCATAGGGAGATCCTGTGTCAGTGATTCAATGAGGATGAGACAGCTCGGCCGTGAGATATGGCCTACCACTCACAAACACAAGGTTGGAAGCAGTTAATACACTCCAAGTTGATGTTACAATATAAAGTATTGAGCAGGTATATTTACTGATTGGTCAATTCTAAGGAGGCAAAATGTCAAAAGTTGTATAAGTTAGACTATCATATTTTACAGTTTATTTTTAGGACAATCCAAAACAGATACTGAATTAAGTGGATCCTATGCTGCAAGGTGAATTACTAAAAAAATGCTCAGTAATACTATAAATATATATAAAAAAAACAAATATATATGCATCACCATCTCAGTTGTGCAATAACTGCATCCTTTCCCCCGTCAACATGAAATGTCTTCTGTCAAAATTTGTGAATACAAAACGAAATGGTATGGTTTACCAAAATACATCTAGAACACGTTAGCTATTCTTTTTGAAGGTTCAGGATGTAGGGCACCTTTAACTAAGCAAAGGGACTTTTGTGCTTTTACATTGTGGGTTTTTTCAATCCCAACATTGTTTTGTAGTTTCTCGTAAGACTATACTTTCTGGTTCCGTCTTTCATCTATTTATGACCTCTGATGAACTTCGTTTTATTTTTCACTATATCACAGCTACACACATATGTAAATACATCTTAAATTTATACGCACATACTCAAGTACACTTCTCTGAAATGAGTGTGCTGAGCTCAGCAGTGTCACACTATTTTAAGCATAGTCCATAATAGGAAATTGGATTAAGTGGTAGATAAAATTCTCACTATATATTTTCAAAATCTAAATTTAAAATGTGAATAAAATAATTAATTTAATATCCTGAACCTGTCATTTGTTTTTATGCAGTCTCTGAAGGAACAATTTATGTGAATCGGTGTTACTGTCCGCTAATCGTTATATATAAGCTAATCTTTATTTTTTATATATGCCTATGAATCAAAATATTTACTGTTCCAATAACAATATGTAGGATTTTTTGTGTTGACTACCATGTATTGCTAAATGACTAAATCTTCATGATTAAACATCAACAACACATTTATTTCTAATATGAATTGTAATAAATCTCCTGTTACATTTTGCGCACACACTCCTCTTATATCGTAAAATGGTGGGCTGCCCAAGAGAGGTGTGACCCCAGTCACTGTAAGCACACCTACTCCCTCCCCCCTTTAGTTAAAGTGCAGTGGTCTCAGCGGCCCATGCTTTAAAATAGACCTGACACAAAAACCTCAATTGCTCCAAGAGGTATGGCATGGGTAGATTGGTCACCGCAGAGGGATTTCGCTCCAGAGAGCTGGACATTCATACTGATGATCTGTGTTGGATCAATAAGGAATGTGCATTTGCTGATACGCTGCCTCTGTTCTGTATTTTCTCCCTCCGAGCCTTCAGTGAACACAGGAACTGGAAATCCAAACCTCATCTCCAATTCAGAAAAGAAAACTAATGAACTGCCTCTGACCAGCACATGCCTCACAGCTCTTTCTCTCTCTCTGTGTGTGTGTCTCCGAGTGTCTGCATTTAAAGTATTGTCTATGTTACAGTATTGTGCACTGTAACAAAAAGATTATTTTACTGTATGCAATGTCATCAAATCAGAGACCTAAAAACATTAAACCTAAGTGTTGTTTTTTGTTAAAGGTCATTGTGACTACAGAGTTCATTCATGTGTCATTCATCCACTTTTAATGAACCCAGCATATTGTAATTAATTAGTCTCGTCAGTAACAATTGATTGATGCTTTAACTTAAAGCTTGTATGTCAGCTGCTGTAAAAAATCCCTTTGGTGTCTCAGAGGACAGATGACACGGCTCTTTTACCATCACAATTAAAAGCTGCACCTTTCAATACAGCAAGGTATTGAGGTAGGGTAAGCCCTGCCTGGCCATCCCTAATGTATGAATTTAAAAAACGCACTTCTCCCAATTAGTAATGCACGTCCTGTTTTTGTCATCCAACGACAATTGTGCGTAATGTGATTGACAGTTAAGAAGAATGCCCCGCCTCTTAAAGTCTACGCCTGCTAAGAAGGCTCTCACAGCTGTCCCCAACATTTAAGTAAATCCATTTAAAGGTGTCCAAAGCGAACTTTTAAGGGCCATCTGTGTTAGCACCAGCTGTGGACCGCAGGGTAGTTGTGCATGCGGGAAAGGTGGAAGTTGCGTCCAAAGACAACACAGATGCACAAACAACAACACCATTTCACACTCAAGCTGTGTACCCGGTCAAATTATTCTCGCAATACTAAATAACAGTAAGGGTAACTCAGATAAAGACTCTGAATTGTGATTCAGTCTGTGAAAACACAAAGTCAAAGTCAATTTAGGTAGTTTACTGTTTTTTATATAAAATCATCCTTGATTAACGGTAAAGAATTTTCTTTGAAAATATAATCTTAATAACTTTAATATAAGGTTGTAAAATGTGAAATCAATCTAACTTTGATGCTTTAAATCTTTTAATTAGATTATAAGACATCAGCGTTCACAGACAGGGTTATTTAATTAAAAAATATTTTAAATATACACAATTCAATGACAATCTTGAATGACACTTGCAGTTGTACAAATGTTATCAAAGAGATTGAGCCTTTCATTCATAGCAGGTCAATGTACCACACCTGGAAATAAGAGCAGTCATACTTTGCATAGCAGTGAAGGTCGTACAGTGCTGCAGAGTCTGAAGTATGTTTGTGGAGGTGTATTTGAAGGAATGATGAGGGTTTGTGGGTGGAGGTGGTGGAGTCTAATACAATCAGTACAATAACCCACTCCTCCAGTCTCAATGGGCCTGACTGCATCCTCCAGCTTTAATGGTGGATAGATTCTTTAAGACGCCACCCCTACAGCATCTGAATGTTTTGCACACTGACCCCCTTCCCCCATATACATCGATGGCGCTTTTCCATTGCATAGTACCCCACGGTTTAGTTTAGTTTGGGTCGGGTCAGCTCACCTCACTTTGGCGTGGTTAGCTTTTCCATCGAGTTTAGTATCACTTCGGAGTGGGAGGGATTATAGGCGTGTCGTTATATTTACGCTGCCTACTGCTGTGACATCATACACGTGAGAGCGTTGTTGTACATTCCCATACATTCATTTATTTCTCAGTCTGCCACAAAATAAAAAGTGGCCACCACAAATAGATGTTTGCACATCGCGTTTATAACTACCTCTGTCTCACATGACAGTTTCTGTTCAAACACCCGACCCGTGGCGTCAGTCGACGACGCTCCGCTGAGCCTCATTCAAGTTGCATTTAAGCATATAATGCCGACGTGCACGTCGCGAATGTGCCGCCACTGCAAGTCTGGAAAAAACTGTTATGGTGTCCCGGATTCTCAACTTGCGGATGTTTTTCATCGCTAAAAGGGTGTTTGGAAACTTATAGCAGAACACAGATAACAACATGTTTGCAAGAGACAGCGCAAGCTAGCAGTAAGCTAAAGCTAATATTTACATTATAGCGATGACGCTTCTCTCAGACCAATCAGTGACCTACAGTGTTTTCGCGTCACGTTTGGTATCAGCTCGGGTCGCTTGGAACCCCAACTGAGGTGGTACGAAAAAAAGTATCGGGTACTACGTACTGCACCCAATGGAAATGCTCCCAAAAGTAAGCTGACCCGACCCAAACTAAACCAAACCGTGGGGTACTATGCAATGGAAAAGCGCTATTAGTGTTTGAGAAATATATGCTGATCAATAGCCATAGTTGATGTATGATAAAACACAGTTTTGACAATACAAAATCCTGTAGTACTCTACATTTTAGTATTTACTTTAGAAAACTGTAGTAAAAATTCCTAGATACTAAAGTGGTTTTGAACCGTACCATAAGAATTGAAGCATACTACAGTATTTAAGCCTATAGTTAATAGTATATAGTATATTACAGTATACATTCAAAGTGTATTAATTACAAAAATACTATGTATCATACTACAATTTACTATGGTAAATACTAAAGTATACTATAGTATATTTTCATCTGGCCTCTTTTTATTTACTATGCAACACTGCTAATTGTTATGATGAATATTATTTTTCTTTTACTATATACACATAAAAAACACATCATAACTAAAAAACAAAATTTTAATGATATTTATAACTAAACTGTATGACCGTTGCCCCTGACAACATTCTCCTAGACAATAGTCCCCTATACCCCTACACATTCACTATTCCCAAACATTACTCCACTAATATAGTTCGCTGGAAGGAGTAAATTAAAACGAGTGGGTAAATTCGGACGCTTGAGCTCGCTGGAGACGCTGCAGTTTGGGCGCCATTTTCCGCAGAGATGTGCAAACCTCTGTGGACGAGCTAGCTGTGAGTTAACATCGGAAGTACACTCATTATTGCAGTGCATCGTGGGGTTGTGTGGGTGCACTCATTAATGTCCACTATGATTTCGGACACCACTAAAAATAGATGTTCCCTCAAATAGTGCACCCAAAGTACAGGGAGTTATTTTCATACACAGTCCTAGAATATTGTAGTCTCTTGAAGCACACCATGCTGTTGTCTAGGGGTGGGCGATAAACCGGTAGACAAAATTAACCGGTAGAAATTTGTCAACCGGTAGAGATTTTGGACTATCGTTTCTATCGAGGTTACGTGCCCACGTCATGCTCCTGTGCGTGTGGTCGCGAAAACGTAACGTTTGTACACGTATTTAAGCACTGCAGTTTTAAAACAAGTTATTTTAAGCCATTGAAACACAGACAACAGATCTGTATGCGTGCGTTCTTTCTGTGTGTCAGGAGCGGACAAGTCGCGCAACCGCTGCTCTTTCTGTCTGTGAGGAGCGCGCAAGTCGCGCGACCTCTGCTTATTAAGCTCATTAAGCTCGTGAGCATTTTTCCCGCTTTATTGGCCTTAAATACACATATGCGTCAAAATTCCCGTCTTTGCAAGCATCATCATAAACACGACCAGTAAGGTCTTAAGAGAAAGTAAACAGCTAAAAGAGAAAGCGCATGTGTAACAGTGTATTGGATCCGGACTTTGGTCTTAAAGGGGAAGTTACCTAATTTTGCTCCTGTCTGTCACTCGTGTTAATCAAACAGGATTGAGAAAAAAATCTCTCACTGCTCCTGATTAAATCACTTTTCTACCTTAAATAAAAATATATATAGGCCTATACATACATGCATAATTATTTATTATCATTCTTATTGACTGTGTATCTTCAGAGAGCTTGAGTTTTGTTTGTTTTTATCTTCTTTCTATGCTTGTATATGTTTTTTGTGAGAATTATGAACATTTCTATGGTATTAAAGATTTAAACCTTATTAAAACATAAAAAACTCTACCGTGATACATATCGTTATCATGATATAAAATTAATCCTATCGTGATAGAAGATTTTGGTCATATCGCCCACCCCTACTGTTGTCACATAATCAAGTAATATAAACAGAAATCAAATTTTCATGTCCATTTACAGTATTTATTTGTTAAGCAGTCTTGTATTAAGCAGGATTATACCACGGGTCTTGAATGCTTTATTCTTATTGGTTGAAAAATGTTCCAAGGGTATGCATTATTTTTCGATAATCGCACACCTAACTTGTCCAATGTCTTAAAAATAGTCACCAGAGCAATGTTTGTGGTAACCATCAGTAATGCGCTGGTTGATCTGAAATGGTTACCTGCGGTTATGAGTCATCCAAAAATATTTTTTATGATATTCGGGTCACGGTCGGTCGGGTCGTTTGAAATAAAGATGGCAGTTAACTATTTAAACAGTTACTACTTTTAAAAAATGCGGGCCAGGGAGCGGATCGGGTACACTATTTATTTTTTTTGCGGTCTGAGTTGTGGGCGGTTTTGTTGAAAACGTCAGTCGGATGCGGGTTGTTTATACATTGACCCACGCATCACTGGCAACCATGGTATAAGTGGAATAATTGCAGTACCACCTTGGGTGTGAATTATTTCTTATAATTCAATGGCCCGTTATTTTTTCCTTACTTAAAGCTGATATCAAGCTGATCAGAAAAGGATTGCCACAAGACGGCAGAAGTACATTTGCGGATTTGAAAAATGCTTTTGAAGGCACATGAAATACACACAGATAATGTGTTTATAATAAATATTGCAATATTCCGCTAAAAAATAAGAACTGTCAGTTTTGATTTCATGGGTACTTTTAAGTGCAGTCAGCCAGTAATTTTTGCAAATGAACCCCATTAGGATGAGACCCCCAGTCCATTTTTTTCCCTAAGAAGTAAACATGAACTCAAATGTACAACTTAAGAAACACACAAGGATAACATCCACTTGTGGACCCACCTAGTGTTCTGTACACACATTCTCTGATTGAGCAATGGCACTGATGTCAAACAAGAACCATGTCACAACACATGAAGTGAGGGACACGTAATCTCACACGCTCTGTTTTTCTCTGCAAATCTTAAATCTCCTGTATTGCTACATTTAGTAAAATAACAACTACAGGCCAAAAATTCAGGGGTTCAGGGTTCAACCAACTTAAACATTAAGTAATACAGGAAGTCCTTGCAAAGGTATTTTTAAACAGAAATTTGACCCATCCCGGCACCCATAGAGCTGCTTAATAGAATAAGCAGCTGGGTTTTTATTCATGCTTCACATGCAGTGACAGTCTGATTTTCAGTTTAATTTTCCATGTTTTCTGATAATATCCAGCTTTCTGTGCCAGGTACGAGTCATAGTGAGTCGATGGAGGGATATATGACATGGACTGGGGAAGTCTTTAAAAGCTGAGCCATGCATGCTGTGCTAAACCTTTGCTTCGTAATTGACTCCACATGTTGTTTGCATAATTCCCCAAACACCCCCCTCCAAGCCAACTCCACCCCCCAACCAGAGACCTACAAGTAGTTACAAAGTTCACAGACACAGATATCCAAATCTTCCACCTATCTTTATATACAAGCATCAAAGGAAACCATCTAATTCTGTCAAAATCACCAACACAATTTCTGTAAGCAAGAGGACTGAGCCGTGATTGGTCAGCTGATGTTTGCTTTACAGTGCCCATACACCAACCACGCAGGAGAAGAGTGGGTGAAAGATGCGAATGTGGGTATGAGGGTACAACTATGTGGGTGTGAGGTTCTTTCTCTCCCTCGTTCGTTTCAACATTTTCGCTAAACTGACAAAATGTTCTGCTGCGTGTCCTCTGGTGTGTTCAACCCTTGACCCTCATGTCCAGCAATGGTTTGTTTACTGAAGCTGTGTACGGGAGGGGGAGGAATGACTGCTGAATACTGACACAGTAAGCATGCAAAAGTCTACATCTGCTTCAACTATAGTTGATCCTCAGCGCAAATGATTTATGGCAACTGTCAGAATCCTTCAATAGTAACTCTGTAAATATACTATGCTCTGTGTATCCGTCATGTAAAGTGTTCCAAACAGGCTTTATGATATAAAGATGTGAAACGAAATTTACGTAGAGACATGATGTCGTTTTTTTAGGATAATTAGACATCGAATCGCTCTGCTTGATGGTGAGAAAAATTAAGATGAAAAGAAATGCACAATATACTGTCTATGTGCTGTTCTCTGACTGCCTGTCGTCATGACAACACAGTTAGCGCACCTTGCTGCCGTCTCTTAACCTGAGATGACTTTTATAAACTTAATGGAAAAACAATTAGTCTATATAGTTCCTCAAGGCATTAAGATCCAGACAAAATTTCTTCTGAATTGTATTATTTACAAGTAACGATAAAAATTTCAACACTGTACATACATTTACATTTATTGGTCTACCAGAAGCTTTTATCCAAACAAAGTGGAATCATTTAAAATTTTGTCGTATGAGCCAACAATAAGCATACTAGTCTACAAAGCTATATAAGTAGGAATAGAGTTGACGCTATGCAACATCTCAGCATTGCCAGCCTGATCTTTACAAGTTGGCTAATTCGGATGAATTCGTATAAAGTGAATTGTAGAAAAACGTATGATTATTTATTAGCATTAATAAAAGCACTAACAAAGCCCCACCCTTGACCCCTCCCCTCTCAATGTCACTAAAGCAGATCGTACAAAAATGTATAAATGAGATCGTATTCATTAGCTACCTTGTAAAATAGTTATGAACTGCCACAAAATTTTTCTGCATGTTACGCTTTGATTTTTACTGTAATTTACAGTGTTTTTTATTTTTTAAGAATTTACATCATCGACATCGTCCTTCTTGTATTACCAAACAATGGAAATGTATTCTCGAAACCAAACATATATTGTATGTACTGATGCAATAAACAACAACAAATAATTTTTCATTCAGTTCAGTGTGATGAGCAAGAGCACACCTGTATCCATCTCTGCAATGAAAGAAACGCTCTGCATGCTGTTGACTAGGATCAGTGACAGACTGAACATAAACTGAACATGTCCACAATAAATATGCCGTTCTTTAGTGGTTTGCCGCTGTAGTGTGATTAAGGGCAATGCTAAACATTAAAAAGACACGGGGGCATTCCTCCGGGTCAAGCCAGAAACAGACGGGGCCAGTTTGGGATTCAATCCTAGTACCGCTGCCTGGCCTGGAGCTTTCGAAGATTTCCTAGATAATCCCTTAAGGCGTCCAGTCTAAAGCAAGTTCCATCAATAATTCACTACCCCAGCCCACCTGTGCGAACCTCCTCCAAGCAGAAATCTGCTAACCTTTAATTCCTGATGCACATGGCTAGCATGGTCAATCGAGAGACCGTTTTAATAGAAACCTCCGGTGCAATAGAAAGTAGTGCTGATAAGCAGATATGCTGTCCTGTGATTATTGGCTCCTATTATTGAGCCCTCTATCTGGCCCTCTATCTGTCATCTCAGGGGCATGGATAAAATCCTCCAATACTCTTCTGATAGAGATTCTAAAGCAATCAAATATACCCTACACAGTCAATAAAATCGGATTTTGACTTTTCTCTTTAAGCTTTAAAGTCCTAATAAATGAAAAAATGAAAAAAATAATATTTTTATTAATAAACTACAAGCCTATTGGATGTAAAAGTCTCGCATTTTCTTGTGAATGCAGCTTGTTTGTGCAAAACTCACCACAATACTAAGGTGTTCTGGGTTGTTGCCATGTTTCTGGTTGCCAACGGTGTTTTAAATGGTTTGTAAAGCATTGTTATGGGGTTGCTAAGGTGTTCTGGCTTATTTCAAGAGTGCCAGAGATATTGGATATAACAAGATTGAGCATTCCTGTTAATATGAATAGAGGACAATGCAATGCTCATTATGGCCGCTCTGGCAACAGAAGTCCCGCCTTCCAGTTAAAAGAACCAATTATCATTCGATAAAGACTGACGATTCTCTGGGGGAGGGGCTCTGTACAGAGTCGTGTGAACTTGTGCGCATGCGCAGTACCTAAAATGACCTCGACAAAAATGTGTAAATGTGCGCAATTTAGGCTTAAGAAACGAAAGGTATTGTACAGTTGATGTCAGGTTTGATGATGAGAAATATGTTGTTTAATTGTGATTTTAGCAGCTGGTTTTAGAGATAAGTAGATAGGACTTTAGTCTTGCATGACTGAAATAACTCCCCAGAGGTAAACATTGCCACCTACATTCCCGAACTTAATTTCTGCGCACCTCGTTTCACTTCTGTTTGTTTTGTTGGTTTTGCTTGGCGCTTTTATGGTTTGAGGACATCACGCAAGTTGCATTGCTACGTAGGCCTACGTATTGTAACCTTATTAAAGAAGAACCTAATAAAATATGAAAAGATATATTCTGAAATATTTTATATAAGCTATAGAAATAGACGCAAAATGCATGTCATTTTTTATTTTGTTTTTAATGACCAGCCCTAACCCGCCCCGCCAATTATGTGACAATTTCTTTACCCGCCCTAACCTGACAGGTTATGAGATGACTCGCACATTACTAGTGACTTTTCTAAACGGACTTTAGGTGCACTGCAGGGTGTTGCTAGGGACTTTTGGGTGGTTGCTATATTGTGAATTCCTGGTGACATTCTGGTCTCTAGATATTACCAGGGTTCAATGCAAAATCCTGATTGGCTTATAGACATATTTAGACACTCCTCGAAAAGCAGCACAAATGTAATAGTTTTGGTTAGAGGTTTGAAACAAACCCCAAGTATGAACAATCATGAAGATGCTTGCCTAAGCACTAACTACCATTCATACCTATAGTCTCTGCACCAATAATGATTTGCTTGGTGGTTTTGAACAATACACACGCAATTGTGTTGCAGTAAGTGTGTGCATTAAATAAGCTCATCTCTGTGCCAAATAGCCTTGAGCTGCAAAGGTTGTAGTCTCACAGTTTAAGGTTGAGTGACCAACATTAGCACTGACAGTCTCAGACCGAGACACACTGTATCAAAGTACACACACACCACCCAATCCCAATTACACACACACACACACTGCCTGCACTTGCACAAAAGCACAACGACCTCCACACCGCTTCACTGTCTTTTGCGACCAGGTCTGCCGTAATTGAAAAGAACAGCCACGGGCCAGCCCACAACCACATCACAACAACCCAGGAGCCCGACACTGACAGCCAGCCATCAATACCGATGTCTGTTCCTTGAGGAGCAGATGACATCCACGACACCACCCATGTAACACCCCGGTGCACACATACAAACGCACACCTCTCGCCCACTCGCTGTCCCTCCTCCACCACTTCAGTCTCTGATTCCTACCCCCGTTTGTCACCACGGTAACTCCGCTCACCAGGAAGCCTGTCATCTCTTTGGAGATACACGTGCCATCACCAAACACACGCTCGCGCTCACACGCGCTTACGCTCAATGAATGCATGAGCGCCTTTAACGGGATCAAACTTTTCCAGCGAGAGAAACAGCGGACACCAGGAGACCTCTAACTGGCTTCTCACACAAGCACACACTTTTCAGACTGTGTCAATATTTAAACCAGAAAGCCATTTGCCTCTCCAATAAAAATAAAAAACTCTGGAAAAATATCCTCAAAGCATCTAAATATGCCAGAGAAAACACTTTGTGAACCGAAGTGATGCAACAACAACTAAACTCAAAACAATTTAGACGACTTTACAAAAGCCAAATTTCTATTGTAAAATAGATGTGTATAAGTAAATAACACTGTTTATAAGTGCACGTAATAAAAATGACATCATGCTTTTTTGTAATGTCTTCGGCCACCTGCATTGTACGGTGGTTAGAATGCTGGACAGCATCAGACTTGTCATCTGCCGTAACAGTACGATGACAGCTAAACAAGATGCGCAAAGCAGATACAACCAAGCAAGTAACAACATTCAAAGTACAGAAAAAATGACAGCAACAAAAAACAAGAGAATAATAATATATAGACAGACCTGAGCAGAAGCTGCCGAGCGACAGAAACTGTCTTCCTTATACAGTCCGCTCTGTCTCTCTGTGACTCCCTCCCCTCTCTGCTCCTCTCAGCTGCTCAGGGCAGTTCTCAGGAAATGAATGGGAGCTCACAGAGAACTGTTGTACTTGCAAATGACTTACCACGGTCACATGATCCGCTAAATGTAGGGTGGGCCGGTGGGTGGAGGCTTCGTAAGCAAGAGAAGACAATATACTCTAAGCTTTAACAGCATGCATCGAATTACACGGGGCCCCTCGTGGGAGGTTTCCGACATGTCTCTGAGCCCAGGCAGCGGAGAAACGGTACCTCCCCATTTAAAGGGGAAGAGAGAGAGAGACAGGGGAGAAGAGAGACAGGTAGAAAAAGACTACTGTAAATGAGCGCATATTTTTCCACACCTTTCTGCCTTTCTGTGGAAAAATTGTGTTGGAATTTGACAATAACAGGGGGAAAAGCAGAAAGCATGTATGATGATAAATACATTAGATGTATATATATTGTATAATGTAATATATATATTTAGTTCAGTGTCTGTTGAATTTCAACAAATGCAAACCTCAGGAGTGACATAAAGTCAATGTAAAAGAGACCCATAAAAGATGTGACTAAAAAGTTACTTTTTTATTTTTTCCTAAAATTAATTTAAAGAGCACCTATTGTCTGATTCCCATTTTAACATTTCCTTTACTGTGTAAGTGTGTATTAGTACATGTTAACGATATGCAAAAGGTACATACCCCAAATTAAGCGATGAAGCAAGTTATCGTCTCCAACATAAATCTCTTTTCTTGGACTACAACAAACACATGGATTGTACGCAATGGTTTATTTCCTGGGATTGGTGATGTAGACAAAGCCAGTATTATCATAATTCCTCCCGCTTGGACTCACAGTCTGTAAGTTAACTCCTGTTAGCATTGCATTGTGTCCGAATCTTTCAAGCATGGTAAGGAGCATAACATTTTTTGGCTGATGTCAGAGGTATTCAGGCCAATCACGACGTACAGGTTAGGTTTTTTAGCAATGAAATAGGTGCACTTTTAAAACATTAGTATTTTGTTGTTGAGAAATTATTTCCAGTATTGAAGATCGGAAAACAATGCATCTTTGGAAAAATGTGGAAGATATGTTGTCGGTAGTTGACAGAATGAAACAAAAAATATAATTTTACTTAAACAAATACCTATATTTTTTTCTGTGGCTGTATATAAATGTTAATTTGGACACAAAACCTGATTCATATTACTTCACATTAAAAAAAGTTTAAAAGGGAAATAATATATGTATGTACAACTGAATAAAACTAAAAATACTTTATATTTCATGAGTTTGCATTAACATGTAATCAATAGGGTAATTAGTTAAAGCATATATGGTATGCTGTACAAGAGGAGGGCTCCAAGTTCGGAATATTAGCTTAGTAACCAAGGGTACTACCTGTACCACCTTTTTAACTGGGGTAGATGTACCAGCAGAGAGTTAGGTGATGGGGTGGAGGTGGGATGCTGCAAAGAGGTGAGGGACGACCATATATAGAGACCTTTTCATGGCCTGCTGATTGGTTGGATTATTGACCATGCTCCTCCCGAACTTAGTTAAATAAACTTTATTTAATAAATCTAAGAATTGTTTTTATGCTTTACATTAATTCGAAATCCCCAGCTGCAATCTTCTTTTCCTCATTACGTGCAAAACCTAAACATTATGCACATATGACTATAATTTGTCTCTGATGACACTTGAGACATAAAAAACACACAAAGCCTCCGGTTGGTTTCCATATTACGAGTTGTTTTGGTAGAAAAGCATCTGCTATGACTGTAAATAGACACGTCAAGCACATCTCAACAACTGCCTGAATGTCACATTTTTCTCCTTTAGAATGCATCTTTTTCGATTACGACTCAATAAAAGCTATTTATGTCTGTTCGGGCAAGCATTCAGAAGGGAACGTTGTGATGTTGAAATAGCAACTACAGTTTTCAAGTTGCAAATTTGCTCTTCTGGGAATCCTAATTAATGTATAGAAAATAGAGCTAATTTGCATCTCTGATAGACTTTGTGTTTTGTGTACGCACACACATACTGCTGGGGTTGATAATGCTGATTTTAAAGAACACCTTGCCGATGTGATCCTTTACATTATATTTTTTAAAGAATCATATGGATAGAATTTATTGGAAAGACATAAAGGCATTCCCAAAACAAACTGATTTTAAATACATCAGTTTGATTTAGTCTGTGAATTATGTCAAATTATGTTACATTGCTATAGCACAAGAAAATGACCCATATCCATTGTAAGGACTGCTAGAAATTTTATCCCATCGTATTTAACATACAAAACAAAAACTCGAACGGTACAAAATAGCCATTCAAATATCTCTGCTGATGCTTTTCGTGTCGACCAACCCCGATGCGTCTTTATGAAATGCTATACCACCCAGCTGCAGTCTCTGACAAGAGCAGCAATTTCCCCTGCAATAATGACATCTTGAGGAAGCAGAACTGCTCTGCCCGCATACCCGGCCCAGCCTGGCGCACACAGGGTCCTGGCATGTCTTGTAAAGGGTTGAACTGGAATCAGGCGTTCCAGTGGGAGGGTGAGCTGTTTGTGGAAATGTGCCAGGGAACATGGCCCTTCTTAACTCCCCAACAGAAAAAGAGAAAGATAAAAAGAAGAGAGAACAGTCAAGATTACAGCTGTGGCAGAGAAAGGACCCACAGCGATTAGGTGGGTTCCAATGTCCATGTTTACTACGGTTAACCACACAGCAGGCAAGCATTTGTTGTAAGGTGATAAGATTAGCCAAGCCGATGTAGCCAATATACACAGAAATTGGCATTTACACTTTAATACTAAATTACATGGTTACAATTATTAAGGGTTTCACAAGTATTGTCTGATGTATAGACTGCTCTCTACCACAACTAATGTTTTACACATTTTAAAAGACATTGCAATTGTTAAAAGGCACCGATTATTAATCATTTTATTTTGAAGAATATACAAGCCATTTATTTCCACAAAATGAAAGAAGTAGCCTACTAAAGACATATGATAACTTGTGCAATAATATGCTGCAGATCATTTTTATGATAGTTAAATGGTGATTTATTCACTATACTTTAGTCACAAAAAAAAAACATGGCCAGGTTATTCTCTAAAATTTCACCTTTTGAGGTCCAGGTAAAAAGATAGAGAGTTTATTTTACCATTTAGACAATGGGTAAACGGTAAAATAAACATTACATTTATGAATGAACTCCTTTAGGGTTTATATAGCTTTTCTTCAAAGAGTATGATTTAAAAAGCTTCCCAACAAAACAACATAATACTCATAAGTACGCATCCTTATAAAGAACGAGCCTGCGATGAAGGCAATGGTGTGCCATCAATAAAGAGACGAACTTGGGAAGTACAGCGGAGCGTGTGAGAGCTGGGAAATGCTTTGATGGCGCATTAACCACAAAGATTTCCCGGTAGCATGAGGAACCCAGTCGCTACGCAATAAACGTTTCTCCTGCTGGGTAACTTATCGCTGCCTGGGAGTCTGCCCTGAACATTTTGCCCAGAATACAAGAAAACATGAATCACTTCTGTGCTATTTTACTTTCAAGTTTTATTGGAATGCCAATATCATAACATTATGTGAATGCTCTTTGTAGCCGTAATTGAGAACTGCTATCACAAAAATATGTTTTAACTTGGATAAAAGTGTGTTGTTTGATTAAAATGATTAAGCATTTATTTTGTCAAATTTCAGCAAAGCCATTTTAAAACTCAAAGGGTTATTTTAAGTTTTTTTTTCCAGGTGGCTAATTCTTGTATTTGGTACTGTATAGACAGTTTCAGCAGTAAAAACATAAACAAAGGCTTTCGTTGATCAGTAAAAAGAACAAAGTCCTTTTATTTATGATAACAGGCTAAATAAACAACAAGTACATTACCTTAGTTCTTATTTCATAGCTAAAGCGTATAAAAAAACGAACTAACATTGCTGTCTAAAATATGTTCTATAATGTACAATGTTAACTACACACCAGCTTCCAAACCTCCCTTCACGTAGCGGTGATCCATGATCACAGTCTCCCCATGTCTTTAGGAAACCAAAACATTTGTTTTAATCAACGAGTTAATTGTTCCAGAGTTCAGTTTAGCCACTAGTCAGACCATTAAACAAACAGAAACCGGAAGTAAACTCCGACCTGACGCGTAACCACAACAACGCACGTGCATCCGACGAAACCATCTATAACCACGTTGGTCTGTTTTTGTATGATTTGCTTTCACCCCTGTGACGTTGGGGTAAGGGGTTGGGTTTCATTATTATTTTTTATAATAATCGTCAGTGGCGGCCGGTGACTTCTATTCCGAGGGGCGCAAATTCAAAATATGTGTTTGTTGCATGATGTGAACAATGTGAATTATGCATCTTGTCAAAATACATGCCTGCTGCACACGCGTCGAAAGGGTTTATGACAAAAGAGACGTTCACACTCACAAAATACTTGCAAGACACTCACTTAAACGGACAATGTGTAGCTTTTAAGTATTTTATTAGTCAAGATCACTGTCTTTATTCATAAATATGTCCTAGTTGGTGTCAAATGACCTCTGCCAATGATCTGACTTTTCTTTGTACACTGCAAAAAATCAAGAAAAACATTTCTTAGTATTTTTTTCTTTTTTTCAGTATAAATATCAAAAAATTCTTAAATTAAGATGCTTTTTCTTGATGAGCAAAACGACCCAAAAAAATAAATCTAGTTTTTAAACAAAAATATCAAATTTAAGTGACTTATTTTCTTGGGTCGTTTTGATCATCAAGAAAAAGCATCTTAATTTAAGAATTTTTAGATATTTTTACTCAAAACCAGACAAAAATACTAAGAAATGTTTTTTTTTTTTTTTTTTTTGCAGTGTAGGCTTAGAAGTCTTTATTTACATTGAACGAGTAAGTCCAAGGAGGCTTCCATGTCGTTCCGCCATATTGAAAACTATAATAGCAGAGAGGGACAAAAAGCACTAGTCAACACGTTTCCACAACAGAACACGTGAACCAGCTGAAACGGACAAGGAAATCAGTGAGTACATAACGGCTACCGTAGTTGCAACACCCATTTGGAAGTGAGGCGCTAGAGAGCACTATTCGATTGAATGCAAAATATAATTTCATCCAGTGGCAGCTCGTGACTGCTCATCCGAGGGGCGCTGATTCAAAATAAGGGCGTTTTCACATTATTACTTTTGGTGTGCACCCGGGTTCGATTGACATCAGAGTTCGGTACATTTGGATGAAGTGAACGCTGTCTTCCGAACTCGGGTGCGCACCCGCAAAACGTACTCGAGTCCGCTTAAAAAGGGTGGTCTGGGGTTCGTTTCATGTGAACTCCAGATCGGTTCGCTGCTAATGTGATCGCAATCGCACCAAATCGCGGAAGTGAACCGCTGTTAATTACGTATTATATGGAATGTCCCACCAAAACAGACGTGTGTGTTTGTGTGCGTGCACTTACCTTGACGACAAAATGCATAGAATCCTTGCTTGAGTTTTGTTCTTATTTTTTTAAACCTTTGGTTTTGTTTTCAAAGAAATAATACAGAAACGTACTTTCGTCTGTCTGCCGCAAACATACTAAAGTCGTTTCGATGACAACGCGGTCTGTTAGCCGACGTCAATTTTTGCGGAGGCATTCAGAAATCATCTCTCTGCTTGCAGTTAGTCAATCACACTTGTCGTCTTCTCGTTTACAGCGGTTGCCAAGCAACATGAGAACGCGCCGGCTGCAGCTTGATGATGCAAGCGTACCGCGGTTCGGATTCAAAAATAATATGTGAACACAGTCCATGGGGGGCATGGGGAGGGGGGAGCAATCGAACTCGGGTTCGGACCAGGCAATCGCACCAAATGTGAAACCGTCCTAAGTGTTCGGAGTGTCATGTGTGTGGTTCTCTTTTCCAAAATATGTGTTCTGCGTTTTGAGTGATCCTGTGTACATCATGTGTTTTGTCAAAATAAGTGCCTGCTGCACACGCGTCAAAACCGTTTATGATAAAAGACATGCTCACATTCACAAAATACATGCAAGACACTCACTTAACAGTAAACTCTGATTACACATGAGATTATGCGAGTATCTGGCAAACGCGAGCGTCTCTTTTATCATAAACCCTTTAGACGCGTCTGCAGCAGGCACTAATTTTGCCAAAAGACACGTGATGCACACAGGTTCACTCAAAGCACAGAACACATATTTTAAAAAAGGAACCACATACATGATGTGCTACATATATGTTGTGACAAACTTCGCATCGAGCGCCCTTAAAAAAGTAGTCACCGGCCGCCACTAATTTCACCACTAGATGAGGGAAAATCTACTTACTGTCCCTTTAACACTACCCTCTGATTACACGAGTTTAAGCGAGTATTTGGCAAATACAAGCGTCTTTTATCATAAACCCCTTCGAAGTGTCTGCAGCAGGCTCGTATTTTGACATCAAATAAGTTTACATAACACGCTGAACACATATTTTGAAATGAGCCACACACATGACAAACTACATACATGTTGTGACAAGCTTTGCATCGTGCACCCTCGAAAAAGAAGTCACCGGCCGCCACTGATAACTGTACGTATTTGTTTGATTCACTTTGTACGAATTCATATCACAATTAGCTAACTCGTAACACACGTTTGAATTTTCAAAAGATCAGGCTTATTTTTAAAGGTACAGTTTGGGTTTTATCGGCATCTAGTGGTAAGATTGCGAATTGCCACCAATTGAGGTTGCATTTCGAAATGCAGTGAGAAGCTACGGTAGCTGCCACAAGACAAACATGCTGTCATCTGAGACAACGTGGGGACAAAACATGCTCTGTAAAACAGTTTGTCCGTTTTGGGCTACTGTAGAAACATGATGGCGCCTTCCATGTAAGGAGACCTATGATGTATGTAGATAAAATGGCTCATTCTAAGGTAATAAAAACAATACAGTTCATTATGTAAGGTCTTTATATATCACTGATAATATAGTAGCCTAATGTAAATTATATTGCATTTCTGTCAAAAGATCCTTCTAAAAGTTACACATTACACCTTTAAATGTAAGATAGCACCTAAATCATGTAAGACATAGGGCTCTATCTTACACCCGGCGCAATGCAGCGCAATGCGCGACGCAAGTGTCTTTCGCTAATTTCCACCCTAATTTTCACGTTTAGCGCCGCGTTGTTTAAATAGCAATTGCATTTGCGCCCCCTTTTGCGCCCATGGGCGTTCTGGTCTGAAAACGAGGTGTGTTCAGGCGCATTGTTGGCGCGTTGCTATTTTGAGGCAACTAAAATAGACTACGCCATTGACCAACAAAAACCTGGTCTAAAGTCTAAAGTCAATGGCGCAATGTGTTTTATGTTATTTAAAGAGCGCATTAGTAAAATGCGCCTAAACACGGGAGGACAACGCGGGTTTGCTTATCACAAGGTACATAATGCGCAGCAGCACAAAAATGCTTTTAAATATGAAAGATTAAAGGATTGAATGTAAAAGATTATTATTGAATCTCTTGGACATAAATGAGGACAGATTATGAGACGTTAGAAGGCGCAAAGAGCTGCTTCACCTGCAGCCTGCTAAGTAAATAAATGCTTTGCTTTAAACAAATGCGTCTGTTTTTAAATGTTTTTTTTTTAATGCTACCTCACGGATTTATTGTCTATGATGACTCTGTACCTGTGGATATGGTGAGATGAGAAACATTTTTAAGTAATGCTTAAAAAAACTCTTTGCTAAAAAAAACGCTGTCCAAAGTGCTGAAACGTGAGGAGAGCCGTTTGTAAATTCTTTATCTCCTGTTTATTACAAATAAAGTATTTTTAGAGTACAAACCTTATCTTACATGCTTGTAAATAATTTTTTGATGATATTGGATAGCCATACATTAAAAGCAATTACAAGCCTGCTTTTTACTTCCATGACTAAAAGAAAACGGGTTTTAAAGGTTTTGATAAAAAAATAACAATTTCAATACAAGTGAAAAACAACACAATTATTTAACATTAATCTTAAACTGGGGATCTTCTTCCTCCGCTTATTTTTTCAGTTTACAAAGTCCGTCATCTAAATAGGGATTAGACATAACGCCAGCGCAACTAGCTTTTAAAGGGGATGAGAGCAGAGACTCTCATTGGTTTATTGCACGTTACGCCCAAAATACTCCCATTACAATAGGACCTACCCTTTTCGACCATGCGCTCGGCGCAAAATCCATTTTTCCCGTCGTTAAATTAGCAAAAGTGGATTCGGACACGCCCATTTAGATGTTGCGCTGTGCGCTTTAGACAATGCGCTTAGATCGTTAAAATAGGGCCCATAAGCTGCATTAAATTTAGTAATGGCAGTTTTTTAGATGTTTTAATAAATCTGACTTCACTTATTAAAACAATCTGGAAACTTTTGTAGTTGGCGTCATGCTGAGAGGCCCACACCTCAAATCACACATTACGCCAGTGGATATAAAAGAGAAACAGGGCTATTGTGACAGGGTGTTCCTCCATGTTGTCTGGTTACTTCACTTGTATGTGCTCTGATCTTAAGCTTTGATGAACAGCTAGCTACAGTTAATTTTGGGCAGATTCTACATCCTGACAAAAACCTTTAACAAACCTTTATTTTAAGAAGTGCATGTTTCCTCAGAACAAAACCAGTTAAGCTCAAATGATTAAAATGATTCAACAAAAAGGTGAAATTCACACAAACAACAGGTGCAACTGGATACAAAACGTGCGTTTGTTAATTTTGCACACATAACGTGTGCCATGAGTTAGTATATGCTTTAATATAATACATACTGCATTTGCATTCATTTGTCCTCATCGTTTTGTTTCACAGTTGTTAGACCGCTCTGAATGATTGGTAAGGCGGGCTAAGCCGTTATACACTTCTTGCCAGCCCGAGTCAAAAGAGCCCATCCCCACCTCTCTACGATTTTCCGATGCCGATATACAGCTAGGTTATGTTGCAAAACGGTTGCTAGGCTGCTCTGAATGGTTTCTAGGGCAGGCTAGGCTGTTTCCAGGGTGATATTTAAAGACTGCTTGCCAGCCGTCAAAAGAGTCCAAACACTATACAATGTTTTGATAGTGAGAAATCCCTTTGATCAATTTCTGTGTAGGTCTAAGGGGTTAGTTCTAGGGTGCATTAGCTGGTAGCAAGGGTGTGGCTGGGAAGTTCGTAGGTTGCAACTTACTGGCAAGCTATCAAATCTCTATCAAATTCTGACATGGGATTGGTGAGATCATATCTCTGGATCTACTGTGTCTATGGGATTTTTCACTCATCAGGTGAACATTGTACAGGCGATTGCTTATAAAAGTGTTTTCTAGTAAGTTTGTCTATAAGTATGTGAGATATAATGGTGATGCTTTGCTAAAGTAGTTAGTCAGGCTTACTGTTTGCTATTTTCTAGGATATGAATTTTGGCTGGTGGATGATAAACAGACAAATTATACATTGAAGAAGAGATTTGATCAAAATGTTTGGGATCTTTTGACTTAAAAAAAATTTATTTTGTCATTATGTGCATTGGTCAAAACTTTCATTAAATAATAAACTATGTTCCAGTTTGTTTCCAACAAATTCAGTTATGCCTTTGAAAGACAGAAAAATACTGCACGTGTCACTGGAGTTCATAATGCTTTTGCATCATTTAAAACCTTGAAAAGAGGTATTCACAATAAAACACTTTTTGTTCTTATGTCCTGAAGAACAAAGAAAGCCATAGGGGGTTTGAGACCAAAAATTTTCAATCACCAAAAACAGCCTAGCAAATGCTTATCGACATGCTAAAAACCAGTCACAGCACCTTAGCAACCACATAGCAACAGCCTGGCAAGCACTATTAACACCCAAGCTTTGTGGTGACGGGCCTTGCTCGATTAAGCACCACTTACAGTTTCTTTACAGAATGCAAAAATCTAGTCTGTGCACGACCAGGCCAACTACTGTAGTGTATTATTCCAGTAAATGTTCGAGGAGTTCAGAGGAACATGACATGTGCAAGCTTGAGGGCCAGGGCTTTTCAGCAGGCTGTGTGTGCGTGTGTGTGTGTGTGTGTGTGTGTGTGTGTGTGTGTGTGTGTGTGTGTGTGTGTGTGTGTGTGTGTGTGTGTGTGTCCACCTGCACAGGCCCTGGCTGCAGAGAAGGGTATCTGGCTGGTGTGGCTGCGGGGTTTGCATCTATGAGCTGTGGCCAAGGTCAGCACATCACCGCAGGGCAGAGGAAGGGGTAGGGGCAGGAGCGGGGGCGGCCGCCTTAACACCACCGCCTCTTCTGTGTCCAATAGCAACTGCAGCAGGAGGAAGTGTGCATACTTTGGGCGACTGCAAACACAAGCACACACAAATAAACATTAAAATCACTAACTACTCAACTAGTAGTCCAACAATAACTCAACGGACTAATTGGTTTTTTGCTGCAAAAAAGCTTTGGATTTTTTTCTTTTATGAGCCTATGAGCCGTTCTTTGTTTCTAGTCGGAATTATGTCAAAAGGCTACGTGCAAGTTAGTGAGGTTTATCTTCTATATGTATTAATGTGTACACCTTTTTTTTGGTTTTGGGCTTTAGACACCTGTTTAAAGGACACATACGTTTCTAATGGTTATTAGATGCGCTCAAAAAAACAAAATATGGTGCATATTATACCCTTTAATAAAAGATTATGTCAAATATTACTTTTCAGGGCTCCAGAAAAATTTGAGAGTGTGCCATTGAATTTTAAATCCAGTCGGACATGTGCGACCAGTAAATTTGACCTTTTTTTGTGATGTGACAATGAATTAGAAACAGCCATTGTACTTTCTGCATCTATCATTCAAGTATTTATTAGTAATACAGTGGAAATTTGTAGAAATGTGAATATTTGGTTAGCATGTTGATTTATGGTGTGTGCCCCTAAATTTTCTGGTTGCGCCCCTAAAATTTCCAGTTGGGGGCCACTGTGCTCCTAGTGAAAAAGGTTAGTCTGGAGCCCTGCTTTTAGGTATAATAAAATAGAAAAGCTGGGAAAAGAAGTAAATGTTACATGAATGTTCTCCACTTTGTAAAGGATTCTTGTGAAAGTGTCAGTGAGAGCGATGTGCTGTCAGACCAGGGCCTGGGTATTATGTGATCTCTGCTCGGATCTATTACCTGGATCATTTTCCTTCACAGAGGTTGACTAAGCAAAGGTGGGACTGACACTTAACCCACAGCAAACTGCACCAATGTCATCTGAGCAATGGCCTGACGTCATTAAATAATAAAACACTTCAGTTATTTTCTTCTTTTCTAGAAATTTACATTATATGGTCAATTACCAAGGGTTGAGGTATATCCTAAGCAAGGTCTTTTAGGGTAGGGTACCACCATTGCTTTATTCTTCTCCTCCATTTACTAATAGTAACCCTAACTGCATCAGCTGTAACCATAGTTACAGTGGTCTCCACATGTCAATATAGAGTTATTTATAAATTTACATAAGGTGTACTGGGGTTTAATTACAATAACCATGGTTACCATGCAAATTGACACCTTTTCATAAGTGACTTTTTTGCAAAGTTGAATCCAAATGGCGAGTTTCATTGCTAATGTCCATTGACCTGTCACACAGACCGGTAACAGCCCCTGGCATTAGCTCAACGCAAAACGGTCACATCACATGGACACAAGGGAGCATTGGGTTTGTGTTGAACCTTTTGTTGCTCTTTCCCCAGCTAGCAGCCTTGGTTAGTTCAAGAGAGACCTCCCCTTGTTTCTAAGCAGCTCCACCCCTCCCACCCAGATTCAGGGTTGGGAACAGCCAGTGCTGTTCATTGTGGGGGCTTTCGGTACACGGAGGAGGCTGCCAGCAGGTAGTCATGGCAACAACATTGCTTTCACTCTCGACTTTTTTGTGCTTTAAAAGGGGACTGTGGAGAATTGGAGGGGCCCTCATCACAGGCCAAATTAAAGAGGTCACAGTCATTTGCTGGCACCAGTTGAAATAATCATAGAGACGGATGTGTTGCAAAGCAACGGTGAAATGGAGGGAAAAAATGAGCATATTAAGCAGACTGCTCGTTCAATTGTAATATGATTAATTTATCTTGCAAATGGGAAATTGGAAGAGAAATCAAAAGAAATGCATTTGTCATAAGAGTTTGAGGTCATTATGGATACAAATATCCTGTGCTTGCATGAGGGTAGGCTGAAATGACTCTCATTTAGACACCTAACTTTAACAAGTGCTGCAGTCAATGAGCTTTGTCACTCAATGAACTCAAATCAATAGCCATGAGTAATGTTTACTTAAACACTGCATATGCACGACCACGAGGGAATGACTGCTCTGTGTGCACGCTTTACAACGTTCTGCGCATTCCTATTTTTATGAAATTTCTTGCATACTCTATGAGCCAAACCCTGTAATCCAGATCATGTATATTTACATTTTGGCAAGCGTTAGAAATCCACAAAACCCTTGACTCTGACTGTGTCTATTTCCTGCATTTTCATCAGCTTTTTGTTTCTTTAACTCAGCAAGGGTGTAAAACAGGAAAACTGATATCACTGTAAAACACTGGAATGTCTCATACTGACGAATGCCATTTTAACTTTATGATGCTGACCGGGGCAAGTCAATCAAAGCTGCTTATTTTGATGAAATCAGGAGCAGGGTCTGATTTAAAGCCACTTGCAGAGGTGCAAACAACCATGAATAGGGTGAATTGTTGTAACTAATTTTATAGTTAGATTACATCACAACCAAACTATTTCTATTTTTATATGCTAATTAAGCATAGTGTTTAGGAATGTCCAGGGACATTCCAAAACTTGACCAGGTTTCCTAAATACGTAACAGTTAGCTCATGATAAAAAATAAATATATGGAATATTTTTATAGTGAGTATTAAAAATTTGGCAAAAGTGTTTAGTCAAAGCTTGATGCACTGAATGTTTGGCAACCGAACTCTTTGGCCGAAAATAGCAAAAAAGCATCTTTCTTGGACACTGCCGACAATTTGTAAACATGCGCACCTTATACTACTCTGGTTGCTATTTGATTAGGTCATCCAAATCCTTATTGTCCGGTAAAATGTAATTGGTCTTTACACTTATTTTTTTTCTATTTTCAGCCAAATAGTTTGGGATGCCAAACATTCAGTGCATCCCTAAAACACAGTGTTATAGCCTAAAACACTATTCTGCTTTATTTTAAAACAAGAGGACAAGCCAAAACCAGCAGCACTGCCTCAACTAATGTCTACTAAAGGCCGAAGTATGGATAATTTTTTTAACATATGCGAGGGTCCGCGGACATGCACATGATGGAATTTTCATCAGAGGAGGAGTGTGCGCATATTGTGCGCCAACCGCCAGATATTCAACTGTGCGAGTACGTTTGCATACACATAAAAAACAGAAAACTATACTCTGTGCTTAAGTGTGTGGTGAGACTATATGTTTGACCAATTGCAAACATTTCATTGTGACAACATGCAATATCAAGCCAAGATGCCACTAAAATTAGCATCACATCTAAGAGCAAAAACACATTTTAGGAAAGTCTAGAACTTTAAAACCATGTTAGACAAGCACCACCCTTTTTATAACAAATTTATAAGGTGTTTTATAGCAAATGATTCATAGCTGACAACTCATTACTATCTTTCAGAATGATTATGCATGTGTAGGCTACACCTCAATTGTTCACACTTTTTAGGTATGATGACAAAATTTTCAAAAACCCCAAAGCTCAAAATTGATCAGACGTTCCCATTTACAAAGATACCTGGATTGTAAAAATCCATTGAGGATTGAGAAAGTTATGATATTTTTAATATTAGAAATCAGAGGGAAAAGTTATATATGGATGTCAATCTATGACAATGCTATCACATGTTTTTTGCTACACTTTGTAAACATTTGCTTTAAAATTGGCTTTTTGTCAGATAAATGGTCAAAAAAATGGTCCCAAGCTGTCACTTAAGCAGTAGGTACCTTATATGTATTAATATGTACTTTTTGGTACCAATATGAACCTAATCTCATAAGAACTGTGCAAATATGTGCAAAGATGTACTTTTTGAAAGGGTTCTGCCAATGACACCTAGGAACCATTTTTTCCTGACAGTGTAGTATGCCGATTGTGTGATCTTTGACGACTTCCTACAAGTGTAGATGTGGGAGGGGCTACAACTATTTGATTCACGTGTGCACACCTTGCTCACAAACTTCTTTACGCCGACTGAGCTCCCACCTTTTCTGTGTGACAGGCTAACAGGAAACATTGCCCAACCTCGTGCTTGACTTCCTCCACATTTGCAGCAGATGGCCCTCACCATCAAGTCTGATGGAGGAATTCATCTGGCAAGACTTCCTGACCCCTCCTCTACAACACTGACCTATTTGTATTTTCTGCACAGCAGATGAGGCACCAAGCCCTCTTTGCTCCAGGCATTTGGGGACTGGCGGTGGGAACCAAAGCCAGCCATTCCTGGCAGGAGCTTGCTGTAACCCTCTGAAGCTTGTATATATGCTTTATCACATAAAGAGACAGTATTCCGGGTTCATGTCCTAACTTGCACCTGTGTGTGTGTAGAGCTGACCAGAGGAAAATGTAATTGCTCAGAGGCAGAAGTTTTATAAATCACATGACCGGATGGAATTCTAGTTGTTTTATTTTGTAAATAATAAGTGTTTATTTTGTATTTGTATAGATACAAATAAGACTCATTTCGTAAGTTACAGATATTCATTTTCTATTTTTCTTATTTAAAAGTTATTTTGTGAGAAACATCTTGAGCAATGCTAAAATGCTTTTTCTTTGTTATTTTGGATGTGACACGGTTGATCCAAAATGTCACTAGAAAAAACAATGTTCATACCAAAAATTGTCAAGAAATGATTGACAGCAATGGTCCTACAGTCTACCAAAGCTGAATTATCGGAACAGCATGACGGTTGGGTAGGGAAAGGAAGAATATTACGGTCTGATGAAGTGGTAGAGGACCGCTGCTGGCCAGGGACCGAGGTAGTTAGGAGGTTCATTTGAAACCAGTCAGGCATTTCTGATAGACCTTCAATTCACTCAATCTATGTCTCTCTATCTCCCTCCCCCTCTTCCTTAAGTTACTCTCTCTCCCATGTCCTCTCTCCTTTCTCTAACAAGCATCCGTGTTGACTTCTCTGTGATGGAGCAGAGGAATGCAGACCAGAGCAATCACAACATCATCAGCTCAGTGCATTGATGTGGCAGACCCAATAATGCACCTCTAATTAAATAACTTATCTGCCGCACATGTCCCATGGGGACACCCGGGTGGAGAACAAACTAAGAGGCAGATGGCAGAAAAAGAGTGTGCGGCCATTCATCCACACTTACAACTAAACAACCAATGTAGTTTCACTCCTCTGCTAAAGAAGGACGGTTTGTGTTCACTTTATAGGTAAAGGATAATTGTGTGACACTAGTAGTCGTAGTGAGATATAATGAGAAATAAATTCCAGAAAGACCCTCACTGACACTAAAATTAATGCGAGGGTCCGCGTTCAGTACGTATGAAGCAATTTTTGTCATCAGTAGAGTGCGTGCGTACTGTACGAGCAACACTGGATTTTTTTAAACCCTGCATACATTGTACACGTACGTCTCGCATGCACCTACCGGGGAATGTAGTATGTAGCCCAGGAGATACATTGCATATTGTTCCAATGTGCATGCTTTGAATGTCTGTGTACACATATAAGTAGGGCTGGGTATTGGCAAGGGCCTCACGATACGATACGTAACACGATACATGGGTCATGATACAATGTATCATGATACGATACAATACATTGTATGTTGCAATACATTGCAATACTTTTTCTTTTTTTATCAAAAATGTAAAAAAAATGAGCTGAATTTTTGTACTTTTTTTAAGCCAAAATGCTTCCACACGTCAGCTTTGAAAGCTGCAGGTGTTTTTACATTTTATGCCAGTTTCTCACTCACCTAACTAGCCGTATATGACAGACAACTGGACAGCGACAACTACAGCAGCGGCGGAGGAGGTCATTTGACGCACACAGAGGGATTTTATGGTTTTTTTAAAATACCGATTGTAGAGATTGAAATATTGATACACTATCTTGAAAAAATTTATCACGATAGTTAGCTGTATCTATATTTTTTTGCACAGCCCTACGTATGAGTAAAATAAACTATACAATAAAGAAAACAATTGCAGTCCCTTTGGAGCAACATGGGATTTCAGTGTTGCTTAAGGGCACAATGGTAACGGTTGATTCTTTGCTCTTTGCAGGAATCCAACCGGAAACCTAGTTACCATCCTTGAGCTGTGACCACTACACAAGCAGAAAGACAAAAAATGGATCGGAAATGCTTTGAACTCTTTTTGAACTCACTTTTTTTATTCACTTTCTGTGCTCTTTATGCACTGCAAGCAAACAATTTTTGCAAACATTCAAGGTGTGGTTATAATAATCAATAGAATCCTTGTTAGAGCTCGCATGGGCTCTACCATTGTAGCGCATTGATTTACCCTTCATAGCCGACTGCACTACACTTACCCAGCAGTGTGCTCGAATTAATGCCCTACACCAATTAGTTTCCCTGCAACTCTAGTGTGGAGGCAGTCAAAGGGTCCATTACCTTTGAGTTTCAGTCTTCCATATGTAGCCTGATGCTCTGTGAACCACATGCTAGCACTCTACAAAGAGATATAAGAATGAAGGTCTTGGTATTAAACTGAATGTGCTTGTAGTAATGAAGTTTCTTTGAAATCGAGATTGCATAGCGCATTCGACTAACCTACACTGAAACCACAGGAGTGAACAAGGGCATGGTGTAAGGGTTGAATCACACTACACTTTCAGATATGGTCCTCGGTGCATACAGTAGTAATGCTTTATCAGTTCTTAATAAGAAAAAGAATGAAAAAAGAAAATGATTCATTGCCATTAAAAGTTCCTCTGAAGAGCTACTTTGCTAGTCAAATATCCTCCATTAATTATACATACTTTAAAAAATTTACCATCTGATCCCTACCGGTGATGAAGCCATTACAGTACAACTTTGATATAAAAGGCTTCTTCATTAAAAATGCCACCTAGTAATATTTTTTAAGAGCAATTATTGGATCCATTTACATGGTAATGTTAGCATGACGGGGAGGGTACTATAATGCAGCGTGCATTAATGTAAGCTAAAAGATCCTCAAACTCTCTCTATTGTCCTTGAAGGGGAACGCCTAATGTCCTCTGTCGTGAATACCATCAGCCTTGCCCACATTGGGGTGCTGGTGCCTGGCAAAGGGAAACCGAAGTATCTCGAAAGTGTAAGGATAGTCCATTGAGAGATCAATGAGTTGTAGGACTGCAAGTAACCAGGTGAAGTTGGAAAAGGCAGTGCGCAACAAGGTTCAGCATTAACTCTTAAAGAGACAGCTTTGAAGAGGCGATGAATCAGCTGTTTTTATTGTTTTATACTGTTGTCTGAGGTCTACATATGACTTTTTATTTAAAAAACATCAAAAGCAATAAGTAATAGGCTATTTTATACCCTGGTTTTAAGGCTGGCTCGAGAAATGCCCTGTTTTGATGGGTGGGCCGCATTGAAGACCTGGACGTAAACGCCCATTGCTATGATTGGACAGATGCACTCCCCATCATTACATGTGGGGAAATGTTTGAAAACCTTAAAGGAGTAGTCCACTTTATAGATGGGGCCCATTGACTTACCATAGTATTTTTTTCCTACTATAAAAAGTCAATGGACCCCATCTTTAACCCTTATGTGTTGTTGGGGCCATTTTTGGCCATTTTTGCAATTTTTTTGTCTTAATTTGGCCACAACTTTCTCTGTGTTTCAGCAAATGGAATGATTTTTGGTGACAAATCTTATGTTTACACATATTTTAAGAAAATGCTTTGAAATTTTTCAAAAACGTAACAATATACCGTGGGCAAATTTACTACCCTTACGTGTTGTTAGCGGCCAAAAAAGGCCACTAAATTAAACTGCTATAAAAATTTATCGGATGAAATTTTTTTCACATTTTTTTTGCATAAATCTGTTAATCAACCTCAGTACTGATCAAAACTACCAAATGTTTGCAAAAATTCCATGATTTTAACTCTTTCATTGCCAAGTTTATAAGTAGTGTCACTGATTTGGGGGAAAAAAACACACAAAATGACAGATTTTCAATATAAAACGTGACTGTGGACTGGATTTTCTTTTACCTTTTTTACAGTCTTGGGCATGCCAAAGATTGGTAAAAACATTGGCTTTGATGCATTTTTAGTTTTTGTGCAGCATCAGATTAAATTTTTTTCTCCCTCATTTATTGTTTGTGGCCATTTTTCCCCATTGACTTCCATTATAACAACATTTTTTGATTGCTGAGCCATGACACCTTATTACCATGCATTCTTGATTCTTTGTGCCTTTTCCTTTTGCAAAGAGGTAAGATTTGTCATTTTTACTGTTGATCACCATGTGGCACCATTAACCCTTTAGTAGCCTGTGCAAAAAAACAGAGCATAAATTCTGGTTTGTACATTGAGTTATATGGACTATAACAGCATATTAGAGAGAGAGAGAGAGAGAGAGAGAGAGAGAGAGAGAGAGAGAGAGAGAGAGAGAGAGAGAGAGAGAGAGAGGGAGAGAGAGAGAGGGAGAGAGAGAGAGAGAGAGAGTGAGAGAGAATGAATTGGAACAAGGCACAAGGGTTAAAGTGGACTACTCCTTTAATGTGTAAAAATAGCAGCCGAATACACATATATTCGAGCCACAAAAGGTTGTGGGTGCTAGAAATGATGCACATAAATGACAATGCGTATGGTGAAGTAACAAAACTTCAGACCTGACGTGACTAAATTACTGTATACGACACTGTAAGCGCGCATCAGAAACTAAATCGCAGCTGGTAAGTCCTTATCACTAACTTTGTATATGTCTAATGTGCTTATGAGGTTTCTCTTATGAACGCGTAACGTTACCACAGTTATATGATAAAAAGCTTTGTTTGTTGAGTGTTGGACCTTAAATGCAACTTGCCAAAACAACGAAGTTAGCGTGCATGAGAATCTAAATTGCAGCTGGTAAGTCCTTATCACCAACTTTGTAAATTTCTAACGTTATATTGCAGTTATATTATGTTGAGTTTTGGACTTTTATTGTTTTTTAATAAATTAAAACAGTCAAACATACGTGTTTAGACACGGATGTTACACACAATCAGGACATATCAAGCGATCTTGATACACCTATTAATACTGAAATGTTTTACTCACATAAGATGGTGTGCCATTTAATCAGATCCAGTATTGATGCTACAATATTGCTTTTTAATAACAGTCTCTGCAAATCCAGCATCAACTTCTTTACAAATGAATCCGTGAAACAGTGAAGTAAACAAACACTCTGTTTTACCCACGCAAGCTGGAACTTCTTTAAAACAAACTTTAACCACGCATTACTAATGTTAGGTCCTGAGGAAAAGATATACAGCGACTGTGTTCTTCCACAACCGGGCACTTTTCAAACTTTGGCAATCTTTAAAGGCATGTTTGCTAAGTGTTTGGAAGCTGCATACGGTTTACTTCACCCCACATTCATACGTGTTACTTGTTTAAAATCTCTACAACGTCATAAATTCCCACATTCCAGACTCTGGCGATTTCTTGGCTTGGTGCCAAAAACATTTATATTTCAGTTAAAAGGACCTTTTCCTGAATCTTGCAGGATGTTTAGTAAGTATGATGACCTCTTATATAACAAAAATCAAGTTAAATTTGATTCTTTGATTCACAGCTGGTTTACCCATCTGTCTGAGCAATGTTATCCACATACATTTTATAGTTCTTTATTTTAACTGTATGACAGCAATACCATAAACACCACAGCCTTGTCGTTCTCTTAAAGCTGCAATCTGTAACTTTTGCCTCTCTATATGAAACACAAAATAAGAGCTACCGTATTCAGATAGTAATCTCTGCACATGCGTTGTACTTTGCCCAGCTACTCTGCGAAGAGGTAAAGTCTGTGATCATCGCATCAGAGCAGCTTTGTCATTATACATCGACATGACAGTTAAAGGTACATCCTAAAAGTCATATATCTGAAAAAGCCATCTGAATACTTCTGCCGCATTTGTTCTGACTAAATAAAAACATAAATGTTTCAACATAAATCAGGTTAATGTCTTACCTGTTCAGAGGATTAAGCCATCTCTGTGCCGCTATTTAATCCCTTTTTAATCCCTTCAGACATTGAAAAGCCCCACTGTTAACTCTTGTTTTAGCAAGTTTCCTCTTTGACTGGAGGCTCTCCACACATTAATTTAAAGGGATAGTTCACCCAAAAATTCTGTCATCATTTACTCATTCAAAATATAAAGCATTATTATAGACTTATGGGTACGGTAGAAGACAGTTTTAAACACAATCCATGCTCACTGTCTTCTCTCGTCTTTTGGAAATCAAAACATTTGTATTTTTCACAAGGCATTTGGTCCAGAGGTCAGCGATAAACAAGCACTGGCCGGAAATTTACTTCAGGCAAGGCCCTAACGGCCGCAATGCACGAGAATCCAATGAAATGTGTGCACGGTTCCAATTTGAATGGGGAAAATGTCAATTGTCAAATCTGGACATTTATTCAGTATTACAAACGAGTTTAACTTGAATACTTTTGATGAATTGTCCCTGTTTCCAGCAGGCATAGACCTGAAATGTGTTTTTTACCAGTATGTTAGCCACATTGATATGGATATGGATAAAACAAAACCTGTCACATTATTCCTACTGTACAAAATTATAAAAAGATATCCAACATCTGTAGATAGTGAACGCTTAATTAAAGATTAATAAGCTATTTATTTGGCACATATAATACTGTTAATGATAAACACAAACTTAAAGAAATGTAATCAATGAAAACGTTAACAGATATCAGTGAACTTTGCTATAAGCCTGACTGTATGTCTCAGAAACCAGACAATTAAATGTTTAAACCCCGAATTAAACTTCAATAACCCCATCGTAATAGACAAATTAGAAACACATGATACTGCTTTAAAAACACAAAACCACGTACTTACCTGACTTAAATCATCTTTGCAGCTCTGATAAGATGGTGATGATAACTGATGATTTCGTGCGACTTTAACGACAAGCCACCTGCAAAAACGTGCTATCGAGAGTCTGAAAAACGCTGTTTATCCACAGCGGTTTCTTTAGATTTCATTCTGTGATGAGGTACAAAAAGCATCTTCTGCAAAGCTTTTGTACACCTTTCTAATGTGTTTATGTTCACTGCAAACAACAATAGCGCGGACCATGATTTAAACGATTATTTAGAATCAGGCGAATGGGTTCACAAAATGCTTTGGCGCAAAAGCCTGTGGCGGTTTTCAGCCCGTTTCTCAATCTGAAGGCTGCAGCCTGCGGAGGTCGCATATAGACCGTTTCAGCAGTCACAACATAAACAAGCGGCTGTCGCGGTCCGCACGTAACTTCCGGTAAACTCCGCTAAGAATAAATAACAACAAAGTTCTTTAAACGTAGTTTATTTATATAACAAGAAAAAACAACAACACATAGATTACCTAGGAAACCAAAACATTTGTTATTTTCGACGAGGCATTTGTTCAAGAGATCAGTTTAGCAACTAGTCAGACCATTAAAAAAACGAAACCGGAAGTAAGGTTCAGATCCAGACGTGTATCACGTGCGTACGATGAAACCGTCTATACAGGCTACATACGCATACATTATCAAGTCTGGTTTATTTAATTTGACTGGGCATTACATTCGCAAGTCATGGGCATATTACAACAATTTACGATGAACTAAAAATAATAGTTAATTTTATAATTCTGAAAATACAGTAAGACAGAATTGATGACGTATGTAGCCTTAGAAATGTGACCTCTGGAGGCTGCAGCTGATTGGCTGGCACAAAAATTATGAATTAATAAAAAGCGATTTTAGATATTATTATATTATTATTGCAACATAGTATTGCTTATTGTATGGTACCATATGAGCCCCAATAAAGCTGCATTGACTTTAATAATTAATTGTATTTGAATGTTGGGGAAAAAGTGGGTGAAATACTGAAATTGTAATAGTGCAATATAAAAATAACCTTTTAGCGCATTACAATTGCTGCATACTTTCTGTGCAAATCTGTACATTTATTACAAAAGTTTTCATCACTTGCTTTTCTTAAATTTTCCAACATCTTAATGACGTATTATTATGTTTGTTAATGTTAAGGAAGTTACTAAAATACTGAGTAGGAGGGACTTAAAAGCCAAGGAATAAATTCTGATTGGATAAATGTTTTGTCAGCATTCGTCCAAGTCTGCAAATCAACAAAATTAGAAGTGGAATGCAAAGAAAACTGCATAGCTAAGTAAAGTTAAATGGGAATGAAACTGAAGTAATACTGGTTTTCTCTGGTCTACAACAAGCATATTTCATCAATACAGTATTTCTCCACCTTGTTTGCATGCCCTTTACACTTTGTCTCTGATTGTTAGCTTTGAGCCCCCTTAGAAAAATGTTTAGGTCATGTTGTTTCAACATAGCTTTATTCTAATGTTTAAATACCATTATGTTTAACAAGAAACTGGGTGGCCTGACAAAAATCCTGACAATCTAGTGCCTCTGTGAAGGTGTGGAACTCTTGTAAACTTTTAGGTTTCCCTCTGCCACACATTATCAAAGTTATCCTTTCTGTTCTCATGTGAGCGTTTAAACCATAGACTGTAAAAAACCTCAAAAGCAAAACACCTTTCCTTTCTCTCCCTGACAACCCAAACCGTAGTTGGACAAATCCGGTCAGACCGTATTTCACTGGATTCTGTCCTAGCAAATAAAAGCTGTCCTGTCCACTCCATCCCCAGATGTTTTATATTGATCTCCCTGTGGTTTTGGCAGGGTGGAACAGCTTTGACTATTGCTCACCATTTCTCTTTTTGGTTGCAGACAGAATTAGAAAACAAAAGAGAAGGAAAAGTGTGCGGGTGTGTTTGGCTCTAGCGCATGTCTGCTGGGCGCAGTGTCCCGTTTCAGGCAGAAATGAGACTGGGCTATCTCGCCGTCTCTCTCTCTCTCTCTCCTCCCCTGCACTCACCGATTAATAATGCAGTGTGTCTCTTTATCTAATGTTCTACTGTAGGTGAGTACTGCCGGATGGACAGGTGAGGAGTTCCTGTCCACCTGTGAGACCTAGAGACTTTCACTGCCGGCCTAATGGTGGGAGCCATGAGGATGTTTGGAAGATGTTTGCTGCCCTTTGTACAATGTATTGACACTGCCTAGAGGAAACTTTTATTGTTCAGAGCATAGGAAACTTATTGGAGTTTTGTTTTATTCAAGTATTTTTATCTCAGACATCCCATTCCTCCAAAAATTACTTAAAAGAAATTTAAAGGAACAACTGAGATAAATGTTCACATACAGAAGAAAAATATAGATGTAAAATAATATAAATTACAAATGTATGGCATACCATATGGATAGCTCAGAAATATTGTCAGTGTTTGTCTTTAATGGCAGAATGCATGTTAATAGTAAAAGTTTACTATTCAATAAAAAAAAATACTTCAATTGGTAATGCCTAAAAAATTTTCTCAACCTAAATTTTCCCATTTTAAAGGTAGGGTAACAGATTTGATCCTGAAACATTTTTAGTTATGCTGGTTAAAAGTCTCCTCACATTCTGATAGCAATCACTGTGTTAAGTTGTTTAAATGTATTTGTAAAAATTTATGTCATCTGTGAAAGGCGTAGGACCAAAAAATGTTCAACAAATCATAGATTTCGGTCCGAACGGACGTTTCCTTTTATGTCCCTCATACGTAAGCGTAATTTGAATTCCCACCGCGCAGCGAGTCCACGCAGATACCATACGTCATCGGCGCGTTCACGTGCGCTCTGTCTGTAAACAGCGAGAACAGCAAACTTTTCTGCTGAATTGACAACCTACACAGGAGCAACAAAACTAAATGCATCTTTTATAACAACAACAGCAAAAACTGCCTGGATCAGCAAGAGCAAAAACCCAAATTAACATCGGAAACTTTACTGCTTTACCGCGAGATGCAAACAGCTACAGGAGGCAAAGGGTCTGAAAGGGTCGTTACACTGTTTATTTTGGTAAGGTAGGTACGCGATATGTTTGTACTGAGATGGATTCAGATATTCTACTTTGATGAAACGTTGTGTTGCTTATAAAATTTGTGTTCGTTTTCCAGATTAGTATAACGATATAGTTACTACGTCTACACAATCGAACGTGTGCTAAAACTAATTCTGATGTAAACCAGTTGTTTATGTTGGTTATTTTGGAAGTGTTATTCACTTTGTACTGCAAAGTTTTCTCACTGGTGAATGAGACATGAGACGTGACCGTCTGATCTGTGCGTGTTCATGTGTTTGGAAAGAGGCGTGACTTTGGATGGCGATTTGACTTGAGGGTGGGATCGGGATTTCATTGCTAGGCGGCTACCGTTAGCATTTTTCAAAATGTGTTACCCTACCTTTAAGTAAAGAATTTAAGTAAAAAAAAAGTTTAAATATTTTAAGTGTTACCAATTGAAGTCATAACTTTTTTAGAAAGCTCATTTGTATTTTTTTAAGTGTCCGGTGCTTCTTAGTCATTGGGAAAAGGCACTCAGGGTACGCTTAAAAGGGAAATATCATAAAAATTTGACCTATTCCATGTTTAAGTGCTATAATTGGGTCCCCAGTGCTTATTTCAACCTAGAAAACTTGAAAAATAACAAACCAGTAACTTAGTTTTGGTAAACCATTCTCTGCAAGCATGTGAAAAAATAGGTAATTGACATTTGGCTCCCCTTGTGATGTCAGAAGGGGATAACACCACCCCATAATCTGCACTATCCAAACACTGCACTGCCATTTAGTGCAGAGATCAGCTCATTTGCATTTAAAAGGAAACACCCAAAAACATTTTTGCTCAAACCTACAAAGTGGCAATTTTAACATGTTATAATAAATTATCTATATGGTATTTTGAGCTAGAACTTCACATACGCACTCTGGGAACACCAACAATTTATTTGACATATTTAACAAATCTTGTGAAATGCCTCCTTTAAGTGACAACAATTATACAAAAAAAAGTTTAAATATTGTATATAATTATACTGATACTTTATTGTTTGCCTTTTTGAAAAATGTCACATACACACCTCAGTGTTATCAAAACAATTCTGGTTCACACTGATCCACAAAAATTACTAAAATCACTGTATTATGCCTGCCAGGCCAGTAGTGGGAGATGATACTTTGTAAATAAAGACCACACGCAATAGACCCTTTTACAGTCCACGTGATCAAATAGCCTGTGCCCGCATTTGAGCAACAGAAGTGGTGTTATTTCCCATTGGTTCTAACATGTTAACAACTCAGAAAGTTTATTAAAATGGTCTCCCAGCATCAAAATGTCTGGTTGTTGCGTTTGGTTGCACTAATATAATATAATATACGTACATATGTACTGTATCTGGCAACTTTATTTTTGGCCATCTGCTAACGTCTTCTATCCACTCCACTTTAGTACACGGATCTGGTAGCTGTGTTGAAAATGTTGATAAAGTCAACTTTTTAAAATAACTTTCTCTGTCTGTGTTGCTTCACTGTTACCATACTTCCGTTGCCTAAATGCGCACGCATACGCTGCCACGTCATCATTGTGTACAAACAGTAAAATGATCTATCAAGTTTGCAATAAGATCAAGCAGGTTTGTCTTGGACAGACAGTGAGGTGGGTTTATTACTTAAAGTGACCCTTGAATTTTACTGGCAAAATTTTGGAAACTTTGTTGGGGAAGCATTAATAAATGTAGTATCTGTTTTCATTGTCAAGTACTCGCTCATGCCTGTAGATTAAAAATGTGACAGTGTAGATTCCAGTTTCTGTAGTTTAAACAGAAAAGATAATGTTTAAAGCTTCAGGACCCTGAAACATCATTGTCACATTAATTAACAGCCAAAACGCATAAATGTTGTGTAAACAAGGCCTTAGACTCTGACCACTTTGGAATGTTAATGGCATTTGTCTTGAACAGGGTGTTGGTGAAGACACCCAATGTCCCATCCCATATCAGTTAATAAGTCTCTTTCCATCTGCAGAAAGACACAGAAGAAACAGCTCAAGTGGAACAGTGTGAAACCGTGGTAAGTGCTCCAACAGCAGACCAAAGATTTATAGCTGTATATGCAAGAGTGTAGACTCACATGAGCACCATCTTCATGTTTCAATAACCCTCCACTCCAACTTTCTATAAATGGCCCTTGTCTTAACAAACAGTGCTGACATAAAATTGCTATCAAACCATACCCATACTAAACGTAAACAGCACCAAATCTGTGATAGATATGGCTGGAACTTGTTGCTGTGCCCAGTGAATAGGGAGGGTTCAGACTCATTTGAACCAGTGCTAATATTCAGAGCTAAGTCACAAGGAGATGCTCGTCATTTCCCCCTCTCTGCGTCAATGTGATTTTCTTTATCTGTCAGAGTGCAGCTTGCACATGAAATCTGCCCCGAGTACACGGTTGCTCCAGTGTGGGTGGAGAGTGGGCGAAGGTGCGTGGCATCTGCCACAGTCCACTGCCTGAGGAGAAATAGCAACACTTCACATTCAAACTCACTTCCACTGCAGCACTCACATTGTTAGGCTCTGGATAGATTGAAAGTGAATAGCGTGTTTCAATTATCATTTTCTTTGGCCAGGCTTTACTCTCCACCTTCGACACTTCATCACAGCACACACTGAGAACGGTGAAGAGGAGGTGGAGAAGGGATCATTAAAGCAGACCACTGTGTTTTGCTGAAATATTATTTTGCATTGACTGGTTTTGCAAGTCAACCTACTGATAAGTGGTAAGTTGACATAACTTAACAAATTAGGTTATACAATTTGTACTTGTTACCAGGGCTTAACATTAACTTTTTTGCTCACCAGCCAAAGTGGCTAGTTGTTTTTCAAAGTTACTAGCCACTCAGCATTTTCACTAGCCATAATTTTGTTGCTGGTAAAATATATTATATATGATTAAACTTGACGTCGGCATCCTAAAATGACTTGAATTCGAGCAAATGTACTTGGCTTAGCTAAATTAGATGCAGATTGAATTCCAAATGCAGACTGACCACCCAAATTAAGACAACATTTAACATTAGTTGGGCTGGGTGCAGAGTGATCATGGGAGTTGTAGTTTCCTAGTGTCGCATTGCACATTGTTTATCATTTCGAATAACTTTTAAGAAAACTACAATAAAAAATTATATTCAACCTGCCAAAGTGGCTAGTGGGATTGGCTGTCTTACCCGCCACAGCCGAAATCTACCCGCATTTGGCGGGTTGGCGGGTGTTAATGTCAAGCCCTGCTTGTTACTGTAAGTTGAAGTAACATAAAAAATATGGTGATTTGACTTTATTTTTTAGTGAGGTAATACATTTTAAAACTGTGTCTTCCTATTCAAGTTAAATTCACCATTTTAATTAAAGCACTATTATATTTTAAAGGGAACACATCTGACTTTTTCCTTGTTTAAGTGCTATAATTGGGTCCCCAGTGCTTCTATCAACCTACAAAATGAGAAAAAGAACAACCCATTAACTTAGTTTTGGTAAACCATTATTTGCAAGCATGTGAAAAAATATTTCATTCAAATTTGGCTCCCCTTGTGATGTCAGAAGGGGATAATACCGCCCCTTAATCTGCACTCTCCAACCACAGCACTGCCATTTTGTCCAGAGATCAGCTCATTTGCATTTACCCAAAAACGGCAGATTTTTGCTCACACTTACAAAGTGGCAATTTTACCATGCTATAATAAATTATCTACACGTGATGTGTGTTGAGCTAAATCTTCACAAATGCACTCTGGGAAAACCAAAGATTTATTTTACATCTTAAAAGTCTTGTGAAATGTCCCCTTTAACATAATACAATGCAGCTATTGAATCTTATGTCGTCTTATGTTTCACACTAATAACATCCAGTAAATATACAGACACAGGGTTTTCACTCTTAATTCTCACACTATTTAGATTAATCTAAATTATAAAAAAATGGCTGCTTCTGTCTATTTTACAGTCGACTCGCCACCAAAATCCACCATGTTTAGTTGTACAAATATGAACTTCTAATTCAAACTGTGACTCCAATGTAAAATTTTTGAATAAGGATACTCCCAGCAGTCTCATAAATTAGTGTTTTATTCCTAGTCCGAGCCAGTCTTTTAGTGTTATCCTGCCAAAACTCCTATAAACACACTTCCATTCTGACATCCAGCCAGTGTCGTATTTCATAACGTTCCATTCTATCTAATATTCATACAACTATCTGCTAATTTGTTTATAAATATACTTAATTTACACTCAGTCACAGACCAGACAATCTTTTGCTGAAGTATGTCATTCTATGGCAGTATTGAATTGAGGTATAGGTCTAAAACTAGTTTTTAATTATCGTGACATTGGTGTTTGTATAAAGTTATTTGATAACAGAGAAGTAATTCTACAAAATAAAATCTGCTGTTGGACTTGTTTGTGGAACATTTCCAATGTATCCCTCCTTACAAATAAGTGAGCTAGTCTATTATGAAAACAACAAACTAAGTTATTTTTGCAAATATAGGATTGTGCAGAAAGCATCGGAAGAGTGCAAGGTCCAGTGTACTTTTACACTGAATACATTTACAATAGAACAGACTGCATAAACTGAATCTTTAACTCTCATTGTCATTGCTGTTATAATTTTTTAGCATTGGTCTAAGAGAAATCTGGCTCTCATAAATTTATAATAAAAATTGTAGTGGATATTCAATTTTTGCCAAAAATTGGAAAATATTTTAAATATTTAAAAGAGATATGATGTAATTTTTTATTTATGCATTTGGGGAACAGTTTTATCCAAAGCAACTAACAAAGTATAAAAATCAGTATGGGTGTTCACTGGGTTTGAACCCATGTCTTTTCATGCTGCTTAAACAATGCTCTACTACTGAGCTATACAGGAGGAAATCATTTTAGTCTTAACCTCCTAAGACCCAAACTTTGCTTTGTCTTTTTTTTCAGATTTCTACCAGCTATTTTGGGGGTTAGGAAGAATCAATAAATATAATAACTAAATATTTTCTTTGAACTTGAAGTAGTGTTATTGTCCATGTTTGTGTACAACAGGTTCCAGTTACACAGAATTAAGTATTATGGTTAGGAGATCTTAGGAGGTTAATTTTGTTTTTGGATAAACTAAAATAAGTTTTAATGATTGACACTACTTTTAACATAACTGACATTATTGCAGCTCTCTTTCCAGTCTCAAATGGTTTGATGTATCTCCTGTATCCTTAAAGCAGCACCTTCCAACTCTGATGGTCAAGCTGGCAATGTTTTATTTTGTAAATTGTCTTAGACATGTTTAGATGCAATGTTTAAACCATCCAAAATAAGGTTTTCAAACACAATTTCATTGTTACACAGTAACTTTCAAAGCAGGTGATTAGTACTAGAAGAGATGATTAGGGAATAGGGATGCACCGATACCACTTTTTTGGAATACGAGTACGAGTAGTACGAGTACTTGCATTTTAGTACTTGCCGATACCGAGTACTTTATAAAAAACATGATTTAAATTTACAGGTAACAGCTTTAGTCATATAATTTAACAAAAAACAAGCGACTAGTTTTCCAGTTTGTTGTAAACTCTGCATCTTTGGACAACACAAGAGGCTTTAACCCCTTACATGCCGCTCAAACATAGACATTTCTCAGACCGTGGTATCGATCCCTGGTATCGGGGGACTTTTAACGAGTACGAGTACTGTACTTTAGAAAATGTGGTATCGAGGCCGATACCCGATACCAGTATCAGTATCGGTGCATCCCTAGTAACAACACTATTAAAACAACTCTTCTTCGTCATCAGCTATGCCTAGTCCCCTTTTTTGCATATGCCTTGAAAAAACATTTACAAATAGTGACATTTAAATAGACAAAAATCATGTCTTGTAGTCCCAGTAAGCCTTTCATTATAAAAAAGTGAATATCTCTGCTTTTTAACTTGCAGACCTTTTTATGCTCAAGCAGCAACAATGCACATTATAAAGTTGCAAATGTGAAAGAACATAATTTGACCCCCTTAATGGAAGTAATACTGGAAGCTTTCCTAAAACTTTTCACGGCATTAATCAGATCCTTATTATACCGTTGCCGCTTTTATTTCACTCCCATGAGACTATGCATCTCTCGACAAACCTTTCTGGTGTTTGGTGCCATGTTCCAGTAATTTCCTCAAAAAGAATGAAATAAATAAAATTAGGCAAACACTGATTCACTGAGCGACCGCCCCGCTTCCACTGATCACGCACACAAGTTCACTCAAAGTATGCCACTGGATAAATTGACTCCACACTTGTCAAGGCATCAATTATTCAGTGGCTGAGCTTTTCAGCACCGCCATCATGTCCCTCTCATTTGATTTGTTGGAGAGAAGAGGCTAGCAGTGCCGAAAGCGGCTGACGGAGCGCGGCGGAAAGTGGCAGGGGCGCCTGTCTGATTGGAGCGCGATGACCGCCCGAGTGTTCATTAAACCCGAAAAGTACATGCAGGGAAAGAGGACGATAACAAGACCCTTGAGCCGCTCATACCCAGCAGACTCCCACTCCTGCAAGCCAATAAATATTGTCCCACTCTCCTGCTTGCACAAACAGGCATGTCAAACGCACCTAACAAGTCAGCAAAATAGGCGATCCATGTCCCCACAGTGAGAGTCGGCTACTTTCATTTGTCCTGTAATTTGGTCCATCTGCAAAGGATTAATAGACCCACAAACACTGTTAAAGTTTGAGACACTTTCTCTGTATCCAAGACTGAGATCATAGAGTCTAGGAGACGTTCATATACATTGCTATGCTGGAACACGAGATGTCTTGAATCACACTACACTACGTCTTGAATTAAAGCAGAGTGAGGTCAGCGTGTTGCCAAGAAACTCTGCAGAGTGTATTAAGAATGATGGATTGTCCCCCGAGGTGCTAATATGACCCCAGGGCTGTGGTCCAAAGAGTTTGCCTCAGTGTTTGGGTGTAGCAGACTCCAGGTACGCTTCAGACCCCGCAGCGGAGAGAAGCAGCCACTGCAATGAAAGCTGTCTCACTGCGGTTAGTAAAATAGTTGGACAGTGAGAGCATGCGGTGGCCATGACTCAAGGCAGTCTGGGTGAGGGATAGAACTGCTGAGCTCTGGAGGACAAAGGAAATCATATTAGCAAGAAAACACACGCTGACCTGGTTTAAATCTACAAGGAAGGTTTGGAAAAAAACATGAAATGTTTCCACTAACATATTGGTTTACTGAAGGTTCTGGTATATAGACAGATATTTGCTTGTATAACAGTGTAAACAGTAGTGCATGATCAGGGGACAAATATTAAAGCATTTGATTTTATGTCTACTTCTTAACTAACGGTTAAGTAAATGTACATTTTGTGATGCAGTGGTGTGTTGTATCAACCTATTCTCATGAACTGAGTTTGAATAACACATCATTTTCAAAAAATCGTTCAATGCCAAAGTCTAAATTTGCGTGCATATGATACGCCAGTCCTTCCTGTTGACTCAATAACACACATCTTATCATGTCATTTTATGTATTGGTTTCTCAATTTTTCCTATTTTTTCTATTGTCACTTGGGGTAGGAGTTAGAACAAGGGTGGGCATTCCTGGTCCTGCAAAGTTTAGCTTCAATCATAATTAAACGTACCTGAATGTCATTTCCAAGTCATACTGAAGCCTTTGATTGGCATTTCAGGTGTGTTTGATTAGGGTTGGAGCTAAACATTGCAGGACAGTGGCCCTCCAGGACCAGGAATGCCCACCCTTGGGTTAGAACAACTTTGTTACATTTCAGACATCCTAACCCAAACCGCAAATCTAACCCCAAGAAACAATGGATTAAAAATAGGGAAAAAAATTAAGAAAACAATACATAACATGACATTCTATCATAAAACCAACCCCAAATGACAATGATTTTAAATAGGAAAAAAATTAAGAAACCAATACATAAAATGAAACAAAATGATGTGTGGTATTAAGCAACAATGGTTTAAAATTAGTAAGGAAATTAAGAAACCAATATATAAAATGACATTCAAACCCCACATCTAACCCCAAGCGACAATGGTTTAAAAATAGAAATAATTTGAGAAATCAATACATTAAATGACATCCTAACCCAAAGCCCTATCTAACCCCAAGCGACAATGTTTTAAAAGTAGAAAAAAATTTAGAAACCAGTACATAAATTGACACAAAAATATGTGTGGTATTAAGCAAAAATGGTTTAAAATTAGTAAAGAAATTAAGAAACCAATACATAAAATGACATGCAAACCCCAAATCTAATACCAAGCGACAATGGTTGAAAAATAGAAAAAAAGAGAAATCTATACATTAAATGACATCCTAACCCAATTCCCAAATGTAACCCCAAACCCAAGCGAGAATGGTTTAAAAATAGAAAAAAAATTAAAAGCCCAAAACATAAAACTACATCCAAACCCCAAATGTAACCCCAAGCGACAATGGTTTAAAAATAGTTTTTTTTTTTTTTTTTTAGAAATGATGAATACATAAAATGACATCCAAATCCCAAATCTTACCCCAACCCCAAGCGATGATGGTTTAAAAATAGGCAAAATTATTGAGAAACCAATACATAAAATGACACGAAAAGATGTGTGGCATTAAGAAAATGGAAAGGACTGGGCCTGGGGTATCATATGCATGCAAATTGGACTTTATTTGATATTGATATGCAATTCATGAGAATGGGTAGGTTGTATATAGGTGCAAGTAAGACAAGCACATGTACTGCAAAAGCAGAATACATAAGTGATGTCTCCGACATTTACAGTCATGATTTTGTCAACTCCTTACGTTTCAAATGCTATCTGAACAGCTGACAGTCTCAGTTATTCGACTGTCATGATACATTCTGAAGACTTTACTAGATTACATAACTCCCCTGGCAATGTTTGGAAACACAAGAAGTGCAATATTATGAGCCTTCTGATTGGTAAGTAGATTTCAAATCCCTTCCCACATTCCATAGTGATAGCTCACATGTTTTTCCTGGCTAATGCATGCATATTCCACCGATCTACATCAATGACGTATACAATTTCTGTCTCACTTTTTGTTCATCTGTCCTTACTTCATCTAATACTTAACATAAGTACTTAACTTAAGTCCTAAATCAATTAAATTTACTGTGAGCTAGAAGTTGGGAAAACAAAAGTGCCTCATATTTTTGAAACTGTGCTGGCTCCATGCAGGGAATGGGGATGGGTTTCATAAATCTCAGAGGCAAGTTTCTTCGAGTCAATGGGGGGGCTCGGCATCAGCCATGACTCAGTCTTTCAAGTGTAACTCGAGCCAAGACATCTGCATCGCTCGAGAGGAGGGCACTGAGGCGCAGATTTGGAACACTCAGCGTTGGGAATTTTGGATAGCAGCGATGCCTATCAATGACCCACTTTGATTTCAAAATGCTAATTTGTTCTTTGTTGCCACAAGATGTTTATGCGTTAGTGATTGTCAGAGCAGCCGCCGGTTTTAACAGAGATTGTGAGGAGTGATAAAATAAGGCTTTTGTCACAGTTTCCCTCAGGTACTCCCATAGCCTGTGCTAATGTCCACTGCCAGAGGGGAACGTGTCTGCATTTTGAGTTTCTGTAATGGATATCATTATTGCAACATTGTTGTAAAAGTTGAGAATTATTACATCACTATACTATATTATTTAACTTGTTATTTTTTTTAGTTCTGCGTTTTTTAAATGTATGGAGGTAACAGTCGCCATTTAAACAGAGACGAAAGTTTGCTCATATGATCAGAGAAAAAAATACAATCCAATTTTTTTTCAAATTCAACACTGTTAGAATCTAATTCTAAGCAGGTCTAGGAGTATGAGATTTTCTTCTAAGTTCGGTACCTAGGTTGTTAGGTGAGGATCTGAGGTGAGCAGCAGAGAAATCTGATATCAGAGGACCATGAAAGACACTGACACCGAGATGCAGTTTCAATCATAGACAAAATTTTATTAGACATCCTTCACATTATATAGGATGCAAAAAGGAAACATTAGTCACCTGGGTTGTCTGGCACAATCTTGTGATCAAAACATTGACGAATCCGTCTAGCCAATAATTGTATGATTAATTTACCAAACAAACATAAGGGGAAGTGATAAAAACAGGGAAGTACGGTCTGACACATATTCCCAAAATATCCAACCTGCAGTTAACCAAAGGATATTTTCCAAACATAGCAAATGTAAAATCATTAATCACTGGGGAAAACTTTAACTGAACAGGCCAAAAAACAAACAGTGTGTTATACAATAGAAAAACCAGACACATAGCATTTCTATAATATGCATTGTATTTAACCTTAAAGACAGGATGAGCTTGTCATCAAAATATATGATTAGATAAGATGCCACTATGAAAAGGATTATCAAAACCATGTGAACATATAATGTGAATTAAACAGGATATATAGATATATATTTGGTTTGCTTACAAGTTAACTAGTGGGTGTGGGAAAGGTACATCTTTTAGATTCTTACAATGGCCCCTTTGATACACGATAGTGGATCACATCTGATCCCACACACCCAGATCAGAATAGAAATGCATATATATATTTGGTTTGCTTACAAGTTAACTAGTGGGTGTGGGAAAGGTACATCTTTTAGATTCTTACAAACACATAACAAAAAATAAAACACATTTTTTTACAAAACAGCCACGGTGCTAACAAGACAATTTTATGCACTTGTTATGTTATTCTTAGGTGTGCATTGCTATGTGATTGATTGGTTAGGCTGTTATAGATGATTATAAGTAGTTATGTGGCCAATTTTTTTTATTATTATTTATTTTAAATATAGGAAAAAAGCAATGGCAAATGCATGACATGCAAAGTGCAATGTTCTTTATAGGCTATACTATGTCTGTAACCAGATAGATGGTTGATGGTTTTCCAAGTGAGGCACATGTTGACAGGAAGTCACGATCTCTCACATTTTATTGTGTCTTTCTTACTCCTGCTCATATGTGTCTTTTTGTGTGCAATTCTGTCAGTGTGTGACCTCCCATGTCCTACAGCCCTGCCACCACACCCCCCAGCTCTCAGTACATCTATTCCAACCTAGACAGGAGCCAGGTTGCCAGAGCTACGCTACTCCCACCCATTAGCTGCAGGAATCCAACATAACCATGGTAACAAGTCTCTCACCCCAGGGGAGATGAGCAACAGAACTGAAAGACTCCATTCAATTTCCACATCCCCGGTCCACTAGGGCTGACAGCCTCTCATCGCTTGTGTTGCAGTGGGCAGGGGTATGTGCTCATTAAAAAAGCCAACACACACTCGCTGGCTCTCTATACGCAAGTGCACAGATACACACTCACTTACATGCACTTCACATTGTCTTCGCATTAGACCGCATCCTTGCTTAACATTTGAATGCACGAATTGCATCTGCCCACTTGGTCTGATAGAAGGTAATCTGTGGTTTAGGGTAGTGTGCTAACTACCTCCATATTATCATTTTTGTGTGTGCGTTCTCAAGCTTTTATTGTGGTGAGATTAATAGAGTTACAATCTTAAAGACACTGGATCAATATTGTGATTCACCTCGGTGACCCTTACTCACTCACAACCCCATCTAATGGCATGTTAAAATTCAGTTCGATTTTATTTTATTTAGATTCTATAGCGCTTTTTTTTTTAAAAATTATCGTTGCAATGCAGCTTTACAGTGTGCATATATCAATGAGGGCAGAAAATAAACAGAGGCTTAGTAAACTGTGAATTATACACAATAAATCAAATTAATTCAATTAAATTGATTCTGTGAAGTCAATTATGTGCACTTTTAGCATTATGAAATGAAAGGGTAATACAAGACTCAGCCATTGTGTTAAATTAACCCAGCAAAGGGTTATTTTTGACCTAACAATGGGTTAGAGGACTTAATGAACTCCTTTGGGATACGATTAAACATTTGTTATGCCATGATCTTATTCTGGTAATTTTACAGTACTTTTTTAAAATATTAAGAATTAAATGTTATAATACAACTTCAGTTAAATCTTTTACTGTCTTGACTTGTTTCTCAAATTATTTAATTATGGGGAGGTTTCCCGGACAGGGTTTAGATAATCCAGGTCTAGGCTTTAGTTATATTAGGAAATATGAGTAGTTTTTAAAAACATACCTTACAAAAAAACATTATTGTTGTGCATCTTGAGATAAAACAATGGCAATATGTTAGGATACATCAGTGCAAGTTGTTTTTAAATTAAGGCAGCTTAAACATGCATTTTAGTCTGGGACTAGGATAAGCCCTGTCCGGGAAACCGCCCCTGTATTTTCAGTATCAGTGTAAAGTCTGATATGGAATATAATAATAAATCTAAAGTCTATGTATAAGTAATATAATATAATTATATAATTAATATAATAAAGTCTATGTATTAGTCTGAATATTTTTATATTAACGACCCAGACAAATTTGAATGACTAAAAAAAACGCCAACACTGAAAAAAGATTCATTGAATTTATTCAATTTTTTTAAGTGGTTGCAATCAATTTATTTAAGCTACATTTAAACAAAAGTTTTATATTTCGTTTTACTTTACTAATCATTTTGTTTAAATGTAGCTTAAATAAATTAAATGCAACCACTTACCTTAAAAAAATTGATTAAATTCAATGAATCATTTTTTTCAGTGAAGTAGATAAAATAAATTATCAAAATCTTGGAAAAACAGGCATGATTCTCTGCTCTCAAATGCTGGGGTTGTGCCCACGGTCCACGCTGAAACCATGTCCAATATTAACAATTAAAAAGTTGACTATTATTCTTAGTTAATCGTAAAATGACTTGCAAATGTAATGCTCAGTTCACTTAAATAAACCAGACTTGATGACCTATATGCAGCCATGCGACCTCCGCAGGCTGCAGTCTTCGGATTGAGAAACGTTACAGGGATTATGTATTTTTGTAAACTGGAAATTAGCGGGATACTGGTTCACTTCCATTCACAGTTTATTTCCTGGGGTTGGTGATGTAGACCAGTGGTTCCCAAACTTTTTCAGCGTGCGGCCCCCCTTGTGTACAGTGCATTTTTTCGCGGCCCCGAAAGAAAATTTATGACAAAAACAGTTTTAAAATGTAATATTTTAATTAAACAAAACATATAAAATTATACCTAGTAGTGCTGTTGGTTAGTTGGCTTATTATTTTTTAGGTTTAATTACACAGAATTCATGATAAATGAATGCATTTTATAAAATGTCATAAAACTGGGGCCCCCCTGGCACCATCTCGCGGCCCCCCTGAGGGCCCCGGCCCCCAGTTTGAAAACCACTGATGTAGACAAGACCGACATTATCATAATTCCTCCTGCTTCGGACTCAGCCTCAACTCCTGTTAGCATTGCATTGTGACTGAATCTTTCAAACATGGTAAGGAGCGTCATATTTCTGGCTGACGTTAGAGGAATTCAGGCCAATCACAATGTACAGATTAGCTGTCCAATCAGGAACACAGTGCTTTTCAAATTGATGAGTTTTGTACATGAATCAGTGCGTTTCAAGAATAGAGGGAAATTTGAATCTATAAAAATGTACAGTATGTGAAAATAATGTGTTTTTTTCAACCATAAACCATGCAAACACATTGTATTATACCAAATACACAAAATAACTTTTTTTTTTAGCAATAAAATAGGTGCCCTTTAAGTCAGAATTCGGCTTTTTATATTTCTCGTAAACGCAATTAAACTTCAAAATTTATAAAAATTTGTATAAGTTTACATACTACACAGTGTGATGCATTTTAAAGCTTTAACGTTGTTGGAGGCAGTGTAAAACATGTTAACAAGGCACATACCAGCAGCTGACCATATAAACTTCCCATATTAGTGGATTTTATTTTGTCAAAAAAACATTGAAGTTTCCATGAATCATAAGACGACCATGCTTTTTAGACTTCCATTGTCAGAACTCTGTTCTTAGAAATGTGGAAAAATGTACTTCACAATTCAGTACTTCGCAATTCATCGTAAAACATTTATAATCTATTTAGAAACAATTCTCTAAAATGACTTTACACAGACTTAAATGTGCAACATACAGTTACAGTAAATAATTCAGGTGTGTCTCAGTAACACCAACCACAGATCACACTTGATGGTTTCTAAATGTATCAAATTTGTGCTATTTCTGTAATCAAACCTAGCCTGCAAATGATTAAATTTAAATGAAATCTGCCTAACTTCAGCCTAAATTCTCTTGGAAACACATTCCGGTCTGTATGGTTATTAATCCATAGCTTATGTTTCTGCAGTTAGTCACCACAGTATCTAGAGACCCCATCTCCTCCCTCACACAATGATGGCATTGGAGCGCATGCTTCGAATGTACCTCAATGAATCTGTGCTGATGAGCTCCAGGAAAGGTTAATGAAGCACAATGGGAAATCAGCCCTCCTCCACGAGTGTTGTGAAGAGGCTAAAGGAGTTCGCTCTAGGTGGAGAGGGAGAGAGCAGCTTCAGGTTTTCTCCAGTGAGCAATGAAGCTTCAGTACCCACACTGCCTGAATCAAAGCCCAACCCAGCCCAAGTGTGCCGAAAAAACACACAGGTTTTCAATTATTAGTTAAGCTTGGGACTGAGGACTGGAAGAAGGAGGTAAGAAACTTGGGTTGGAAGACTCAGTTATTCAAGTTTTCACTTTTTCTGTTGATAATAGCGATGTTAAAGAGACACTCCACTTTTTTTGAAAATATGCACATTTTTCAGCTTCTATAGTTAAATATTCGATTTTTACCGTTTTAGAATCTATTCAGCTGATCTCTGGGTCTGGCGCTACCACTTTTAGCATAGGTTAGCACAATCCATTGAATCTGATTAGACCATTAGCATCACGCTAAAAATAACCAAAGAGTTTCAATATTTTTCCTATTTAAAATTTGACTCTTCTGTAGTTACATCGTGTACTAAGACCAACAGAAATTAAGAGTTGCGAATTTCTAGGCACATATGGCTGAACTATACTCTCGTTCTGGCCTAATAATCAAGCACTTTGTTGTTGTAACATGGCTGCAGGAGGTGCAATGATATTACAAAGTGCCAGAAAATAGTCCCCTGCTATTTAAAGTTACAAAGGGGACAATTTTCAGGCGCTGCGTAATATCATTGCGCCTTCTGCAGTGCCAGACCCGGAGATGGATTCCAAGGCGGGAAAAATCAAATATTTAACTCTTGGGGAGCTAGAAAATGAGCATATTTTCAAAAAAAGTGGAGTGTCCATTTAAAGAATGGTAAATGTTAAGACCAAGAGAAAAATGGCCTAGAATAATGTTTTAAATAAACCAAAAACTGTCATGATTGTAAAAGACCCAAATAAATCTTTTCAATATTCTCATATGAATATTTTAGAAAAAAAAATTTCTTTCATAATCAATAGACTTTCATGAGTTTGCATGCCCATATAATAGCAGTAATAGTAAATTCATAAATTTTGCCTGCTGTCTGTTAGGAGAAGGCAAAGATTCAACTTGAACTTGAAATTTTATCAGTAGAATATGTGACCCTAGACCACGAAACATGAAGGAAATTTTTTGTAATTGAAATTTATATCATATGAAAGCTAAATAAATATGCTTTCCATTGATGTATGGTTAGTATAGGACAATATTTGGCCGAGATACAATTATTTAAAAATCTGGAATCTTAGGGTGCAAAAAATCTAAAATTGAGATAACTGCCTCTGAAGTTGTCCAAATGAAGTCCTTAAAGGGACACTTCATTGTTTTTTTATATTCTCATTTTCCAGCTCCCCTTGAGTTAAATATTTAATTTTTACCGTTTTAGAATCCATTCAACCGATCTCCTGGTCTTGCGGTACCACTTTTAGCATAGCTTAGCATAATCCATTAAAGGATAATTCCGGTATTTAAACCTTTGAGTCTCATTTCTGGTTTGTTTTGGATGAACTACAGTGATGGACACTGTAATTTTGACAATGGGTCGTGTCTTGACTTTTTGACTGGTTTAGAAGCGTCTCTTGACTGCTTCAGAATGGAAGTCAATGGGCCATGCACAAACATGTCATTAAAACAACACTTAATGTTCATTTTCAAAACTGTGCTACTCACCGAGTGGTTCGTGGTGTTCGTTGATGATTCAAAACAAATTGTGTAGCGAAATACAGTTTCTGTCGTGTTTTATTTGGCATTTTGTAAAATTCCATTGACTTCTCTTGGAAGACTCATTGCTCGCTGATATATCACTCTGCCGCCGGGAAACAGAAAAGGGTCTATTTACATGTGGTTGTAGTTTTTTGCTCCGTTTCTCTCAGAAGAAATTTTTCCCATATTTGATGTCTCAGTGACCAGCTTTAGGTTTGAAGTTGAGCTCAATTGTGACTGTCTATACGCTAGACACCGAGCGTACTTGTATGGCAAAGTGGTTGTCGCTATCAAGTGGTCGGGAGTGTGCTAACGCTTCAGACTCAAATACTGTATAGAGCGGAAGTATATACGCGGTTGTGAGGTATCTGAAAAAATAGTTCCACTATAGCAAATAACACGGATTGAAATCATACATTGCGCCAATATATTTGTTTTTAATCATCAACGAACACCACAAACCACTCAGTGAGTAGCACAGTTTTGAAAATGAACGTTAAGTGTTGTTTTAATGACATGTTTGTGCATTGAGACGCTTCTAAACGAGTCAAAAAGTCAAGACACGACCCATTGTCAAAATTTCTGTGTCCATCACTGTAGTTCATCCAAAACAAACCAGAAATGAGACTCAAAGTGTTAAATACCGGAATTATCCTCTAAATCTGATTAGACCATTAGCCTCGCTTTAAAAAATGACAGAGTTTTGATATTTTTCCTATTTAAAACTTGACTCTTCTGTAGTTACATTGCGTACTACAAATACATTTTTATGTATTTACGGTTTGAAATTTACAAAAAATTTTTTAGGAACATGATTTTTGTATTGATGGCTATTGCTTTGTGGTCCAGGCTCACCTGACATATGCTAGATCATACAGAACAGACTAAAATTGTTTGTTTCACGTCAGTAGAAATTTGTGTTTTGATTATAACCTTTGTTTTTGGGTATCACCACGTATGCCCTCACAATCCATCTATTCTTTTCTACTTTATAAAGCTTGATGACATTGTTCTCTTCTTCAAAAACAGGAAGTAACTGGTTAGAGAAAGAGTGAGAGAAAGATAAAGATCTGGCTGTTATCCAAAAACCTGAAACTAAAATGAGCTCAAGCATTATGCCTCAGTGCTTGCTCTCGAAACCTCATCTGATTAATTCTGCTTCTCAGCACACAATATCAACACAGACTGCAACTGTAACCACTGGCCTTGTAGAAATGAGAAATGAGGTGTGAGTGTGAAAGGGCGTCTGATAGAATATGACACGAGTCAGTGTTGTGGTCAGAGGGTGGAGGCTGTTTGTTATTAGCTTGAAGGGTGTGGTGTCAACACTATGCGATGTAGGTGGGTTGTGAAATTAGTTGAGGGTGTGCCCATGGCTGCACTCCTTCACAATGTTAACTGTTCAGGACACTCTGTGTGCGTGCGTGCCATGTATACACACAAGTTGCACCTTGCTTTCAAAAAGATGTGCACTGTAAAAACAAGTTTTCGTGCTGCTCCTCCCAAGACAAAGGTCAATCCAAGACATGCAACGTGGGAGACGAATAACACTCTATCAGCAGTGGCCAGGCCAACATAGATAGGAACTGGGCAGAACAACAAATATTTGACGGCACCCATTGGCTTGTCCAAAGGCACAGAAGAGCAACCCCCAGTTGAATGTTTGCTTTGCTGGTGGAGAGTGCCTCCACTCATCATACTGTTTTTACTGCGGCAATCACAGACGTCAAGAGATTGTGGTTTCGGCCGGTTCTGTCTCTGCCCACCACGGCACCACTGAGGATGTGTCTATGATGTCAGTCTAGCTCCACGCTCAAAACACCCATCACTGATAGCCCAACAAGTCCCCAGAGTTGGCCTCCTCCCTCCAAAGGTTGGTAAAGCAGTGGCCTCTAAAAGAAAGATGGCCTTGATTTTTCTCTGTTGGTTTGCGTCTATGTAAACAGCTGGTCTAATGAACTGGTTTGGGGAACAGATAATTGAATTTAAAAGGGAGTACATAGAATAGTCCATGTGTTCTGGGATCAAGTCGCATTTGTCATGATAACTTACCTCAGCTAGAAAACTGATTTTCATTAAGATGAAGTCGTAAGGTTATTGTGTATGTCAGGCAAAAACATGTGTTGCCAAGCCAACATACAGCATACAATATAGCAGATGTTTTACTCCTAGTCATCAGTGAGGTTTATTATTGAAAGAATACCTTATTTATTTCTTATCAGTTTGAGATTAAATTTGTAGAGTTTGGGTAAATGGATTTAAATTGGTTAAATGTGTTAAATTCAGAGTAGCTGGATCAAATTAGGCAAAGTATTTAGAGCTGCAATCATTTACTTTTGCCTCTCTATCGCCATCTCTGTTTAAGCATAAAATTGCAAGGTGCTTTACATACTTTAAAGGTGCATTGTGTAACTTTTAGACAGAAATGCAATATATATATATATATATATTATCAGTGGTGTATAAAGACCTTACATAATGAACTGTATTGCTTTATTACTTTAGAATGAGCCATTTTAATTTTCATACATGATGGGACCCAATACATAGAAGTCTTGTTTCTACAGTAGCCTTAAATAGAATGCCTTTTGTTTGAGTCTGGCCACGCTCCATTGCAAGGCGTTACTTCCGTTAAGGAGGGTCCTGTTGAAGTTTAAAACTATTGGATCTGCCCAGAGTCACTCAGAATCTGCCATAGGCGATTGCTACCGTGTGGTCGTGGCGTAGATCATGCGCCAAAACCAGACGGAAACAACAAGTACGAATAATCAGACCAACAAAACTTAGCAAACCTGGTTCTTGGTCCGCCTTTAACTACAGTTGTTGCAAAACTGTATATTCGGCAGTTTTGCAACAACGGACCGAATAGCTTTTCTCACATCTTTCTCCGCTGCCATTACTGAACTACAACTGAAACTGACGCACGACCTCAACGTCATCGTTCTTAGCCACCCCCCTCTGTTTGCTGATTGACCTGCAAATTTTTGCAGGAGAAAACGGAACTCTACACAGCAGTCCCAGACGTAGTACTGAAGCGAAATGAAAATTAAGCGGAAGCACGTAGGAGGGCGGAGCCAGGCTAATAAAAATCAGCGTGCCTTGTCATATCTGTAATTATATCAATGTCACAAGATGCACAGCAGTAATGTTTCTTTGTAAAGTATGTTTGTAAAAACAACTTAAATGCCCTAGTATAAGGCCTAGTCTTGGCTTAATCTAAACCCTATCCAGGAAACTGTTAGGTAAAATGTAGATCTTTAAAGGCAGGGTGCACGATCTCTGAAAGCCCATGTTGACATTTGAAATCGCCTAAACAAACACGTCCCTACCCCAAAAGAATATGGGCCTTCTTTTGATAGACCCGCCCCACACATACACAACCCAGGCAACAATGTTGATTAGTAGACACGCCCCTTACTGCTGATTGGCTATAAGTGTGTTTTGGTAGTCGGCCCGACACCCTTTTCCAAAGCATTTTATAAATTGTGCACGCCTTTAATTTATGTTTTTAGGTTTATAGAAGTTTTTACTTAAAAATAATGGGTAACACTTTACAATAAGGCTGTATTTGTAACATTAGTTAATGCATTAGCTAACATGAACTAACAATGAACAATATGTCCTGGCATTTATTAATCTTTGTTAATGTTAGTTAATGTCAATACAGTTATTCATGTAAAGTTAATGCTTTAAGTAATGTTAATAGTAACAACTTTTGATTTAAAATATGTTAAAATAACACTATGTAGTTTTTTACCTTTAAATAATGTCTCTAAAATTATTTCAGTGATAGAACAACTTTTAACTGGACAAATTGTACTGTTGTTGCAACCTGAGCAGCCTCCTAGCTGCTACAAGCACACTCTGAAAGTGGCGGTGGAGGGTAGAGCAAACAGCCCCGCCCCTCCCCCTGCCTGCAGAAGAGTGTCTGATACCAGGCACTGTTGTGCTTTTCAACCACATGGGGGAGCTGTAAGTCATTTTTACATGGAAACTACATAGTGTTGCTTTAATTTCAGAATTTACTAATACATTATCATAAGTATAGGGGAACACTTTTTATTGCAGCACATCTAGCACCATGTGGAACCATAAGTGGTACTACAGTATATAAATACTTATGGTTCTTCATAGGTGCTATAGCACTAAAATGGTTCCTCTATGATTACGAGCTTTTAGTGCTATTTAGCACCATTTTTTTAGAGTGTGGAGCATAATAAAGGCAATATAAAAACCAAAAGCAAAATGTTCAAAAATTTTAAAAGAACCAAATTTTTAAGAATGTAGAATATATAGAGCTCATATTAGAAATGTCTCGAAACACCAAAGAATCCAGCGAAATTAATTTAGTTTGGATTTGGGTGAGGAATGATTCATGTTTCTAAGTTTTCATCACAGTGAATACATTTAATAGTGTTTTAATTGTCCATCCTATGACTCTTGTGCGAGTGGGTTTATCTGCAGAGAATAATAAGATGTAAGCAAAATGACTAAAAGCAGCATTTTTTTGAGATGTGATACATGGTGGCACAGGCAACACCAGCTGGAGGGGGGTGTGACAGTTGTGCTATACTGAGGATGTGTACAGAAACTCCCTCCTCCCTTTCACTTTCCTCCTGGACCAAGCTGTGCTTTGTTTCCCTCCCAAAGGGGAAGGAGATTAATTCAGTACTGGATCAGGTAAACCCAGTGATTTCCCGGGGACGATGGAGTCGGTCTTTTGGGATTAGACGCATGCTCGCCCGGCAGCTGGGGATGAAAGTGGAAGCGCGGCTTGCAAATGGCCTCCAGGCTTGAAAGAAGAAACTACAGAACAAACGCTGATTGCATTTAAAAATACATTATGTGCTGTGATATATATCAAGTTGGACTTTACTTAGTGTTGATGCATCTGTCTTTGCTTTTAAGATGGACTGATTATCTAATGAGCACCTGAAAATATGTGCATTAAAATAACTCACATATTTCATTAACAGTCCATGCAATGTTCAAGATGTAAGTGATGTGCATCAAAAGACATCTTCGTATATACTACATAAGGATGCTGGAATGAGTGTAGATTAAAGAGGGATGGGGGAAAGGCTCCTCTGGGATACAGACAGACTCTTACGGCCAGACGTTGCACACCTGCGTCTCTATAGCTCCAGCCTCCTGCAGCTGTACCTCCGTCACCTGGTCTCTGTCCAGTATACAATTTCCAAACATAGCATAACCCATGATTCCTCAAAGGGCAGCAACCTTATTGTGCATCTGTATAGAGTAGAGGACATGTCATGAGCTTAAACACAAAGCACTGATAAGGTTGTGCAGAGGAAGTGCTATGTGCGGCATTCCCCTACTGACTTCCACGACCCGTGCAGGCATTTCCCATCCACAGGATACACCCTCAACAGGGAACACGCACGGAATGCTGTCTTTTGTTCCGAGAGACTGATAAGCTTTGTGACAATGCTCCAAGAGAGTGGTATTTTTTGCATCCTCTCGCCATCAAAAGAAGTTTATCAACTCGAAGGGTGGGTAATGTGCTGTCTCCATCTCTCAGCTGGTCTTATGTTTGGTCCAATGACTCATTGTTCACTCCCTGCAGGAAAATTGGGCTTAACTTCCCATCTATCTTTAAAACTACATTTCACCACTTTCTGTGCCAAGAATTGCAATTCTTCCCAAAACTTATTAACATAGAAAGGACTCTTTGCATAAGGAGATAGATTTATGAGGAAGCAGATGACCGGGCCAGACTTTTATTAAACAGATGAACCTACTCAGGTCAGCCTGAGTCATCTCTGGAGGAAAGTAGGGTAAGCTGTGCCATTTTATACTTACGTTGGCAAGGAAAATGAGAGGTAAACTAATATTTTAGGGTGTGTGGTATCAGCTGACATGAGATAAAAGCATAGAGCCATAAATATGGTATCTTTAAAATGTAATTTAATGACACAAAGTGCATCAAGGGGTAAGATGAATAGGAGTTTATTTCTAATAAAAATGATGCTCAGTTCAATTAAAAGCATAACTGTTTTGCACATTTGCATTGTTATGTAATATAATATTTAATATTATCAGTCTCTATTTAGAGACACTATCACTGGAATCTGAAACACTTACACAACTTACCTTAAAGGGACAATCAACTTTTTTTTTCAAAATACTCATTTTCCAGATCCCCTAGAGTTAAACATTTGATTTTTACCATTTTGGAATCCATTTAGCCAATCTCGGGATCTGGCACTGCCACTTTTAGCATAGTTTAGCATAATCAATTGAATCTGATTAGACCATTAGCATCACGCTAAAAAATAACCAAAGAGTTTCGATATTTTTCCTATTTTAAACTTGACTCTTAGTGACATCGTGTACTAAGATCAACAGAAAATTAAAAGTTCCAAAAGTTGATAATTTTTTAGCACAATGCTGATGGTCTAATCCAGGGGTGGGCAACAGTTTTAGACTGAGGGCCACATTTACTTTGCCAAAGTAAGCGGAGGGCCACACTTGGGAAAACTGCAATTAGACATAGTTACATGACTAATTGGTAAAAATTAATTAATTAAGGCTCCTCTACAGTTACTTTGACAGCCTATTTCAAGGCCTGAAATTTAATTTTGCTAGGCCTGTCTGACCTAGGCTACTCTAACATTACAATAACTGGATTAAATTTCAAGGATTCATTTCCTACCCTGCATATTGTCCTTACGAAAATAAACCATGGTTTTACTACAGTTAAGACCAAAAAACCATTGTTACTGTAGTAAAACCATGGTTTTGCTCATAGTAATCAATTGACCAAAAAAACATGGTTACTACACTTTTACCATAATAAAACCATGGTTACTACAGCAACAGACACACACACACACACACACACACACGATTTATTATTATTTCTTTTATATTTTATATTGACAACCACAGTGTTTCCCACAGGATTTTGAGAGACTGTGGCGGTGATGACGTCACACCCCGATTAGCATATATGTGACATCATTGCGTTGTGTTTTACTCTTTGATTTGTCACATTATATTGCATTTTAACACAACTGAATGCTATTTTTTTTTACATATTATCTGTTCTGTTGTCTATAAAATAGTGACTAAACAGGACCCAGTAACTCTTTTTGTTTAATCAAACCAGCTCTTTCTTTAACTGCTGCTAAAAACGCGACATCGTCTGAAAAAATCATCATACATTTACATTGAGGCTGTACTTATGTTGCTCTTCTCATCAGTGTTGTTGTGTTATGAGCGCTTTTTTATTTTAAATACGAGTGGTAGTTTTATTCTATATCGCAGACAATTTGTTGCAAATTCAAAAATATGAGAAAATACACGGTTGCTGTTACTACAGAACATGTGCACGGGCATACCGCATCATAGGTGGGGAGAGAGCTCGGACACAGACTCACACCCGAAGGGGGATATGTGGGAAACAATACTGCTAACCTTTTGTTAAGTCATGATGAATATGATCATCCGTCTTCTCTGTTATAACATCCGTGACTGTTGACGTTAATAACGCGAAAAAGAAAGTACACGCAGGAACGTGGAGTTAAAATACTTTTCACTGTTATGTGAGAAAGCTGCGCTGCATGCAACATGAGAGAGGGGAGGGGGCGGGGGCGCGCGCGCGCGCGCTGTTGAGGCGCTGCACGTAAGGAGAGAGAGAAAGAGAGAGAGACGAGGCACGCTGAGCGCTGGCTGCAATGAATTAAGACGTTTTAAATGGTAAAAAAAGTGTAAATGGGAATCATGAAAAATCTATGTGGCACCCAGTGTTGATTCTGTCACTGATAAATCAATGTATGGAAACACTGCAACCATGACAGTTTCATCGAAATTGCGAGTGCATCGCGAGGGCCGGATTGAAGCCCTATGCGGGCCGGATCCGGCCCCCGGGCCGTATGTTGCCCATGTATGGTCTAATCAGATTCAATGGATTATGCTAAGATATGCTAAAAGTGGTACCGCCAGACCCAGAGATCGGCTCAATGGATTCCAAAACATCAAAAATCACATTTTTAACTCTAGGGGAGCTGGAGAATGAGAATATTTTCAAAAGAAGCGGAGTGTCTCTTTAAACTTTCTCACTGACATGTCAACTGTCATCTCAATTTATATATATTTTATGAGGTGGCTAATTCGTATTAATTTGTAAAACACATTTTTTGTATGATTTGCTTTATCCCCTGTCACGTTGGGGGTAGGTGTGTGGTTCTTGTGAGATCAGGATGACACATCTACCCTTCACTAAACAGGCGATTAATTTTACCTCAGAATATGCATTAATAACAATATGCAGGTCACACAACTGCAACCTCTTCATTCACAGCTATGTAACCTTTGAAAGTGATCAAATGTACTATAGTTTTATTGATTTGGCTATACTGTAAATATCTAGAGGCAAATGTAATATTATAAAAAGTTCACATTTACATGATGAAACAGTGGGGTTATCACAAATGAATGCTGGCCTTGAGATAAAGGATTGCTCCATGACTGGAGTCTTAGACCTGCTGTTAAACAGCCTCAGGTGAAGGGAAACAACCTTAGGGTTTGATTTATTATTCAAGCACTGTTTGTAGAAGGTTCTGTTTACATGAGAGGGTGATGGGAGTGAATCAAAATAATGCTGGATTATAGTATGTCATCATTTTTATGTCATACAAGAATTTTATATTGCACTTGCAATTGTTTACAATATCTGGCCTTTAAAATGTAACATAACATAGACGCACAACATGAAATTTCTTGATCTAATAAATATTTACTGGACTGAAAGGTTCAAAAATTCTGAGACCACTTTGAAATGTAGGAATAAAAATCAGATTTAAACTTGGAAGTACACATATTTTTAGAAGTACACTCATAAAAAAAAAAATCCAACATAAGGGATTTAATTCTGCTCTGTTTCTAGATCACTGAACAAATCATCAGCCTTCTTCCAGATTGGTTAACATGGGTGCATCCCAATTTAGGGGCTGGATCCTTCTAAGTACGTGGACTTTGAAGGAGAGACTAGGTCCACAAAGAAAACTGAAATGAGACGGTCTAGCCTATGGTCTAGAGTTGCGACACTGTTCCCACCCTCCACCCTGTCAGCGGGACACCACAGCAGAGATGTTTTAGACTTTTAAAAATAAATATGGAGCCAGATATTTTTTCATTGTATTTTGGAGAATATGACGCATTGATGCATATTAAACAACCCAACAGTATGACCAATTTTACAACTTTAGAAATATACAAAAGTACAAAGCATTTACTTTACAAAATACTTCATACATCATTAAAACCTAATTTATAATACTAAAATAGTGGCAAGTACGGAAGAGGATTAGGGCCACTGGTGAAATTTTTTTTTGAATTCTGACTTTATTCTCAGAATTCTGACTTTAATCTCAGAATTCTGACTTTAATCTCAGAATTCTGACTTTAATCTCAGAATTCTGACTTTAATCTCAGAATTCTGACTTTAAACTCAGAATTCTGACTTTAATCTCAGAATTCTGACTTTAAACTCAGAATTCTGACTTTAAACTCAGAATTCTGACTTTAATCTCAGAATTCTGACTCTAAACTCAAAATTTGAATTCTGACTTTATTCTCAGAATTCTGACTTTAATCTCAGAATTCTGACTTTAATCTCAGAATTTGAATTCTGACTTTATTCTCAGAATTCTGACTTTAAACTCAGAATTCTGACTTTAATCTCAGAATTCTGACTTTAATCTCAGAATTTGAATTCTGACTTTATTCTCAGAATTCTGACTTTAAACTCAGAATTCTGACTTTAATCTCAGAATTCTGACTTTAATCTCAGAATTCTGACTTTAAACTCAGAATTCTGACTTTAAACTCAGAATTCTGACTTTAAACTCAAAATTTGAATTCTGACTTTATTCTCAGAATTCTGACTTTATTCTCAGAATTCTGACTTTATTCTCAGAATTCTGACTTTATTCTCAGAATTCTGAGATTAAAGTCAGAATTCTGAGATTAAAGTCAGAATTCTGAGTTTAAAGTCAGAATTCTGAGTTTAAAGTCAGAATTCTGAGATTAAAGTCAGAATTCTGAGATTAAAGTCAGAATTCTGAGATTAAAGTCAGAATTCTGAGATTAAAGTCAGAATTCTGAGAATAAAGTCAGAATTCAAATATTTTTTTCACCAGTGGCCCTAATCCTCTTCCGTAGACCAAAAATATCAAATTTAAGTGATTTTGTAAAAATAAAACAAGCAAAAAAATCTGCCAATGGGGTAAGCAAAAAAATCTTTAACCTTTTTCTTAAACACTAAATTCAAGAAAAATTCAAGAAAAATTAGCTTACTGTTGTTTTGTTTTATGCACAAAATCACTTATATTTGATATTTTTGCTCTTTAAACTAAACTTATTTTCTTGGATCATTTGGTTCATCAAGAAAAAGCATCATAATTTAAGAATTTTTAGATATTTTTACTGAAGAATACAATACTAAGAATTTTTTTCTTGAAAATCATTTTTTGCAGTGCGCCATCAGTTGTGGTCTTGACCGGTCTTGAAATAAAATTCCGAGTTCTCTTTGTCTGAGACCGAGACGAGAATGCGGTCGATTCCAAGACGAGACCAAGACCTTTAAAAAGTGGTCTTGAGACCGAGACCGGTCTCGAGAACTACAACTCTAGGAGACAGCACGAGTCATTGGAGGGTGCATGCCATTGCCATTCAAATACGCCCTTTCGAAGGATGCAGCCCATGAATTGGGATGCACCCCATTTCTCCCTAACAAAATGATAATTTAAATTCTTTAACATATACTGTACATCCATTTGTCTTTGTTTTTCTCACCTGGAAACTTGCATCACGATATAATACCACAATTAGTATGATTTTTAGTACATTATTGACAGCTGCACATGTAATACAGTGCTATCAAGCATCCTTTTAAACCAAACGTACATGGAAAACACTTGAAACTAATTATTATATTTTCATGATCAAATTCAAGCTTTTAAGATGATTGCCAAGTACTTGATTACCAGTTAAACCCCAAACCTCTATAACACTCTGATTCCTTAGCAAGCATCAATAATAAAAACAGATGGAAACTGGGGTATAAAACGTTGATTTTAATTGAGTATGGAGGACTAACAGGACTAATCAAGTCCAGTACATCTCAGATAGACCATGAGATGCTATCTGCATACAACACACACACATTTCACCAGAAACCTAAGAATCAAGCTTATCAGATTCATTCATCTGAAATAAATGTAGCCCAACAAAATCTATCATTGTCTTTGAAGTGTAACAACGTGATACTGTGAGGCAATGTCAGAATATGATCATACGAAAACAAATCAATTAAGGTGAACAGGTTTTGGCACATTCAATATAAAACATGAAAAATCTGATGATGCATGTTTTTTCTATATGAAGACAAAAAAACCATCCAAAGTTAGACAATGTGACCTTATTCTTTTTTTTTTATCAAACCTCCATCCTTCACATTGCTGCTCAGGGGTTTCGGTGCAGGAGTATTGCTGAAATACAACTTCTGATATTCTAAAACAATGCAATTGAAGTATTTGCATTAAAAAAGACCTTGCATGCATTCTCATGATTTCAGTTCTTTTACAAAGATATTCAAGTCTGATATGTATTTCTGACAAAAAAACATCAAACACGCTTGTAACCAAGATCATCCCAGCATAAACACTGCAGCTCTGCAGAGTAATAGTTGATATATTACTGAAGATGAACACAGAACAGCTGAAAGAAGAAATAAAACAACACTGCCATGAGTTACAAAATCATTCATTAAAATGTCATAAGTGGCGAGCTGTGATCAGTCAAAACAAACTACTTTAAGACATAAAGCTTCTGAACAAACACAAATAAGTGTTCAAGTAGATCTTCCAGCTTTAAGTGCAAAATAAAGACTGAACTGAACATTCACATGTTCAGACGATTGATCAAAACAGCTTTTCCTGTCCAATCCAACATTTTACGCATCATCTTCAAAAACAGCTTCCAATTGGTGGAGCGTTTTGTTGTATTTTATCATAAAATCATAGAATTTATGATAAAAAAATGAATGAAAAGAACTATACTACAAAGGCAATGCATTCAGATATTAGCATATCTTATAAAATTTTCTTGACTGTTTCAGATATAACAGGCTTCTCTATTGTGTAAGCAACTCTCCAAGAAGCTGAGGAACATCATGACCTCTACACTTTTATACAAAGCTACAAAAATATTTGTACAGATGTCAAGTGGAGGTTTTTGTGTAACAAAAAACATTCAGAAAGGAAAACAATCCATTGAAATGTGTGTTTTCATATCCATCTGAATTTGAAAGATGGTACACATACATCTACGTGGCATAGTGTCATATACACCAGGACATTTAGGCACACTTTTGCATTCAGCACACATAATATTGTGCAATAAGAGGACAGTTTAAAGAAATCTTCTTAACAGTGATTTTGTCTGAGCCTCAAACATGTTTATCAGAGGATCATGCAGAGGAAACCCAGCAGCACATGGACTTCCTTTCTGCACTTTAGGTGAAGCAATTTAGTGAAAAGTCGACCTGGTAAATATTTGGTTTTGCTCGACTGAGGTCAAAAAGTTCACATTTTACAATCACCCTCGTACAAAGCTCACAATGGTCTTTGGACATAAAATACTTTTGTATTGTCTTCAAGTATTTTCAACAGTGTGATGACAAGGTGCTTTCTAATTCAAACGTTTCTGTTTGTCCATCGCACGAGAAAAGATTGAATTAGGCAATCAGGAGTGAAGCACTTTGGGAAAACAATCCAGGAAGAAGCAGATGTTCTTATTTGGGAACGCTGATGCTTAACGCTCTGCGTCTGGTCTGCGTACAGTACATGTAGTGAAGCGGAAGAGGCGACAGCACGTACATAAAGCTGACGACTCAATCTCTCCAAAACCAACCATATTTAATGTGCTTTATCACATTCAAGGCTTTTTAGCGGCCGCTTTAGCTTTTCCATTGGTGCTGGACTTGATTTGTGTCATCTCCACATCAGTCATGGCTTCTGGGGGTAAACTGCTACGCATCCGTTCAATGGTCTTCTGATAGGAGGCCTTGTCCTGTTCCAGAGAACGGATCATGTGCTTCATCTTGCTCTCTCGTGACAGGAAGCTTTCCATGCTGCTCTCCAAGGTCTGGATCTTTTGACGAGCCGCCTGTTAATACAAATTCCAAATGTGAGGATTGAGTAAAGAACAAACCTCTGTATACAATACAGGGAGAGTGGGGTAAGATGCATCAGTCGATGGTCACATGAAAAATGATCATGTGACCATTTATTTAAAAAGGGCCAATTATACACAGCTGGTTTTGAAAGAAATAGAACATGAAAAAAGTGATACTGGTTTTTTTTGGAAGGGGTTATGCAATGTTGGCACATTGCCAACATATAAAACTATGTAAATTGATCAGAAAAAAAATAAGCCATGATTTAACAAAACATTTTCAGAAATGGTAACTGTAGGGTCTCAGTGGGGTTAGATTTTTTTTTAGATTAGATTTTTTTATTCCAGGCAGTAGACAATATGGTAAATCATATAGTGCAAAAAAAAAAAACGACGTGAAAAGAAAAAATAAAAATCAAACAAGTATACAATATTCAAATATACAGATATAATAATCATATTCTGCCTGAAAGGGAGTGGGAAGAAGACAACTTATTTAATCCCACCCCTACGTCACCATTTGTAATTAATATTTAGGCTTCCTATTTACTGTGCTCTCAAATTGAAAAAAAAAAAATATATATATATCACGGTGGCATTACCACAATAACAAATTAGTTTATATAACAGCAATTGTTTCCAACAAAATAATAAACATACAATCCAAACCATGATTAACGGATAATATCCAACGATAATAATAGACAATATACCGACAATGATAAAAGACAATATACTAATGATGGTAAATGGTACTGAGCACATGTTAACACTATAAGACACATGACAACAATATAATAGAAGTAAACAATGCCAACAATGTAATGGACAATATAGCAACGATGGTAAGGAAACACTGAGCACATGTTCACACTATGAGACAGAGTACAACAACAATCTAAGTTAAAGACCCTCATCTCTATATTTTAACCAGATCCAGTGTTTATATAAGAATTTGAATTGATAAATAGTTTTGCATTGCTTTAATAGCAAGTCCAGTCTGTTCCAAAGTTTCACTCCACATACAGACACACAGTGACATTTACGTGTGGTTTGGGCTCTTGGTATGGAAACATGTCCAAAACCTCTCAAATTATGAGTTCGCACTGGAGTTTTAAAAAAACGTTGTAAGTTAGGGGGTAATAATTTATTAAATGCTTTGTATAAGACCATTGCTGTATTATATTGTACAAGATCATCAAATTTTAACAACTTTGACTGCGTAAACAGATTGTGAGTATGTTCTATAAAACCAACCTTATGTATGATCCTCACAGCTCTTGTCTGCAATATAATCAAAGGTTAGATGTGATACTGCCTCTATAATAAATTGTACCACTGATGGTAGGCTTTGTCTCACAATGCACAAAATAGTATTATTTACTCTGGTCTTATTTTAAATCACTATCCCTAAAATCTTGTTTTTTAAGGGACATTTTTACATCTTCAGACTAATGGAGTATTAAGCATACATTTATTAATTCTTCCACAGTCAGAAACATCTGAAACACAATAAATAAATAAATTCTTCAAATGGTAGATTTTTAAATGTGAAAGACTAGATAAGAAGTGAAATTATTTTAGTATCTAAGATACAGAGAAGCATATCTGTGAAGATCATAAATGTTCAGCTGTTTGTCTTTTTGAAGGAGAGGGACATGCAATTGCATACTGTGCTGCCACCCACTGGCAATACAGGCACAAAACACGTCCCTCAACTTTTTGCATGTTTGATATGCACCTTTTTCTTGAACGCGGAAGTAAGTGATGTGACGTATTTCCTTTCCAGTCCAAGGCTTCCAGTTCAATAGCCAGCTGGTAAAAAACAGTGTAGTGGGAGCACGCATAAAACATGATTTAAACAGTTAATATTTACTACACCTGCCATGTATGAACCAGTGTGAGGTTGAAATTAAGAAGTGGCTTGATATATGAAGATATATTCAATCATTTTGTGTTGTCGAACGGCGGTGACGGGTCTTCAATGCTTAAATATAAAAGCACAGAGACATACCAGTATCTTTACAATAGGAAAGTCAGTCGAGTGTTTTTACATGGAATTTACCAAGACTTCGTGTTTTTAACTTTTCAGGAGATGGTTTAAAATCTCACAACTGTTTCTCTAGTGTGAGTTTTTTTTTAAACGGCAATTTTTAATGGACTTGTTTATGGGGACACGTCGAGCTTCACGCGGTTCGACACAGTCAGCAGTATCTTTCTCATTCAACACATTGTAAGTTATTGGAACAAACCATAATAAACATATTAAACTACTTCATGTATTGAGTATTGTTTTCTTTTTATAAAAATATTATTACATCGCTTCTTACGCACTGGGTGGAGACATGAGCTTACTTTTTAAAGTATTTACTTTTTCATTTAAAACATGACAAAAGTACGTGCAAACACATTATGAACTATTATAAACATTAACTAAGCAGATTATGTCGTATATATTTTGTACTGTAAACGCATTTTTGTAATAATATAGAGTAGCAGAATAAATAAATCCGCAAAATCAGCATAATATTAGTTGTTTTTAAACAAATATTGTATTTATTGTTTACTGGTAGTTTCTATGAAAGGTTTTACTGGACGGATTTGTAAATACAGATCATGAGTGCATGTGTGCCACATACACATTCAGTTCTTGTACATGGATTATGGTTAAAACAAATGTTTGTAGAGATTTACTGCGTTCGCATAAGCTACTATGGCAACCCATAACTTCACAAATTTTCTTCCTGGATTTCATAATAAACATTAAACAGCCAGTCAAAACGGCACACTTGGGTCCTTTTACAATAGACTACAATAGCTTTAGTGGCTCACCGGAAGTCATAAACAGGAAAGCTCAAAGATGGCGGCGCCCACATTTACGTCAAGAAACAGGTGGATATGATAAAATATTATCACATACCTGTAGTTTTTCCAGTAAGTCCATATTTTGTTTCTTGAGCTGGACATTGGCTTTCTCGAGTTTATCCAGTCTATCAGAGTCTTCTGATGGTGGAGGAGCGTCTGACAGCTCATCCTGCAGAACGTGGTACTCCACCTCATATGCATGCAGCTGCTTGGAGATGTCCATCTCGATTGCCTGAAAAATCACATTTTAAATGGACGGTTCTTATCAATAGACATGCCACAGGTTTGCACTTAAAAAATATTTTCCCAGACTTTTCAGTTTTCCCAAATTCTTTTGCATTAGCATAATTTGTAACTGCTATATCAGGATTAACTGCAATTTAATAATTAAATAATACACTGCAAAAAATGACTTTCTTACTTAGCATTTTTGTCTTGTTATCAGTAGAAATATCTAAAAATTCTTAAATCAAGATTTATTTTCTTGATGAGCAAAATGACCTAAGAAAATAATACTAGTTTTTAGACAAAAAATATACAATTTTAAGTGAATTTGTGCTTAAAACAAGCTAAAATATCTGCCAATGGGGTGAGAAAATTTTACTTGAATTAAGTGTTTAAGAAAAAAGAAATCTTATTTCACATTTTTTTTTCTCACCCCACTGGCAGATAATTTTGCTTGTTTTAAGGACAATTTCACTTAAATTGTATATTATTTGTCTTAAAACTAGACTTATTTACTTAGGTCATTTTGCTCATCAAGAAAAACCATCTTAATTTAAGAATTTTTAGATATTTCTACTGAAAACAGGACAAAAATACTAAGTAAGAAACTCATTTTTTGCAGTGTAATGTATTACTATTGGATCATTAAAGCTTTGGAGTCCCACTTAAACATAGTGTAAACTGTAAATGTGTTAATTTTCTTGTTTACACAAACACTGATGTTATGCTAATGAACTTAACATAAAATATAACTAACTACACATAAATAAAACCTAAACATTTTGTCAAAGATTCAATGGTTTATATGGATTCAAAGGTTCATAATTTAAATATTTGTCAAGTTGCACCACCTTGTGGTCAAACACTAGTGCACATATACACTATTATTACACTGATAACTGCATAGTATGCATTGCAAGTTAGTGTCTGAAGGCAGCAGGAAGTAAATTTTTTTATTTGCATTTACCTTGGTGATTGTCTCTTCCATTTGGCTTTGAGTAAGGGTGGGAATGGTAGATTTAAGGAAGTCCACAATACTTTCAAAACCGTCGCACTCCAGTATCTCTCCCTCGTGACTGCTCAGCAAACAAAGGGCCACCTTAAAAATCACCTCTGTGCCTTGGACAAACAGTAGATCTGCCACACAGAAAAGCACACACACACTGTACAATTAACAGCTATGCACAATTATCCAAAACAACATTTTATATGTGGATTTGAGAACAGTCCCAGCCAAACCTGAGATCAATTAACCACTACCCCACAGGTTTATCCAAACCACATGTCATGCACACAGTCTGCTCCGAATCAGTGTAAAGTAGTTAGGAAAATAGGAAGTGAAATATACCAAATATACGGGCAACAAAGCCGAGCGGGAACTGAGAGGCGAAGAGAGTGAGGAACCAGGGCGCGGCATACAGGCTGGGGCAGATCTCTTGCTCCTCCAGGTGAGTGTACAGGTTACGATGATAGTCGTGCAGTAATCGGGACAGCTGGTACATCTGAATCTACAGCCAGAAGAAAAAAAAGAGTCACATTATGTGAACTTTAATCAGGCTAAAGCAAGACTGAGCCTGAGTCTCTCTGTCCGTGGGTTTAAACATTGGCATTTCTAATGATGAATAACCACTAACAGCTGAGGAGTAAAGACTGGGTGAACAATGTACAAGAGGTGGAGACAGCTGGGTGTTTGCTTACCACTTGTGTGATTGGGAATGTGTTTGAGAGTACAGTGAGGAAGTTTAAGTTGAATTCATTCCTCTGGTTGTAACAAAATTAGGTACATTAAAGAACAGCATTTTGTTTAAATATTGGGAGACATCTGTCCAAAATAAAATTCTGTCATTATTTTCTCATTATGTGTTCTGTTCAACGGAAAATAAATGTTAAGAATATCAAGCGAACTGTATACAAAACCTTTGTTTAACTTTAAAAAAAAAACTTAGACTACTATCAGTTTTAGGAAAATGAAATAAAGATGAGAAATGGCAGGAGGTTTATACTTTTCGATGAACTATTACTTTAAAGCTTCACTAAGCAACTTTTTGTTTTTGTTTCAATGGTCAATACAATAAAGTGACTTTACACTGACATCTGTGACATATACAGTATGTAACCCTGCATGTGAAAACCCATCTAAAGCCATTTTTTTTCTAAATAAACATCATCCGACTTAACGTAAATTACATTCTGTGAAAATGTTATCTTGCTATTTTTAATATTGACTGAGTAATGCCATGTCTAAGACTAAATTCTATTTTAACTAGGGCTGGGCATAGATTAATCTAGATTAATCTCATACAAAATAAAAGTAATTTTTTTGCATAATATATGAGTTTGTGATGTGTGTTAATATTATGTATATTTAAACACACACATATACATATATAAACATTTAAGAAATGTTTTATTTAAATATTGTTTTTTATTTATATATAATTTATAATATATACAAATATTAATAAATATATATAAACGTGTAAATTTTTCTTAAATACATACATGAATGTGTGTGTATTTATATATACATAATAATTACACACAGCACAAACTCATATGTTATGCAAAAAATTACTTTTATTTTGTTTGAGATTAATCTAGATTAATCTATGCCCAGCTCTAATTTAAACTCAGCAAATTTTGATGCTCCTTATCTCAAAATTAGATTATGGCACTTTAGCTTGGATTTCACAGCCAGAGACACATAGGGTTAGCACATTGTCTAGAAATATAATATTCACAGCGGACTGTAATCAAAGATTGAGCATTCCTATTACTATGAATAGGGCACGCAATGAAAGTCCCGCCTTCCAGTTAAAATCACCAATCATCAGTGTTGGGAACGTTACTTAAAAAAAGTAATTAGTTATAGTTACTCACTACTTGTTCCAAAAAGTAACTGAGTTAGTAACTGAATTACTCTATAATAAAAGTAACTCGTTACCAGGGAAAGTAACTATTTGCGTTACGGTTAAAAAAAGTTGCTATATGTCAAAGAATTTGTATTTTTTTAGCAGTTTTCACATGTCAGTTGAAATGAGTAGCACAGACAGGTGTTCATACATAACTTTACATATTTATTGCACGTCAACAGACAGCAAGAGTTTTATCCTACACTTCAAGTATTATCTTTGTAAGAAAAGTAAACAGTTACACCATATAAAGTGCATTTAACTTCAGCAAACTAAATTAAATAAAACTCTCTCAACCTGAGACAACTGGTCAAGTAAACAACCTGTACTTCCAAGTGTTTTGTTCACAAAAAGTTTACTTTTAAACAACAAAAAGTGTGTTTGCTCTGTAGTCGTATTCTTAATTAAATAAATCAAACTCCCAATGTCAGACAACTGGTCTGGTAGACATTCTGTACTTCAGGTATTTTCTTCAAAAGTAAACAGTTAAATAATATAAAGTGTGTTTGCAATAACTGTAGCAAATTAAATAAATCAAACTGAGATAAATAGTCTGGAAGACATAGGCTGCTGTATTTCGTTTTCTTCATTAAAAAAGTAAACAGTTTAACAATATGACTCATTAAATTAGAGTTGCTTACAACGGATGTCGACAAAGTCTTCGCTCCCGGACATAATGTACACATTACATGCACGTTCTTGCTTTGACCACAATGAATTTGAAGTAGTGCTTATATCTCCACCTTGAAAATGACAACTTTTCATCGGATTGCTCCTCCTGACTCACCATCTCTTCTGCTGCCGCGAATCTCTGTTTAGCTGTTCGGTGTGTGTGGGTAAATTCCAAATGCCGTTTGTGCGCCCTTAAAGGGCACTTAGCGAAGGGGATGTAAAATCCAAATAAACAGAAAAAGACGCTGTATTATATCACCAAGTGTATTTTAATTAGCCACACTATCAGACAACATTGCGCAACTTTATCTAGAGTTTATACATCAAGAGATTTGATCTTCGAAGGGAATAGGGCATAGTGATCATCACTTTCGAATGGAATTCGCCCTGTGTGTGTGTCGCCGCAGGCGGGTGCGCTGGCATGTGTATAACAACACTGGCTCTGATTGGCTACCATGAAACACATTACTCTGCCTTAGCCAATCATAATCGCTTATCTCGTTATTAACCTACCTCCTCACTAGCTGTGTGAGCAGGGTTGCGTTTGGATCACACAGGTTAAGTCAGTGCGTAGTAACGCACCGCATTTAACGTCCGGTAACGGTAACGGCGTTGTAACGGCGGGAAAAGTAATTAATTAGATTAGCCCGTTACTGAAAAATGAACGTCGTTACGTAACGCCGTTCTTTTAAACGGCGTTATTCCAAACACTGCCAATCATTAATCGTTAAAGACTGATGATTATCTGTGGGAGGGGCTCTATACAGTCACCTTAGGTGCTTGCCAACCTGAAACAACATCAATAAAAGGTGTTTTTAAAGCAATTTGACTTTAGGAAGCAAAAGCTCTCTAAAAACAAATGGTGCTAAATAGCACTAAAAGTGGTTCACTGGCTCGTAATTATAGGGGAACCATTTTAAGTACCATATAGCACCTATGTAGCACCTGTGTAGAACCATATCTGGTGCTGTAGTGGTGCTATATCACCCCCGGATGGTTTTTCATAGGTGTTTTATAGGTGCCTTGATTTTAAAATCGTGCTTAAGCATTTGAAAAAAAAAAAGTGATTTTAGCAAGCAGTTTTAGAGATACAGCAAAAATATTTTTTTTCTTAAACACTTAATTCAAGAGTTAAATACAAATTTGTGATTTTAGCAAGTGGTTTTAGAGATAAACTGCAAAAAATGACTTTCTTCTTTGTATTTTTGTCCTGTTTTAAGTACAAATATCTAAAAATTATTAAATCAAGATGCAGCAAAAATATATATTTTTTTCTTAAAAACTTAATTCAAGAAAAATTTAATTACCCATTGGCACTTTTTTGCTTGTGCTTAAGCTTTTTTTGCTAAAGATATTTTTTGTCTAAAAGTGAATTTATTTTATTTTGATCATCAAGAAAATGCATCTTGATTTAAGATTTTTAGATAATTTTTAGATATTTGTACTTAAAAATGGTAAGGATGAAATAATTTCTTGATTTTAAGAATTGTTGTATTGTTATTAGTCAAAAATATAAAAAAAAAAAATTTAAATTAAAAAAATTACTTTCTTCCTTAGTATTTTTGTCTTAAGTAAGAAAGTTAATTTTTTTTCATTCAAGTAGATGGGACTTCAGTCTTGCATGACTGAAATAACTACCCGGAGGCGTTGCAAAGATGACCGCCTAGTGGCGCGACTTCCATAAAGAGACTTTGCTGTAATGTCAATCATGATTATTGTCTGATAACAGGGCAACAACTGGTTATGTGACCTCAATGTAGTTTGGTGACCTCCAAACAGGTGACCCCTGTCCATCTCTAATAAAACAGCATTTTTCACACCAATGACATGTCTTGAAGACTTTCATTTTAAACAAATGTCAAATGTTCTTTTCCAATAATTCAAAATTAAACCGAAAGTAACAAGTACACAGAACGTAACTCAGAAAAGTTTGAAAACATTCAGTTACACAAATGAACACGGTGTTGTTCCCTTCTGTGTCATTCCTTTATTACTTTGCTGAATGTTGCCGGACCGGTTTTTCATGAAGTGGGCACATTAAACAAAGCAAGCATACCAGTTCTCAACTTATAAAGAAAGACACACACAACACACCTGCAGAGAGATCATGTCCGGGCGATATTGCCTTCGGATCCCCAGGTCGTACATGAGAAACTTGAGGGTGTCGAAAGCCTGCTCCTCGCTCATATGCAATAAGAGCAAACCAGCCACAAAACTGATTCCCTGGCAGTATCCCACCTCCGTGTCCAACAGGGAGTAAGCCTTCAGGAGATTATAGAGAGACAGCTGCCCGGCACCCAGCTGAGTGCTGAAATATTGGTGTGTTGGGAACGTCCGGCCTGGAAAAACAAGAATATAATGCATTTAATGCAATGATAATATAGTGACTTTGTATAAATTCACTGTATGCAGCTTTCTTGGGTTTAATGGTTTGATACAGACCTAGGTCAACCAGGATGGCGTGTTGCTGTGCTGTGAGCTGCTTGAGAAGATCCTGATAAGATGTATCGGGAGGCTGCTGTCGTTGTGGCAAACGGTGACGCAGACGATGCTGCTGGGAGAGCAGGAGCCACGCTTCACCCCGCCGGCTTTTAGGGACGCCTGCAGTGCACACGCATACACATAAACTGAGTGAGAAACCTGAAGGTTAAAGGCTCTGGGTGTTTAATATTTCCAGCTGATCAACAACATGTTCAAATTGGGCCAGTGCTCCCTCAGTGTAACATCTAATAGATTCTCAGACTCGGTTTAGCCAAAGTCACTGCTTTCCATTGAATCATTGGATTTATGCACTTAAGTTGACAGACTATCTTTTAGTTTTTTACCTTGACAGACAGCACTGTGGATGTCCTCCTTGTCCCACTGTACTTTAGTTCGACATGGACTGCTCAGCTTCCGGTCCCACAGGGCCTGAACCTCTTTGGAGCACTGACAAATTTCCGTGTAGTCCAGCTTCATCTTACGAATGTGCAGTTCATCACGGCTGGCTGTGGGGTGACAAAGAGTAAGAATGATGAGCCAGAACTAAATTTTGTGGCATGCTGATGATTACTTCAGGGAATAAATCCGACTCATCTCTCGGTTTGTGAAAACAAAACAAGAATGAGTTTACAATATAGCAATTACAAGCCTGGCAGGCAAGCGTGCAACAGCGTGAGTAAATGTTTGTAAGCATGCTGTTGATAGAGCATAAGAAGTAAGTCTCTTGGCTATAAATAAAGAAAGACATATGTTAAAATGGTGACAGCATTGCTAGACCAATATCTATGCTATTTTCTATAACCTTTAAGATAATCTACAGGTAAAACAGTACAATAATTTTAACCCATGTTTAATGCCCATGTATTTATATATTTGGCAAATGACTATGTGACCCTTGACCACAAAACTTAAGTAGCACAAGAATATTTGCAGCAATAACCAACAATACACTACTAGATGGGTCAAAATTATGCCAAAAATCATTAAAGAGCACCCATTTCATTGCTAAAAAACAACGTTATTTTGTCTATTTGGTATACATGTTCACGTGGTTTATGGTTAAAAACACATTATTTTCCACATACTGTACATTTTTGTAGCTCCAGATTTCACTTTCTTACTGAAATGCATGGATTTGAAAAGCTATGTGTCCCTGATTGGCCAGCTAATCTGTACATTTTGATTGGCCTGAATACCTCTGACGTCAACCGGAAATGTAACGCTCCTTACCATGTTTGAAAGATTCGGTCACAATGCAATGTTAACAGGAGTTAATTTATAGGCTGCGAGGCCAAAGTGGGAGGAATTATGATAATGTCTTGTCTACATCACCAATCCCAGGAAGTAAACTGTTGCCTACAATCCGTGTGTTTGTTGTAGTCCAAGAAAAGAGATTTACATTGGAGACGATAACTTGCATCATTGTTTACTTTGGGGTTTGTACCTTTTGCCTACCGTTAACATGTACTAATACACACCTACACACCAAAGGAAATGTAAAACGTGAACCAGAAAAAATATGTGCCCTTTAAGATTATTGTTGAATCAAGATATTTTGTTAAATTCCAACTGTATATATATTAAAACTTTACTTTTGTGACTGGGTGCAGTGCTAAGGACTTTATTTAGACAACTTCAGGCGATTTTATATTTTACACCCTCAGATTCCACATTTTCAAATAGTTGTAACTTTGCCAAATAGTCCTATCCTAACAAACCATACATCAATGATAAGCTTATTTATTTAACAGTCAAGTGATTTAAGTAAAAAATGACCCTCATGACTGGTTTTGTGGGCCAGGGTCACATATATCAAGCAGGGTCACATATTCTGCCAAAACCAATCCCTTGAGTGTGACTCCTCAGCTTGTGTCTATAACATTTTAAAGTAGAAATAATAAAAAAACCATCTGAGTTGTTCTGTTAAACTCTGGACTGATGCAGAAAAAAAGTGACATTTTATATCCAAAGATCACTTCGGAAAGGGCGTAAGTTCATTTCACTTTCTCCAGCTTGTTTAGAAGTGCATATGAACATCTTTAAATCAGTACAGCCATCAGTCTCATGCCGGTTCATGTACCACATTGAAGCCAAACACTGATATCATGCCAATAAAATGCAGACCGCTTAGATGTGAAGTCTAAACTGGGTGCCTGTATTTTCTTACCTTCTACTGAGACATGTTTATTCAGTTTGGCCCATGAAATAGCACACACAGAGACAAAAAGTAAAAAGCAAAGTAAATGCACAGATGGAGTAATCAGTCTCTAATAAAATATCATGTGTGAAAGTATGGTGTAGCCAATAGAGGGCAATGTTTTTCCAAAATTGCTCTTCCAAAATAAAGTTGAAACATTAACATTTTAATTGTTACAGAGCTTGACAAACTGGTATTGAACTACTCCTAGTTTTTCAAAATTTAAATTGACAACAACAGAGTTTTTGCCCAGAGGTCACAGAAAAACCCTGCTCTTAAAGAATGAGATCGTCATCTAGACATTCCCATCTATATTTAACTGTGGCCTAGAATGGAAAATAGAAGTGAAGGCTCAAGCCTCTCTAAAAATAAAGCCAGGGCCAGATTGTTGGAATGTGGAATACCCCCTTTCCTGGAATTTGTGTCATAATTTATTCTCCTCATGTTGTGCCAAACCTACGTATACAATTTTCTTGCATCTGTGGAATACATTGATTAGGGGTGCACGATATACCTGCGAAGGGTATCATTATCGTGATAACATTATAGGCAATATCCATATCGCTGAGAGTTGCGATAACTTAATTATTATAATTTTTTTTACATGTCTATCATTTGTGTGTTGCATGCTTTGATTGTCCAAATTAGACCAATCAGAAGGGGCCTTACGAAATACCCACCAAATAGGTTTTATACTGTTATACTATTAGCTAGACCGCAGGCACAAAGGTGAACCTAGCGGCTTAAAGCAGAGAGTGGAAAATAAATATGGCAGGTTGTCGAGGAAAACGACAGCGACGAACTCATGCCTAAAAAGAACGGTACGTCTGAAATAGGGTTTTTTAGCCTGAATTACATTCAATCACATCAGAGGAATATGTATTACCTATTAGTATACATATCTAAATGATTTAAAAGAAAGCTAATAAAATAGCATTTGTCCAGGGCAGTCCTTCCCAATCCTGGTCCTCAAGTACCCCCTCCCAAAAAGTTTTAGATGTCTCCTCATTTATCACACCTGATTTAACTCATCAGGTTGTTAGGGAGACATGTTTGCCATTTTGGAACTGATTAGTTGAATCAGGTGTTTTAAATAAGGAAACATCTAAAACTTTTTTTGGAAGGGGGTCCTTGAAGACCAGTATTGGGAAGCACTGCTCTAGGGAAATGATATATTGCAAGAAATATCGTTATTGCAAAATTCAACAGCAAAAGCGCATATCACATATTTTCCTCAATGCCGTGCAGCCCTAACATTTATACTTCATTTTTTAATTAATTTAATTTTAAAATAAAAGACTGAAAGAAATTAATTAAAGAGAGGAAAGCAGCATTACCATAACTCTTACTATAAACCGTTTCATCGGGCGCACGTGCGGTGACGTGATAAGCGTCTGGTTTAAACTTTACTTCCGGTTTCTATTTTTTTTAATGATCTGACTAGTTGCTGAAACTGAACTCTTAAACAAATACCTCGTCGAAAATAACAAATGTTTTGGGTTCCTATATGTAATCTACGTGTGGTTTATTTTGCTTGCTATATAAATAAACTACTTTAAAAGGACTTTGTTGTTATTTATTCTTTGCAGAGTTTACCGGAAATTACGTGAGGACCACGAAAGCAGCTTGTTTATGTTGTTACAGCTGAAACCGTCTATACTAGTATTCATGATTCATGAATATCAGTCATGTGACCTTTTACGCCCTTACAGTTGCCTGCCGCCATCTTGAGTACATACCGAGTACCAGTAGGCTACTGACAAGCATTGGCTAGCTTGGTACAATTTACGGATTTCTTATCTTTTACTGTCTATGACTTTTATGGATACGGGAAATGGCTACAATTTGGCACCTTGACTGTCATGAAAAGAAACGCTACTTTAAAAAAAATATCTTGGTTGGGGTGTGATGCCTACTTGATCCCTGATGCGTTCTTCCAGCCGCTGTCCGCTGCTGTCAAACTTTGGCTGTTATGGCGTCCGCTCGCCATCTTTGCCAGACATAAAGAATCGATTTCCGAATCCGAATGAATGAATCTCATATGGAGGCTCCTTTTTCAACTAGAAGGTCAATGTTGTTTTTTACTTGCGACAAAACAACAAATTATCCGTGCATTTATATGCAACTATACTTTAGGAGCTATCCATCTTTACTCTCCTCCCTCCTTACGTCGCATTCGTAGATCGAAACATCTTGACTGGGAAGATGGCGGCAAGTGGACACCAAAACAACCAAAGTCAGTTGTTTAAACCTTTTTTTAGTAAACTCTGTTTACACAAACAATGTTCTCAATGCTCAAGTTAACGTGTAGAGACACAGTTGATACTTCGAGCAAAGTATCATGTTGTGTCATGCCTTCTTAGTGTTGTAAAAAATAGTGATTTTTATGCTCACAACATATTGAAGGCATAGCTTCTAGTTCTTTTGCGACCACTTCAGGTACTCAAAATGGCGAAAGATCAGTTTGAGATGTGAGTGATGTCAGCTAAATGCCTGTACCTGTACTAATATATGTTTACTGTAAGGCTGCTTTAAGACCATGAAAATTGTGTTATAGAAAGCAAAAATAGAATAGCAGAAATGTTAGAGGAATAAGAATATAATAGAGAGGTATATTAACTGTGAATAAGGACTTTAAATTCGGTCTGTTTGTCACAAAGATTTGTATAGCATTAGAAGACATATAGTATTGGTCATATTGGCTTTTTAGTTCTTTCTGAAATCCAAGGGGACTTGTTTAATGTTTTGTTCATGGTATGTGAGCTAAATAATATATTTATTTTCCACAAAAGACAAACGGGTTAAGAATGACATGACATGACATGAAGTAGCCTTGCACTTTCCTGCGAGAGAATCCGAATGGGTGAGAGGCTGGATAATAACAGAAGACAAACACTAACCTTCCAGGCGTTGGTTCTCCTTTTCCATGCGGATGAGCAGAATCTGTTGGTGGATGGCTTTTTTCCACAGGGCCCTGTAGTCACTGGGGCCTTTATGGCCACCTTGCTCTGTGGACAGGAGATTGAGCCGAGGGTCCTGAGCTTGGGCCAGGGACCGAGGAGAGAGAGGCAGTAGCTCCCGGCCATCCATGTGGTCTGGAATATAGCAGACATGTTCCAGGAGATATAGATTTCATTTTAGTTTAAGTAAAAAATTCACATCAAAATTTGAAACTACAATTAATTAATAGTTTATTTATTTTTTCCTTTAGTTATGGTGTCAAAAATGTATTTTCCACTTAATTCTTTCACTTATGTTTCAGTAAACAAAAATGTTTTCATTGAGTTTTTGGCTTGGTTTGTTTTTCTTAAATCAATAAAGATAATCCCTATGCAACAGAAGATATGCTTTAAAGCCTACAGAACAATGATTTACCCGGCAGTGTTGACTATAAATATAACAGGTGAGAGAAGAGAGTATAAAATAACACCTGTCTATTTTTTACAGTATACGAGTTTCTTTCCCTGTGGCAGTGTGTGTGTATGTCTACTTCGGGTTTTATATACGCCTAATAAAACAAAAGAAATCTATGGTATGTCCCCATTTAGATTAGCCAAGTAATAATGTGCACACGTGTGAGTGATGTGTGTGTACCCACCCATATTCTGCATAGTTGTTGAGGGTTTGTTCATGGGTGATGCTACCCTTAGGAAAATCTTCTGACGCCAAGAAACTCTCCGTGGAGGCACCAAAGTCAAAGAATCGGTGCTACAGCCTGACAGAGATCTCTTTCTATCCTCTCCATTAGCACTACAGACCAAACAAAACACATCGATTCGAAAGAGAAGTTAGATCATTTAAAGGTACTATACATAGTATGCCCATAGTGCAGCTGTTCAATCCTCTTGTAAAGTAAGAAAACAACAGATCATTTAGCAATACATTTTAGCAAAAGCTCATAAAGCCATTTAAAAAGCAGTGCATTTAGAGGCTTGTAATAGATGTTAATTGGTTTCATGCAATAACTACAGAAAACACAGGTTACCTTATTTGAGTCAAATAGAGATGTTAAGGAAGTAGACGGTAGCAAACAACTTTAGAAAAAGGAACAGCTGAATAACGCAAACAAAAACCCTACACACTGGTAATTTTACACCAACAATCTATAAAACAATACCATTACCTATTTCCCCTGAATAAAATTGGAGAGAAGTAAACTATATTTTAAATCATAAGCACAATTTGTAAAAAAAAAATAGTAAAGTGATGCCTGTAAAAAACAGGCAATTGCAATGGGTTTGCAAAGACGTTCTTATGGAATAGGTTTGCTAAGGCTTTCGGTGGTTGCCGGGGCTTCGCTACGGGTTTGCCAAGGCATTCGAAGGGATTAGGAGGTTACTGGGGTGTCGCTACGGGTTTGCCAAGGCGTTCAAAGGGATTAGGAGGTTACTGAGGTGTCGCTACGGGTTTGCCAAGGCGTTCGAAGGGATTAAGAGGTTACTGGGGTGTCGCTACGGGTTTGCCAAGGCGTTCGAAGGAATTAGGAGGTTACCGGGGTGTCGCTACGGGTTTGCTAAGGCATTCAGAGGGATAAGGTGGTTACCGGGGCATCAATATGGGTTTGCCAAGGCGCTCAAAGGGATTAGGAAGTTACCAGGATATCGCTACAAGTTTGCCAAGGCGTTCGAAGGGATTAGGAGGTTACCGGGGTGACGCTACGAGTTTGCCAAGGCGTTCGAAGGGATTAGGAGGTTACTGGGGTGTCGCTACGGGTTTGCCAAGGCATTCGAAGGGATTAGGAGGTTACTGGGGTGTCGCTACGGGTTTGCCAAGGCATTTGAAGGGATTAGGAGGTAACTGGGGTGTCGCTACAGGTTTGCCAAGGTGTTCAGAGGGATAAAGTGGTTACCGGGCATCGCCAGGTTTGCCAAGGCATTCAGAGGGAATAAGGTGCTTACCGGGGCATCGCTACGGGTTTGCCAAAGCATTCGAAGGGATTAGGAGGTTACCAGGTTGTCACTAAGGGTTTGCCAAGGCGTTCTGAGGGATAAGGTGGTAACCTGGGTGTCCTTACAGGTTTAGGTGGTTACCAGGGCATCGCTATGGGTTTACTAAGGCATTATGAGAGATTAGGTTGTTACTGGGGCATCGCTACAGGTTTACGAAGGCATTTTGAGGGTTTAGGTAGTTACCGGGGCATTGCAACTGTTTGCTAAGGAGTTCTAATGGATTAGGCGGTAACCAGGGCCATGGCTACAGGTTTGCTAAGGCGTTCTGATGGATTAGGCGGTAACAAGAGGCGTTGCTACAGGTTTGCTAAGGCGTTCTGGTGGATTAGGTGGTTACTGGGGTGTCGCTACGGGTTTGCCAAGGCGTTCAGAGGGATAAAGTGGTTACCGGGGCATCGCCAGGTTTGCCAAGGCGTTCAGAGGGATTAGGTGCTTACCGGGGCGTCGCTACGGGTTTGCCAAAGCATTCGAAGGGATTAGGAGGTTACCAGGTTGTCGCTAAGGGTTTGCCAAGGCGTTCTGAGGGATAAGGTGGTAACCTGGGTGTCCTTACAGGTTTAGGTGGTTACCAGGGCATCGCTATGGGTTTACTAAGGCATTATGAGAGATTAGGTTGTTACTGGGGCATCGCTACAGGTTTACGAAGGCATTTTGAGGGTTTAGGTAGTTACCGGGGCATTGCAACTGTTTGCTAAGGAGTTCTAATGGATTAGGCGGTAACCAGGGCCATGGCTACAGGTTTGCTAAGGCGTTCTGATGGATTAGGCGGTAACAAGAGGCGTTGCTACAGGTTTGCTAAGGCGTTCTGGTGGATTAGGTGGTTACTGGGGTGTCGCTACGGGTTTGCCAAGGCGTTCAGAGGGATAAAGTGGTTACCGGGGCATCGCCAGGTTTGCCAAGGCGTTCAGAGGGATTAGGTGCTTACCGGGGCGTCGCTACGGGTTTGCCAAAGCATTCGAAGGGATTAGGAGGTTACCAGGTTGTCGCTAAGGGTTTGCCAAGGCGTTCTGAGGGATAAGGTGGTAACCTGGGTGTCCTTACAGGTTTAGGTGGTTACCAGGGCATCGCTATGGGTTTACTAAGGCATTATGAGAGATTAGGTTGTTACTGGGGCATCGCTACAGGTTTACTAAGGCATTTTGAGGGTTTAGGTAGTTACCGGGGCATTGCAACTGTTTGCTAAAGAGTTCTAATGGATTAGGCGGTAACCAGGGCCATCGCTACAGGTTTGCTAAGGCGTTCTGATGGATTAGGCGGTAACAAGAGGCATTGCTACAGGTTTGCTAAGGCGTTCTGGTGGATTAGGTGGTTACTGGGGTGTCGCTACGGGTTTGCCAAGGCGTTCAGAGGGATAAAGTGGTTACCGAGGCATCGCCAGGTTTGCCAAGGCGTTCAGAGGGATTAGGTGCTTACCGGGGCGTCGCTACGGGTTTGCCAAGGCATTTGAAGGGATTAGGAGGTTACCAGGGTGTCGCTACAGGTTTGCCAAGGCGTTCTGAGGGATAAGGTGCTAACCTGGGTGTCCTTACAGGTTTAGGTGGTTACCAAGGCATTATGAGAGATTAGGTTGTTACTGGGGCATTGCTACAGATTTGCTAAGGCATTTTGAGGGTTTAGGTAGTTACCGGGGCATTGCAACTGTTTGCTAAAGAGTTCTAATGGATTAGGCGGTAACCAGGGCCATCGCTACAGGTTTGCTAAGGCGTTCTGATGGATTAGGCGTTAACAAGAGGCGTTACTACAGGTTTGCTAAGGCGTTCTGGTGGATTAGGTGGTAACTGGAACGTCACTACAGGTTTGCTGGAGTTTTATGGATAAAGCGATTACCATAGCATTGCTATGGGTTTGCTAGTGTTTTGATTAATTAGGCAGTTGCCAGGATGTTACTTTGGGTTTGCTTAGTTGTTATGTGTGGTTGCTTCCTAGCCCATGACAAAAAAAAAAATTATAATCTGGATTGGGTCCCACTTCCAAATAAGTATACTGGATTTTCTTAACCAAATATGAACCTAAATATTTAGAAAATAAGTTTTTCAGAAGACTATTTTGACCTTTCACAGACATCCAAATCCAAACAGCTAAAATAACAGTTTATATCAGAGCAGGGAACATGATGAGCTACAAATGTAATCAAATAGCTTTTTTCATGCCAGTCTATTTTTAGTTACGACAACAATACACAGGCAACAGCAGTGACACTTAATCTGACATTAACGAAAGCCTTAGATTTAATGTTATTCATTAAAAGCTAAAGGATAAGAACAGCCCTGACTGCCACTCAACAGACAGGTGTGCTGCAGGAACATTCAATTACAAAAGAAAAGACATCTGTTGACATTTAAAATCTAAAGAAAAAACTCTTTCCAATCTGTAAAAAAATCCTGGCTAAGAATATACCCTTTAAAATGTTATCTCCGTCTTTTCACTTCCAACGAACCAGATCATTACTGCTCACTATGTCAAACAAATGAAGGGCAAACACACACCACTGCACATCTTTAGTCACTAAATCCAGGGTGGCTTTTTGCCGAGACGAAAGGGAGCTTATAGTTCAAACCACCAGCACACAAAGAAGCCTGTGGGAGAGAGTAAATATTTCACACTGTGTGCTCTCTATTCTAATACAGTACTATTGACATCTGCGGCTATAAAATCTTCACAGGCGTAGGAGGGTCATGTCAACGTAAATGATAGAAGCTTCTTTAGATTTATGCCTCAAACTTCTACACATTCATATTTGCTTTTAAATATTGGGGCCTCTACTGAAAGTAACAACATGTTTTCACAATACATCATATTCAATAGGATAAATGAAAATGTATAATCAACAGTTGTTTGCTGCAATATAGAAGCTACTGTTCCCTTTACAATTATTATGCTTTGTTAGTAGTCGCCAACATGCAATTCAGGTTGGGGGAACATTACAGCATCCCTCTATTCCATTGGGACAAAGTCCAGTAATGTTAACAGGAAAAAAGATGTTAAATAGGTGCTTAATTTATATGTGTGACACTTTGGGTTAAGAAACAGACAGACGCAGAGAAGGCGGTCACCAACAGCTCGAAACTCAGCTCTGACCACTGAAGAAACGGACCGAGATCGCCGACCCTTCTCACCTCTTAAGACTCCCGTTGTCCGACAGGGAGGCCAGAGAGCCGAGGGAGCCCTGGTAAAAGGTTTTCAGGAAAGTAGGGGTGTGGAGGCTGAAGGGTGACTCGCTTTCAGAAACACTGCGCACTCTTGAGATACGAACCGGACTAAAGGAGCCAGAACATACAGGGCCCACAACAAATACACGTTACAGATATAAACACTGCTGAGGAACCACATGTGTACGCTCAGAATCTATAGTTTTTTTTTTTCTGGGGAATTTGCCACAAAACTATAAAAAATCTATTATCTATTATCATATATATCTATAATCTAACTGAACCACATTTAACTTATATAAGTGAACTGCAGTTTTAGTATTTTCATAAACTGTTTGAATTAGTGCCAAACACAGCAGCATGCAAAAATCTTCATCTGCATTCAAAATCTACATTTATGCAAAAATCAGTAACTGTGTTTGTTGCAGTTTTTATGTACTAAAGCACTAAAAACTAATTTTCCAGCACACCAAGCTGTTTTCAGCCCATATCAGCACATTTCTGACTGTGTGTGCAGAGGCATCACATGATAACATGCTGGAAACTGATAGAAAGATAAATGGGTTTACCACATAAGGCCAAACAGGAAGTGATGCATTACCTGCTATGCAACAGCTCCGGGCCCAAAGACTGCTGCCTGCGCAGCGGAGCCTTAGTGTAGGTCTGGGTAGAAACGTCAGGAAAGGAGATCCTCTTTTTAATAGGTGGGTGGCTAAAAGTGTGTGCCCGCCGACGGAACTGCGGGGCATCTGGATAGTCGTCAAGGTAACCGGGTGGAGTGCCAGGTGGAGAGTCACCAGGAGAGTCGCCCTGTTGGGTCAGCAAAGGATGAAATGGAGAGGATCAGTAAGGAGCCAAAAAGAAACCTGATAGTTATGTTATCCCTCAGGAGGAACATATTGTGCCACCTTCCCTGATAACACTTTTGTTTGTCTATTCAAAATAAACCTTGAAGTCTTCAAAACAATTTATAACACAACTGTATCAACCACAGATAGCACAGTGACGTCAAATCCTAAATTGACACCAGCAAAAGGATCCAACATAGGCAGAAACCCTCCAATCCACCGCATGCACAGACTTCAAGTTTCAGTCAGACGAAACGCTTGACCTAATGCCAACTACAGTACATCCAACCAACGGTTCTCAACTCACCCAGCATTTTTTCCTCTCCCTGTCCAGCCCGAGTCTCGAATCGCTTCTCCAAGCTCAAGTAGCTGGGATGGAGGTGGCGTGACTACGCACACGCTTTGTGATCTATTGTATGGTAATATCTTGTGTCCTGCGACACATTAGACGCACATGAGCGATTGGAGGTAGACGGAGCACAATGGAAGTTTTTTTGGCTGGTGTTTACTGTTCAGGATTGAGCAAGGGTCTTTCTCTCGCTCTCTTCCTCACTCTGTTTCCTGTCCCTGTGCTACAGCGGTTCCTGAACCCATGCCCTCCTGTTAATCGGCCCACAGCAAGGCCAGGAAACCAGTACAGCTGCATAACACTCTCTGTCCTTCTGTTCACTTCCCTAAGCTGCCAACAGCTAAATTTAGGAAAAACAAATGTCCGTATAGGTTTGAAAAACATGTTGACAGCTACTGGCTGGATAATGGAATTGAAATGGGAGCTGTCATGCGATGCAAAATTTGACTATTTCATTTTAGCATGGAGAAAAAAGGATGCATTTTGAATGCATGGAATAATGTACTCATCTATGACAAAGTATCATCGCTTGCTATGCACAGTGTTTCATAACTATGTGAAAGGCAGTTGATTGCATTAGAAAACAAAATGTTACTTACTATATTTGAATGTAAGCACTTACTTTTCAAGAACAACACTTCAAAAAAAGACATTTGTAAGGTTTTAAATAAGAGATAACTTTTTGGGGCATTGTCCCGGACTAAAATACATGTTTGAGCTGCCCTAATTTAAACAACTTGCACTGACGTATCTGAACATAAATCAGTGCCATTGTTTTGTCTCAAAATGCACACCAGTAAGGTTTTTTGTAAGGTTTGACTGTAAAAACTACTTAAATGTCATAATTTAATGAAGGCCTACTCCTGGATTCATTAAACCCTGTCTGCCCCTTTAACAGTAAATGGACACTGCTTTATATCCACTAAAAAGACTTTAAGAGCACTTAGGTTAAAGCAACGGCGAAAAGACATAAAAAAGTATTTTCAGAAAGGATTATGCGAGTCAGTCTGTGGTATTTCTAACCACATTTATCTGCAGATCTCACTCGATTTGATGCTGTATGTATGGGGCGGTTTCCCGGACAGCCCCGACCGCCCCAATATGTAAATAATGACATTTATGTTTTGGGGGTTACAGATTACAAAAATAAAGGTCCTTTGGGAGCCACTAGATTCTCAAATTTGGAGCGTACCCATGGAATTGTGGGATTGTAACATGTTAGAGCTCAGCCAGGAGAGGAGACGTGACAGGCTCACATTGACAGCACCCTGCGGGATAGCAGAGCTGAGCGAATTGTTTTCCACAGACCCGAGCTTACAATCACACACACCTCACATTTCACACCCCACTGAGACGGTGAGAGAGAGGTGGACAAGGTAAAAATAAATCCCACCCCAACAAAAGAGACCCCCTGACCGGACTCACAGCCCATTTTCAGAGAAATTACTCACACTGATGCTGAAAAGCGCACTGTAATATATATTATGATCCAGTGTTGGTATTATTTTCAGCATGTGGTGATAATTGATTTCACAGAGATGTGCTCACTAATGAGGGAGGACTGAGACATGATTTTTGGCACACATTTTTGGGACAGATCATGTGATGTGTTTAAGTGGAGGGGACACTCACGCGGTCAAAACTTCCCATGCTTCCAAGACGCATCCGCATACGGCTGGCCCCCTGAGGAAGACAATCATCATGTTAAACTCAGGATTATATAAACTTTCTTTGGAGCTTGAGAGATAATTGGGAGAAATCAGAATTGTCTTTTGAAACCTACTGAAAAAAAAAACACATATAAAGTAGGATGCTTATAAGCTCTTCTACATCCTTAGGCATCACTTTGTGAGTAGACAGCACATGATTGAGGATACTTTACACACACAAACAAATTATTTACCATTTAGGGTGATATAAATGGGATCCATTCACAGACCATTACAACACAGTTGTCAACACAAGCACACACACACCCGTGAGAAGATGTTCTCCAGGGAGCTTGTCAGTGAAGTCCGGGCTTTGTTCTTCAACACATCCAGTTTATTGCGTCCTGCATCAAAGGTTGTGTTGTTGGAAGAAGCGTTCTGTTGAAATACACATGTAAAAAAGGAGTGAATAAGCCGTATGAAAAGACACAAATTTGAGGGAAATCTGTGAAATGTAAGTTTTTCGCTCGGACAACAAACTTAGTGTTACTTACATTTACATTTATGCAATTGACCTATGGCTAAGCCACGCCCCCAAAAGCGATGAGCCAATCACAGTGCCCATAGTAACCCAATACACTCAGAAATTCTCTGCTTCCACGTCCATTGAAATGCATTGCAGTTAGTCAGTTTTCGGTCGCTTTTATATGTTTTTCTCGTCATTTTAAATTTAAAATGGTCAAACGGTGTGCATACCACTCTTGGTAAAGATATGTTTGCCTGGAGCTGAAGCTTTTCATCGACCTTCTCAACAATAAAATTATTAATTTAATCCTCCAATGCATATTTAAGGCTCTTTTGGTGACTTCGATAGAGACTTTCTGTCTCCAAAAATCATCAATTCCTTCCTGTGAAATGTCTCCTACTGTGACAGCACCTGTCACCTAATGCTGATTGTTTGTCCAAGTGAGTGGAGGGGGCGTGGCTTAGCTATAGGTCAATTGGCAGATACTTTAAAACGAAGATACAAGATCATTATGATGGTGGCAGGAACAAGAAATCAGACATAAGGGACTAATGTGACCTCGTATGTGAAATCTAATGATGAGATGATTGTATTTTAATCTTTGTCATGGCCTTACACAGTCACTATTAAATAAAGATATCAAGGTTATATTTTTACAGTATGATCTTGATGAACGGTTGATCCCGAAAATGTTTTGCACTCTTTGCATGTTTGTACTTTTGTGGCCTCTGTACAAACAATTTCTTTGAGCTTTTTGGCCTAATTTCTATGTGCATCTCTTTATTTTTTTGTATTTTTTAATTATCTTTGAATGTATTGTATATTAGCATTCTTTGGGCTTTTGTCTGATGCTATTCTTTACCAGTCTCTACAGAAAGATCTTTACATTATGTAGGACATTTTTTGCTGGGTTTTCATAGGCAGGGTCACAAATCACCACTTAAATAACACAAAACTCATCCAGAGCAAGCCCATTACTGATACAGAGTTACAGACTGAATGCATTGAAAGCCTTGCTAAGAATATCTTATTCTTCATAGTTAGTTTTTGTTTTTACTGTGGCATTTATAGAGTAGGGCAGATAAGTGTGTCAAAGGTGATGTTCACATGATCAGTAGGGGAGGGCCATTGTTTTTATGGTGTGTGTCATTTCCACAACAGGTCTGTAACCTGACTGAGAATAAGGTGGTATTTCGGAGAACGCCATTATCATTCTAGGCTGCACTGAACCATTTATTCTGTAAATTCATTGTCTAACGCAGGGGTCTGGGTCTCCAACCTTTTTGTGAGCAAAATAGTCTCATCAAGTCTAACACAGTATACATAGCCATGGGTTAGTTTTAATTTTGTAAGAATGTATAGATACAGATCAAGAAAAAAAGAAAAAAGAAAGAAGAAGTGAGTCTTAAAGGAACAGTATGTAGGATTGTGGCCAAAACTGGTATTGCAATCATTAAACTTATGGCTAAAACTGGTACTGCAATCACACAACTGGTGGCCAATACACAAAATGACAACATAAACATCAGTTGAGGGCTGCAACTCCACTTTTTAAATGACAATATCCTGACCAGACCACTGTTGTCAGTGATATAAGTATTTGAAATGAAAATGATTTCTTAATGTCTAGTGACATATCAGGGCCATTTTATGATTAATTGATATAAATTTCCTACATACTGTTCCTTTAAGTATTAAGAAGTGAGGTAATGGTGGAGAGATGGGTTTTTAGGCGATTTTTAAAGACAGCTACAGAGTCAGCAGATCGTGTTGTGACCGGCAAATCATTCCACAGTTGTGGAACAGCTCCAGAGAAGGTACGCGTTAATGTTTTTTTTTCCTTTTTGAGATAGCACCACAAGCCGTTGCTCGGTGACAGAGCACAGGGATCGAGAGGGTACGTAAGGCTGTATAAGCAAGCGAAGGGGGTGCTGATCCAATGGAGATTTTATAGAATAGGAGCAAAGCTTTAAATTTGATGCGAGCTGCTTTTTGTTTTACTTGTTGATTTTATTTATTTGTTGATATGTATTAGTATTGTTTAAAATGTTAACATACATAAACCAAGCCAAGCTAATATAAAATATATTTAATAAATAAATATTAAAATTGAGACTAATAGAATGTGCTCTGGCATGCACCTCACAGACTCTGTGCGGGCTACCTGTGAACATTGGAGACCTAATCTAGGAGTCTAATGTCTAGGGGTCAAAAGACAAGTCAAATATTCCCATAGGTGGGCTTCTCTGACAGTCTATTTACAAAAGACTATTTACCTACTCTCTTTCAATCTCTTATTGTTGCTGATGATGACGCTTACAATCTTATCTCATGCAGGAGGTCAGAGTTTGCGGATTTGTTTGCAAGGCAGTATGGGTGGGCAGTCAAGCTGTGAGCCTCTCTAGATGCGAGTGGTGCATCTAAGCGTGTTTATTATACCTGAGAAGCCTCTCCGATATGAACATGAGACTTCTGCTTGGTCTCACACAACTGTCTGAGGTGAAGAATCATGAGCTCGTTTTCCTCCTGGTCCGAAGATGGTTTCATTTTCTAGGGCATCAAAACAGATAAACTAAATACGAAATAAAGAACTGAGTTTATAAGATATTTGACATTTTGATTTTAAGAATGAATTTCTTGTTACCTACCTGCACCCGCTCAAAAACATTGACCTGTTCGCCGTCGCTCAGTTCGGACAGGTACTTCTGAATGGCTAGTTTTGCTCTGGGAGGATACAAACCTGGGACATTGGGAGAAGGAAACTGAAATGGAGCAAGTTCATTAAGGCCTGGGGTCAAAGGCAAGCCTTAAGCCTATTCCTAGAATATAATTCACGCTTGACCTGTCTTAACAGAAAACCACTGCAGTGACACATCTTAATTTAACAAAAACTTACTCCTGGTTTAATCTAGGTCTTAAATGAGCTGGTGTAGGGTCTACCTTCAATTCTCTCACAGAGTTTGTGCAGGTCGTGCATTGGACAAGCCTCACAGAGTTTGATTTGGGTCTTGGAGCTCTGCAGGGCTGCTGCCGTGGAAAAAGCTTGTTTCATGGTGAGCATTACTTCATCCACCTGAAACAATACATTTACAGAAAAACTATGTTGAAATTTGAAAACCACATATATATTATTCTCTATCATATATAATTTCTATCATATACAATTTCTAAGGTCTATCTGAGAATTGTAGTATGTGTTATTATACACATGCAGCTTTAAAAGGAAATATTTTTCATTCCTTAGTAAGTATGGTGGCACAAAATAAAATGTGGCGATTTTTTAAAGGTGCAGTGTGTCATTTTTAGAAGGATCTTTTGACAGAAATGCAAATTAATATACAAAACTATATTATCAGGGGTGTATAAAGACCTTTCATAATGAACCGTTATGTGTTTATTACCTTAGAATGAGACGTTTTTATCTACATACACCAAGGGTCCCCTTACATGGAAGTCTCCATTTTGGGCCTCCACATTTCTACAGAAGCCCTTAACGGACAAACTTTTTTTACTAGGTTGTCTCCTACGATGACATGTTTGTCCAATGGTGGCTACAGTAGCTTCTCTATGTGTTTCAAAAGCGAGGGGTGAGCAGTGGACTGAGAAGTTTGGGTGCAATTCACAACTGCCCGAGGTTGAAGTACTGCAAACTAAGTGCTCCTCCGCCATACAACATCGTTCTCATTTTTATCCACTAAAAAATAGCCACGTTTTATTTTGTGCCATCATACTTACTCGTGTAAGTACTCATGTAACAGTCTTTAAATAGGGAAAAAATGGAAGTGTTTGGTGGCTTCTAAATGAATCCCTGTTTGGATCCTAAGGAATGAATGGGGCTAGGCTAAATGCTAACACATTCATGAGGCGCTGTACAAAGATTAAGTGCACACATTGAATAAAGATAGGTATTTATTAATTTGTCTAAGTTGAGGTAAGAACATAGTAAAATATTGAAAAACTGTGGTGTTTTCCTTTAATTTAGGTCTTTGGAAGTCCAAATCAACTTTAAAGCTCTCAATATGAACATTTTGGTACATTAGTTATATTTTATACTTGTAGAATAATTGTGAGTCTCATATTTTAAGCATTTACTCACCCATAGACATATTGTATATGCATTACTTTAAAAAAAAAGAAATGAAACAAAAATATTAACCCTTTCATTTATTCGCTGACTACTATATATAAACAAAATAAGGAAAGGAAATCCACATATTAGCATAAAAGACTGTACATCATGTGCAGAAACCCCTGTCTAATTCTATATATCATCTGTGGATCCACCGGGTTAAAGAAATCAGTACTGAAGGTGAAGTCCACATGATAGGCAAGAGAGCTGGGACATTGTTTTCATTGTAGCATATGGTAAATAATTGATCAGTGTGGTAAGAACAGGTGCAGCACGCAGGTCTGGACTCACCAGAGATTCGCTTGCGCACTGAAACACGTAACACACGTACTGACTTGTGCCAGACTCAAATACATCCCGACAAATAAAGCCAAAGTGATCCGTCTGTTTAACCCCCTGTGGGCAGAGATTTCAACAACTGTTATCACACAATACAGGCAATGCAAAGCAAACCTTAAATTTATAAAACATATATCTGGCTTGAAAATCATAAATGTTAAAACAAGCTTTTTTTATACATCTTTGTAACAGTGTGAAATTCTAAAAAAAGGCTGCAGAAATTAATTGAACTGAAATTGAATTAGATAGGGCATGTTTAAAACTATTTTTTAACAATAATTCTATATTTGTTTCTTATACCATGGGGCTGTTGAATGCTTCATTCTGATTGGTTAAGGAACTTTCCATGTGTGTTCATTATTTTTCTGTAAAACACACCCCTAACCTGTCAAATGTCTTAAAATAACCATCGCAGAAATGTTTGTGGTAAGTGGACTAATTTACTCCGGTCCTTTGAATTATTTAAAAATAATGCAAACCCACGGTTTGTACCACCTTGGGTGTGAATTATTTTTGAACAAATCAACAGCCCGTCATCAATTATTCCTTACATGTTAAACAAATGGTTATAAAACGCATTGTCTAGTAACATATGGTGGCATTAAATACGAAATGGGGATTGAAATTATATCCGACATCAAACAAACCTAAGGGACGCTTGCACATACAGACCTGTAAACAGGATGAGATATCTTTGAAATTCTTCTCCAGAACCACAGATTTGGTATCGGGGCTAATGAGATTCACCTCGAACCGTCCCACCTGCATAACAGGTTGAACTTTAAGTGCATATTTTTCTTAAAGATGCAGCAGAAGTAAATATTAAAATAATTTCTTTATGATAACTAACAAAACTGCATTACTTTAAACAATCATATGTATTCATATTACCAAGGCCACAGAAGGAACAAGTGATTTCTTAACCAAATGACCTTAGAGACGCCTCTTGTTGTAAACAGTTAAAGGGAAAATGGCCTATGCTCGGCTGCATGACTGGCATGCATATTAACTACCAAGATTAAGTGTTTCTTTTCTCAAAAAGAATAAATTAGCATGCTTATGTCTGTTTTACCCTTTAAGGTAATCTCAATAAAATCCTAAAGAAATTAAAATTGGACCATTTCCTCACCCAAATCTGGTTTCAACCCAGACTCCATTTATATCTTTCATGAAACACAAAATATTTTATCCTTTGACTTTAGAAGACTTGGAATATAGTACACAACAACAAAGTGTAATTAAGCAATGACATGTTGTTGACTAAAAGCAGAATTAAAATTTTGTGATGAACTACAGCTGTACGCAAATCACATCCTAAAACTAATTACATGTGTTTCCATGGAAAGGATTACATCAGTACCTGGAACAGCATTGTACGATTCTTATCAGCGTCTGATGGATGCACGTTATTGGGTGCGCTGGCATGTCTCCTACGTGTCGACCCCTTGCCAGTCTCTCTGGGTCTCTTCTGCAGGTTACCGGCTAGGCTGCTACAACGTGTCCGAAATTCCTGCTGGTCCCCAAACCCGGAGTCCTCTAGGATGCATTCGGGAAAAGTTCCTCGCAGGTTACCCGCACTGTGACCACTCGTCAATTCCGGTTTTCCGTTGCCCACCTCTGACAGCTCCTCATCAATCGAGCTAGGCTCCAATGCGGCTTCAGGTTCCTCAACTTCACAAAGGGAGGCACTAAGAGGGTCTTCTCCCATAATGAACTCCACGGGGGCTCTCTTGCGTTCAATCTCATGCTGACGAAATTGGTCGATGCAATCGTCGATGAGAGTGGAAGGGGCTTTTTTTTGGTTGACCGTTACTTTTCCACAGTAGAGTACTTCAAACTTTTGGGAGTTGTAGAAGGATTCATCATTCTCTTGTTTGGGCTTGCTTTCCTCTTTAAGAGCGGTTTTGGACACTTGTCTGATGCCGCTTATAACCTCAGACACCTGGTGAAGATGATAAGGTATTAGTGTAACAATAAAAATTGTACTTAACCTCCTAAAGCTGCGTTCACACCAGCCGCGGTAGAGGCGTCAAGCGCGAGTGATTTCAATGTTAATTCAATTTGAAGACACGTTTATGTGCATCTGGAGGTCTCGCGGCGCGAATGAGGCGTTTTGCGCGACAGACAGAAGCCCCTCTCATGACGCAAATTTCCCCGTGAATGTCTCAATGACTAGAATTTCACGTGCGAATGAAGCGAGTAAACTGTTCAAGCGGCAAACTAGGCGCGGTACACGCAAATTTGACGCCTCAAACACACCAAACGCAGGGCATCGCGTTACTCGCTCTAGATTACTCGCGGGATTTAACTTCGTGTCATGCTAATTTTTCGCTGGAGTTGAGTATTTTCAACTTGGGTGAATAGGCGTTTGAGGCGAATAACGCGTGGCTTCGCCTCATTCGCATCGCCCCACGCGAGGACGCATCTGATCGCGTCTTTGCATTGACTTCGTATGTAATCTACTTGTACAAATCTTTGAACTCGCATCTGGTGTGAACCCACAGCTAGATTTGTATGTCAACATATGTGGACATGTTGCACCATAATACTTAATTCTGTGTAACTGCAACCTGTTGTACACAAACGTGGACAATTTCACTGCTTCATGTTGAAATTAAAAATATTTGGTTATTATATTTATTGGTTCTTCCTAATCCCAAAATAACTGGAAGAAATCTGAAAAAAAGACAAACCAAAGCTTGGGTCTTAGGAGGTCAAACAAGGACACAGCCTCCATAACAAGACTTTTAATAGGAGAAATGCAGCCTGCATGACTTACTAGGTTCACCGATTTCCAAGTTAATAATACACAAGCTAAACTAGACTCCACAATGTTAGAAAAAGAAATCCAAGCGAACATTAAAGAAGCCAAATGGATATAAATCTATCTTCAGAGTGCTTTAGAAGCCAACACTCAGCCACCTGATACTACATTATCGACCATTTTAAATGAAACCTGACCAGCTAAGAAAAGCAAAACCCTCCAATCCTAGACATACTGTATGTCTGAACATTAGCAGGACACCCTGCTAATGTTCAAACTGGTACATTAAATAATTGCAAAGGTCTAATATATTGATTATACTGACTCGGGCGTGTACGTCCAAGAAAATAGCAAATAAAACAGATTTACATTAGCAATATGCGTCTTTTAAAGGGATACTTCACCGATTTAGCATTCAGCTTTGTATCTGTATGACGATTTTTGCATCATCGGAGGACTTTTTTGCAGAACCAAAATGCAGATATCTCTCCTCTCAGGGGGAAATGATGGAGGGAAACATGGTCATTCAGTAATACTGCCGGGTTTCTACAGATACAAAGCTGAATGCTAAATCGGTGAAGTATCCCTTTAACAAAACACATAATGAGATAAAGAATTTGATGACAGACTTAGGCCAGGTGTCAACAAGAATATGGAAAGCTAGAAACAGGCACGTAGACATTTGACAGACAACAGACCAGCTCATACTAAACTGGAAAATCACGCTTGACTGGCCTATTCTACGTGACTACCATAAGCTTTGTGTTATACTGCCTTCTGTTATCTACATACATGGTAAATCCCTGGAGCTACACTCAAGGGTCATAACCAAAACAAACAGATATAGAGAAAATAATAATGAAAAAACAGTATTTTGAGAAAAACAGCTCAAAGGAGACGTTTGCATCACCATGCTCAGTGATACATCAGTGTGTTGCACGGTATGCACACAGAGTGGAAAACAGTGACGTGAAAAATTATCCAGTCAATAAAAACATATCTGCCAGAAACAAATTCCTTGTAATGGCTACTGAGTGCTCAATCCAAAAAGATGAGGCGCCATACCAAGGTCAAACAGATTACGTTGAAGACAGTAACAGAGCATGCTAAACATATCTCCATGCTGTGCACACTTATCTATGCTTTCCAAAGATAAGCATGAGTCTGACAAATGTGATGAAACAAAGAAAGCTTGAAAAACAAACACTGCACTGTGACAGAGACCATGTGGCTTTCCAAATATGCGGTTAATGTCAATTACAATTCACTGCTTTAATGGGCTTGTGTAGAAATTGTGACCACTGATTTTATTAGTGGTAATCAACATCACCATTATTACTATTTCATATTTCAACAAATCAACAAGTTTGCTTTTATAGGACTGGGTGATATTGACCAAAATTAGTTTTTTGGCTGGCGATTAGCGCTGCTACAGTTATGAAATTTGGCTGACTGTAAATTGTCTAATAAATTGTGCTGATTATGACAATTAATTGCCTGTTTTAGGGCTTTGATGATTGTGGCGATTAATGCCTGTTTAAGGGCTTTAATGTTTAATTATCATAGATGTTTTTGTTTGTTAAAGAAATAATTTTCACACATTGTTGTGATTATTTAAATTAAATATTTTGCAAGGTTTACCTGGAAGTAAATATTAATACGCATAACACATATTTAAAAGTAATTGTTTAAAGGAATATTCAATTTTCTTAAAAGAAAAATCCAGACAATTTACTCACCACCATGTCATCCAAAGTGTTGATGTCTTTCTTTGTTCAGTCGAGAAGAAATTATGTTTTTTGAGGAAAACATTGCAGGATTTTTCTCATTTTAATGGACTTTAATAGAGCCCAACATTTAACACTTAACTCAACACTTAACAGTTTTTTTCAACAGAGTTTCAAAGGACTCTAAACGATCCCATCCGAGGCATAAGGGTCTTATCTAGCGAAACGATTGTCATTTTTGACAAGAAAAATAAAAAATATGCTCTTTTAAACCACAACTTTTCGTCTAGGTCCGGTCCAGCGTGACCTAACGTAAATGCGTAGTGACGTAGGGAGGTCACGTGTTAAAACGCACATTTGCGGAGCATTGTAAACAATAAACTGACACAAAGACATTAATTAGTATCAGTTGACATACAACAACGTAGGAACGGTACTCGTTCTCAACACTTGTAAACACTGGGGCGGAGTTTCACGTTCTTCCTCTGTGACCTCTTGACGTCATGACGTATTGCGTGGGGCCACGCTGACGCATCACGACCGGATCTAGACGAAAAGTTGTGGTTTAAAGAGCATATTTTTTATTTTTCCTGTCAAAAATGACAATCGTTTCGCTAGATAAGACCCTTATGCCTCGTTTGGGATCGTTTATAGTCCTTTGAAACTCTGTTGAAAAAAACTGTTAAGTGTTGAGTTAAGTATTAAATGTTGGGCTCTATTAAAGCCCATTAAAATGAGAAAAATCCTGCAATGTTTTCCTCAAAAAACATTATTTCTTCTCGACTGAACAAAGAAAGACATCAACATTTTGGATGACATGGTGGTGAGTAATTATTTGGATTTTTCTTTTAAGAAAATGGACTATTCCTTTAATGAATATTTATTTTAAAAACTGAAAATTCTGCATAAGAAATAAACACAATAAAGTGTCTGAAAAATAACTGAAAATAAAAATGCAATCAAATTAAACGAACTATACCAGAACAGGCCTTAAATAGTAGCCAATCCTACTGAGGTCATAATAGTACTAGACCACATGTCTGTAGTTGCTGTAAAAAAATATAAATTCCTTACAGATCCTGTAGAATAGCATCTTTCACTTCCCTAAATTTGGAATTGCTGTTTTGGAAATGTATGTTTTACCTGCCAATTCATACTGCATATCAAATTTTTGCGGCATTTCTTTAAATGCTGTTTTCCACTATATTAAATGGTTTCGCAATGTATCCCGTTACAGTGTCAGTTAAGGAGCGCCATCTGATACTGTCTTGTTTATACAGGCGCTTCAGCTCCCCGTTGTGTTTTTTAGAAAGATGTGCAATCATCGCAGTGATCTATAATCATCACGATGAGGTCAAACAATCGCGATGACACGATTATTTAATCCAGAACATTGTGACAGCCCTACTGGTGATATAGCTTAAATATTTCTGTCTTTGATACAAAGTGGAATAATGTTTACACGCAAGTTAAAGCCTTGTGAGATATCACAATCACCTTTATTAAAACAGTGTATAATAAAAATACGATTCAAAGACAGGGTTAACCTTACTGTTTGAAAATACACAGCTGCAGAACATGCAAATTGGTTGAAAATCTTACATTTGACCTCAGTGTACATGGCAACGCTTCTGTTGCAAAGAAGGATGGTCACATCAGACCACACTTGGGTTGAACAATTAATCGAAAAACTAATCGGGATTGCTATTACGGGAAAAACAATTACATAATCGCTAAAAGCCTCAATTACAGCTGCCCATTGGTGCTCATTCCAGTGCGTTTAGGCAGTATGATTGGGCACCAAATACAGTGATGAATCAGAGATTTTATAATTTATGAGTTGTTGACGTGTCCTTAAGCCATTCGTATGGGATTTTATACCAACAACATAACTCCCATAATTATTTGTTATTTACATTATATTATTTAGTTCTGGATGTTAAGAATTTGCCATGCAGCTGCTTTACAGAAAGTAAAAAAAGTCCATTAATCATCAGAAATAACTGCAATTACAACATCAAGGCAAATAATTGCCAATTATGATTTATGTCATAATTGTGCAGCCATAGACCACACAAATATCGGTATTATCTCATCCCAAATCCTGTTGGAAATTATATTGATATATTATCAAAAAACTCGATATTGGACCATCCAGCTAAATGCTGTTACTTTTCTAAGTGATTTAGTATGTTCACTTGGTGGATGATAAGAGTCAAATCTAGAAACCAGACCATCACCAAACCTTCATTTTTTAATTTTTGGCCAGGCAGCCAAGAAAGACATCCTAGCAACTGTGTTGTAATGCACTAACATACACTCAAAACACTGAAACAACCATAAATCAATCTAGTGGCATCATAGCGTTAACATTTATGCAGGAACACAACACTACATTTTTTTCAGAAAACATGAACATTTAGTCTGTGCTCATACAGTTACTGCAGAAACTTGGAGCCAGAACAATAATCAGAACATAGACAGGAAAAATAGTTGTCGTCCACTGCATGCTTCCCCATAACTACGGTTTCAGTTTAATAAACAACATTAAGGCTAACATATGGAAAATCACAGGGTAGTTGAGAAAAAAAAGCTCCTTGACATCAGAAGGAAAAGCAAACACATCATACAGGCTTCTAGGGCAGAGTTTGTAGAAACAGCAATAAGGGTGTGTCTGTGTTTTCAACTGACTTGTTTCCCAGGAAAACTTACAGACTTTCTTGTCACTCTCAGACTACCCCCTGAATAATCAGCAAAGGTCAGATTTCTTTTTGACCTGATAGTCAAAAGGCACAGTAGCTGTTCAGTGAAAATATGCTGAACGTGTAAAAACATTTTCAACAAAAGCATTGACTGCTACCACCCACTACTTCAATGCCCTCGCCAGACATTTTTTACAGAGTCAGAGTTATGAATTATTTGCAATAAACACAAAATAAGGAACCCCTTGTATAATGCTATCATCATACAGTACCAAAATACAATGCAAGCTTAAACCGGACACAGAGAAATAAATGTCAATGATCACCTTCCCAGTCTGGAAAGCATGACATCAATCAGTTTAATCATAGCTAGCTGCTATAATAAGAATACCACCAACTACAAAGTATTTAAGGCAGCTGGACAAAGTGGGACACATTCCAATTCTCCAGCTTGGGATGCAATAGCTTTAAAGGTAAGTGGGTTATATCCTGTGCAGATTGTGGGGTTTTTTTTGGACTTTATTTATAGGACAGTAGAGTAGATACAGTTTGAGTATGATATAGTTTGGTTTGAAAGGTGCAAAAGTTCAAGACATAACTCGATTTAAACCCCCATGCCATTATGCATTATGAGCATTTGCACAAAATGTAATACTGTATGCCACAGCTCATACACAAGTCCTCTTTATAATAATAATAACTGCCCACATCAGAATCACATTGCCACTTACTGAGAAGTCTCTAAAATGACTGCAATTATCTAAGTATATCATTATGAAGAGTAAGATTATTGGCATTACACTGAGTGGGCTATACTATGCTAAATGAGGAGTTATAAATTAGGGAACAGTGGGTTCCTCCACACCATAAAAGGTTGAACTGTGTCTCTCAACTGGCATCTGGAAAGGTTTTGTTCGAGTGCATTAATACCAGGAGATATTATATGGCTAAACAGTTGCAAATGAGCTAGCAGCCATCTTAAGAAGACAGGAGTGAAGACACATTCCACATACTAGTTCTTCTAGCACGTGTTGCTATCCAGCCAGTTTATTCTTGCATAACACATGGCAGCAAGGTACATGTTTTGCCTCTGGAGCTTACAGCTCAGAGAAGAGAAACTTTTCTTGCATCACATTCACTGACTATTGAAGTTAATTTACCTTTGAGAAGACGAAAAGTGCTTAATCACAAACAAACAATGCAATCCATGTCTCAAACTTATCTAAATTTCTCGCTAGTGCATTATCTTAAATACAAACCAATAATTCACAATGACTGATCCAGAGTATATACAGATCCAACTGCGGTGCATTATGTTTATTGTTGTTTCAATGAATCAGATCACTATGCTTTATGGGGGATTATAATATTCTTGGGGGGCATGGTCCCAAACAATGTGATTAATCCTTTCTCTATGTGCCAGGAGAGATCTGACCCATCTTTACATGATGCAATTCCAATCTAATTCCCCTACTGCAATAGTGCCCTACATACTGGCATTTATCCAGCTGACAAAGACCTGTCAATCATACAGCAGACCAGTAAGCATGGTGCATTCTCACATGCACTGTAAATGTTAAGTATTGTGCATTATGGGATTTAAAAAAAGAAGGGAATAACAAAGAAAACTTAAACTCTATTAAATGAGAGAGCATTCGTGCATTTATTTGTACAGTATGTATGTAATATATATGTAACGTATCTATATATACATTTATAAAGTATCTAATTATGTTCTTCAAGTTTTATTATATTTTACAATATACCCTATCATTTGGTGGGATTGATTCATATATGTAAAAGCATCACATTGTGATAAGGTGACAAAACTGTTATTTTAGTTTCCATACAGACCTGGTTTGGATCACATGCCTTGAACACATGGCATGCCATGTCAGACTCGGGGTTCTCGGGTTGACTTCTGATCAGGTAGGCAAAATAAGATAAATCATGACTGTTGTGGATAAACCTGGAAATAAACTGTGCTTTATGCTCGAATATGAAGACGGACGGGTTGCTGCTATTTGCGGGCACACATCGGATCAGAGGAGGTGAAAGCAGCAGCTGAACTTCCCTGGCCTGTGCAGGACCAGACTCGTTTTTTTCACTTTTCCTTCGGATCTCCGCCACCAGCCACGGCAACATGGGCAACGTGGTCCTCCCGTCCAGAGCAGACCAGCCCATGTACCAGAGCGCAAATCTCTTCTCTGCTTTTGGATGATCATTATTACCCTCCATTTCTCCAACGGCTCGAAGGACCAAGACTTTGGGTTCTGTGTTGCTTTGCAACAACTCTATGCTTTCATTCCTTTACGTATCGCCGAAAACTGCGTTGATGTTGCATGTATCTCTATTGAAAAGTGCACAATGATCGTGCGTCCTTTGGAGGTCCTAAAGTGTCAATAATAGCTTTTACGATGCAGCGAGAATTGTAGTATTCCATATATATTTCTTTAAAGAAAATACATCCATTTAAGGGCTCTGCTGAATGAATCACCCGTAGATGATGCTAAACGCATCGCGTGTGTATAAATACACAACAGCCTGAAGAAGGAATCGCGGTTTGTCCTGTAGATCTCTCCCGACCGATCCCTTGGATCGCGGACGGCGCTGCGCATGCACGTCTCCTGCGTGAAGCTATAAATCAGCTGGAGTCCTTCAAAAAGTCGTTGCACTTTACTTTTTAGTCGTTATTTTCATTAAACGGCATTGAAAACACAGAGTGCTGTTGTTTCAGGAGGAGTGGCCGCAGCAGCCATATAGAGGCGTTTACTAAAGCCCCGTGTGCACGCATTCGTGCCTGTCCTGCTTTAAGTGGATCTCTGGCTCCCCTGTGTCTTCAGGAAACACGCGGCAGTGACCGGGTGGAGAAGACCACCTTAAAGTTAGTAGTGTAGGATAGAGCACAGAAAAACATGGTGCTTTTATTTATCCATAATGAAACACTTACGCAAGCAACGCTATACTAACTATCAGTAAATAACTTGCATTTAATGCATATGGGTATACGTCTAGCTGTTTATGTGTTATATCCGTGGTTCTCAACTCGAGATTCACTTTCCTAAAAAACTAGCTCTGTCTGTCTGTTCGACTCCAGTCCATACATATGAGGTGTGCAGACAGATCACTGTATGACATCCAAGTACCGCGATACTTTCATGTCATACGACGATCGGTCTGCGCACAACTATTCCTGGAGACCTTGAATAGCTTGCTCAGGGGTGTTTGGTGTTAAGGTGAAGTGTTCACCTTTTTAAATCTCTTGGGTTTTAGATTAATTCTAGGTTTAAATACAGACGATGATTGATATATGACACCATGAACTCTTTAAGTTGCACTTAATCAGATGCATTACGGAGGACAATGTTTTCTTCACAGTTCTAATAAAGGTGAGGATCAGGGTGTGCTTAGGAACACGTGCATGTAAAGTTCTTTTAAAACAGTGGTTTGCCAGTGACAGTAATGTAAGTTAAAGTCCAACACTGACTACAGGTTTTGTTACTATCTAGCACGTGTTACTGTAAACATTGTGCCAAAAATGCCACAATTGAATCAACAGCGCCATCTGCTGTCTCGCAGAGCCAAAGTAACTATAAAAGAAACAATGTAGTGATGTACTTACTGCAAAAAAAAAAAACATTGCGCCTTCTATTTTTTTTTTAAACGTCTATTAGTCTGATAAAATTCACAAGTTACAAAGGAGAAATTAGTACTACTTCCAAACTTGCAGTGTCCTCTTTTGTATGTATGTTGCCCCAAATTTGCTTGATGGGGTTGAGGTCTGAACTTTGAGGGGGCCAGTAAGCAAAATTACTTAAATCTCTTTATGATGGCTCTGTTATAGAGCATGGCTAAATTACCTTAATTGTTTACTTGAAGTATCCTCTGAGATTTTAAGTTAGTATTTCAATCATTTAATAGAGCCAGTTCAACACATCACTGTAATATTACTGAGGATGGCTCTGCAAACTGAATCAAATAAAAGAGGAGAGTCCAATGAAAGTCCAGCAGGGGAGAGAACAGTGACAACAGATGTAAGCTTCCTTTTTAAAGATTTTCTGTGATATGGTTATATTTAATTACTTTTACCTGGGATTGTTGATCTAAGTTTTAATCTTTTTTTTTTTCAACTAATAATCTGTATAATTGACTTTATTCCACGTTGTTCCTTCACTGTTCTATTTTTTTTCTCTGTGGCATTTCTTCTTGCATAATTATTTTCAAATTAATACATTTTATTGTTAATTCATTTATTTGGTATATAGCCATGCATAAGTGAATTATGTGAATTCCAACAATTCCAAATTTACAGTCTAAACTGAGTTCACAGGAGATCTCGTGGAGATCTCACAATGTTTCTAGCTGCCAAATGTGACTTCACAGTAAACAAACGGGGTAGACACATAGAATCCACAGCTAGATTAATGAGATGATTGCAACGACCATTTGAGACAGCGAGCTCAATCTTAATTACATTAAAGGGATAGTTCACCCAAAAATGAAAATTCTGTTATCATTTACTCACTCTCATGTTGTTACAAACCTGTATAACTTTCGTTGTTTTGATGAATACAAAGGAAGATATTTTGAGAAATGTTTGTAACCAAACTGTTTGTGGACCCCATTTACTTCCTTAGTATTCTTTTTCATACTATAGAAGTAAATGGAGCCCACGAATGGTTTGGTTTAAACATTTCTCAAAATATCTTCTTTTGTGTTCATCAAAACAATTAAATGTATACAGGTTTGTAACAACATGAGGCTGATGATCAGTAAATGATTAACTATTCCTTTAATCCACGTTGGATATAAGCGTCTGAAAACTGCATAAATGTCAATGTACCTGCTTAGCAATAATAAGATTGCCTAAAGTGTTGGTGGCATGTTCTGTGTAAATCCCACCCTGTTTGTTTGGGCACTCCCCATGTACACCTCCTAGAAGTTTGTAGTCTACAGTCAGGGGTTTGTTGTTAAATTGAAACAAGGATGTCGATTCAAAAAGAGAGAGGGATCCCGCTCTGCGCGGTATGTACTTGACATGAGTAATAAAAATTATTATAGCCACAATGATTGAAAAGCATTGAATAACTATTAAGATGCCAAATACGTTTATCTACGCACTGTCAGCTTTAAATTGGTTTTATGAATATATCTTGCTGGTATAAAAATAGTTCATTGTTTTAATGCCTTCTTGTCTCATAATTTATAAATTAATCAATTCCTTTAATCAATTTAAAAATGTAATGATCAGTAATTGAAATAGTTAATGCAGATACATTCATTAATGCATTTTTACTTTCAGTTTTGTTTAACTGGAAACAGGTTTAATTTACAAACACAATTATCCTGCCACACTACAGTGAATCTCCACCCTGATACCACACATATTTCGGGGGCCTTTATTTTATGTTTTTTGATTGTTTGCTTATCTGCAATACATCTCTGAGACATTTTCTAAAAGATGTCATATAGACATATTGAAAATGTCTGCAAGACGTTTTTATTTAAAATGTATGTAAAACAGCTCTTTCATCTTTATCAGGGTCCATAAAACTTCCGAGAAAGGCTCTTTAGAATAGTCTTAAGCTATAATTTTTGTGTCAAAAATTCTTTAGTAAAAAGTAGGACCTGTCTATCTGAAGGTAAACATTTATAAAGAAGCTAAAAGCAACTTTCAGTATGTAACACCATACAGAAGACATTAAAATTATTTTAGTCACATCATTTTGATTTCACTCACAGGCTGTTTATAAAGAAAAGACCAAAGTTTGCAAACACTTTGATTAAAAAATATACTTTGATGATCAAGACAAAGATTTCTAAGATTTGGATTCTCGCAAATCATTTACTCCAAAAAACACCACTGAAATTTTTACCACCTTTGTAACTTTCACCTTTGGCCTGCTCATTGCCAACTTTGCTACTGGAACATTGTTTTGGGTCAGGGGTTTATACTCTATTAATATCACTTTTCATGTAATGGTGTGACTGCAATAATTTAAAAAAAAAATCTCGGTTAATTCAACACACACTGGCAACTCATTTTCTGCTAGAAACACATTTAAAGTGCATTTTATAGGTTAGGATGCTGTGCAAACTTCTTACCCATGTACCTGTGCTATCTCATGGACTTGTCTTAACAACAAACTAATTTACAAAGGTTCTTGTACAGAACAAGTATAGAACATTTCACAGCCTCAGAGAGCAAAAAAAAACAGAGGTCAATAGTTTGGTGTTACATATACATGTGTATTATAAAACACTACAGTTGTTTATTGCTTTGTCTAAAAACACCACTCTCATTTTTTATTTAATTTTGAAGCTTAATCCAAAGTTCCTTCACACCAACTCTACCAGCCACACCTGGCCCTTTAGTGCCATTGCTGAGCTAATAGGTAAGTGGATAGTTCTCATTAATTTCAATTCAATTAAATTTGATTTATATAGCGCTTTTCACAATTGTTAATTGTTGCAAAGCAGCTTTACATGAGTAGAATGTATAGTAATGTGAGTAATGTGATAACATAATATTTATCATAACCAGTGTAACAAGTTACTTAGTAATTGGTTATTGTAATTGAATTACTTTTCCTTGAAAAAGTAAAGTAAGGGATTACTCTTTTTTTCCAGTAATTTAATTACAGCTTCTGATGTAATTGAACTAAATATTATGTATGAACTGAACAATTATATATAATACAATAGTGGATTTAACATTGAAATTTAAGGTCTAATGTTAAAATCCATGTTTTTATGTGTACTTCTCACTTTAAATACTTTGATTAGTTAATAAGAATAATGGTAATGATGGGATTTGTTGTATTTAACTCAACCGACCATCAACTGGACGGGAATGAGAAATCATGTTAACACATGAGATAAAGTAATAAAGTTTAATAAATGTTGTGTTTGATGACATAGTTTTATTTCATTATGTAAGGTTTCATGTAATGTTTCATGCATTTGTTAGTCAATAGTCATAGATGTTACAGAATCAGTTTAATTCGATGGTGTGTTAACACAGCACAGAATTAAGTGTTCAGATTAACAAATTTACCATAAACAAGCGAGTGGCCCGACAGATGATGGGCGATATGACCAAAATCTTCTATCACAATAGGATTCATTTTATGTCATGATAACGATATGTATCACGGTAGAGTTTTTTATGTTTTAGTAAGGTTTTTCTGTTATTAAAATATTTAATACCATAGAAATTTTCATAATTCTCACAAAAACCTTATAGGCCTACAAGCATAAAAAGAAAATAAAAACAAACAAATCTCAAGCTCTCTGAAGATAAAGTCAATGATAAAGGAATGATAATAAATAATTATGTATGTATGTATATATATTTTTTTATTTAAGGTAGAAAAGTGATTTAGTCTAGAGCAGTGAGAGATTTTCTCTCAATGCTGTTTGATAAACATGAGTGACAGACGGGAGCAAAATTAGGTAACTTCCCCTTTAAGACCAACCCTGCATTCCAGTTCGTTTTTTTCAGAGCCATATAGATATAGGCAGGGGCGGCGTTTGCGTATGGCAGGGTATGGCAGTTGCCATAGGGCCCTATTTTAACGATCTTAGCGCATCGTCTAAAGCGCACGGCGCACGGTCTAAATGGGCGTGTCCGATGCCACTTTTGCTATTTTAACAACGGGAAAAATGGTTTGTGCGGTCGAAAAAGGGTTGTACATATTTTCCTAATGAGTAATGGGTGTGTTTTGGGCGTAACGTGCAAATTATTAAGGCAGTTGCCATACCCTAGCATTCAGACAAAACACCAGAAATCAACAGGCAATAATGATGCTCATTAAAGATTATTTTAAAAATTTTCAGTAGAACATTTCTGAACATTGGTACATCACTAAAATGGACAATTTACACGTTTGCTCGACTTCATGCTATAATACAGGAACCGACATGCGGATGACATTAACATGCCGCGAGAGCGGTTTGAAAGCAAACTCTTCCGATGATTCCTCGCCTCACCCTCGCGGTACTTTGATGTCATCAGCCTCTCGTTCTTGCAGCGAAGCTTGAAGTCTCTGCAGGACGTCTCATGATAACCACTGCTGTTATAATCTTTATTTTCGCAAGTAAAATCTTTTTGTTTTAACAATCAAACAGACTCACGGGTCATCCCCACACTCGCGCTATGCCTATTGCATACATTATTTCAGAAGAAATATGATCTCTATGAATAAATAAACATGTTCTGTTCCACTGGGAAAGTGTAGCGCAGTCGAAGTGAATTGTATTAATTATTTGCGCGCATTTTTGAATATGGTCACTTGTGGAATAAAAACTGCACGACGACAAAGGTAAGACTTGTTTTTACATTTAGCCCTGTTTTACTGAGAGTTTTATTTAGTGTTTTAGTCGGTTAACTACGTGTGCTCTGTCACATCATTTAAAAGTCTTTATTGTGTGTTTATTAAGTGTTTATTGGTGGTTGTCATGACAAGATTTGTGAAGGGATGTTACAGTATGTTTTGATATTATCTTGTTTTAGTGTATCTGTTGCTGAGTTGCACGTAGTTAAGAATTACAACATTTGAAAAGCATTTTAAACAACCATGATTTCTATTTTTGTTTTTCATTTGTATTGCTTCCGTATTGTTTTCAGTAAGTGTAAAGTTACATTAGAGCAATCGTAGTATGATTTTGTACAGGTTGGTGGAGTATGTAGTACACATATTATGTGGTTTCATAGATTCGTTATTTGAGAATGGCCTTCTTGTACGAAGATTTTTTGCCATAGCCTACCCTAGGTTTTCGTGAAACACCGCCACTGTATGCAAGGATCTGGTAATATTATTGTTTTGTAGACCTTAAAATAAGTTGCTGGGACACAAAAGAAAGTCTGCTGTCCATTACATCTCAGCGGGAACAAACGTGCACACAGACGGTCACATACGCTCATAATTAAGTCAAAATGTTCATTGGCGTATATAAATGTGTATAAAAATCTTATGTGTAAAGTGAAAAGTTTAGGGAAAAAGTGGTTTAGGACGTATGAATCCATTACTGCAAGCTTTGAAAGTGACAGCTGTATATGTTAATCAAAAAAACAATCTGCTATGTTATATTTATTTATTTAACAATAAATTAAGTTAGTTTCTCTGTTCTTATATTATTATCACTTACTGTTTACTTGATTATTGAATTACTTGGGAACTTTTTACTATTCATTTAATATTAGGCAAGAATTTACATGGTCACATGATCCTGATGAATACGTTACACATGCGTTTTCTCTTTTAGCTGTTCACTTTCTCTTAAGCCCTAAATGATCATGTTTATGAGGATACTTGCAACAACGCAAATTTTGACGCATATATGTATTTAAGGCCAATAAAGCGGGAAAAATGCTCACAAGATAAATGAGCAGCGGTTGCGTGACTTGCGTGCTCCTCACAGACAGAAAGAGCAGCGGTTGCGCAACTTGCGCGCTCTCAGATACAGAAAGAGCGCACGCATGTAGATCTGTTGTTTGTGTTTTAATGGCTTAAAATAACTTGTTTTTAAACTGCGGTGCTTAAATACATGTACAAATGTTAAGTTTTCGTGACCACGTGCACAGGAGCATGACGTGGGCACATAACCTCGATAAAATCTCTACCGGTTGACAAATTTTTAAAATATATAACACTGGACTAGTGGTTTTTGGATATTTTCCTGCAAATATATTACAAATTGTACCTTTAATCTGCACTATCCAATCATGGCACTACCATAAGTGCACAGTGACAAAAAAGTTTCAATTACAACAAACCACAATCATATCAATGTTTGCATTTTATCAGCTTATTAACATTTAAGGAGACACACCAAAAACCGCCCCTATTTTTCCTCACATCTACAAAGTGGCAATTTTAACATGATTTAATAAATCATGTGGGGTATTTTGAGCAAAACAAATTGACATACGCACTGTGGAAACACCAAATACTTATTTTACCTAAAAAAAACTCTTATAACCAGGCAGTTATTTTCTGATATAAAATTAATCAACCTGGTCATATATCAACATATGCTTATTATTATGTTATCATGTTTAAATTGTGTTGCTGTTTTTCTTTAGTTATGAAGGTTTGACTTAAATCAAAAGCCAACTGCAGTTTGATTATAAAAAAAAAAAAAGATTTTGAACAAATGTAATCTCGATTTGGGTCCAAACTCTTCATTGGTTATATAATGTTTTCTTTCTATTAGTTTTGGCTTCAGTGATAAAAAGACAATAAATGGTCATGTCCCTGTCGGCCTGTATGGCAATGGATTTAAGTCCGGCTCCATGCATTTGGGAAAAGACGCCATTGTGTTTTCAAAGAAGGGAAAGTCTATGTGCGTGGGCATGCTGTCCCAGACGTACCTTCAAGAAATTGAAGCAGAGAACATCATTGTACCAATTGTCACATTCAAACGCACTGGAGAGTCAAATATCCTTATTGAGGAGATGGGCAAACAGTAAAATACTGGACCATATGAAAAAAAGTAAAAAGAGTAGGACATAGTACCACACTTATAAATATAATATGATTCAGTAAGTAATAGACTAAAGCTAGGGCTACACCAAAAGCTTTTTTAAATCTTATCAGATTTTCAGAATGTGAGAGACCACAAACATGATGAAAAAAAATTGACGATTTTACACTTTTGTACTTATAGGGCCCTATTTTGCACCCAGCGCAATTGACTTTGTCAGTGACGCATGTATCATTCGTATTTTGCACCGGCGTTTTTTCCCTCCACAGACGCACGTCGGCAAACTAGGGAATGAACTTGCGCTCCCTGAGCGGTTCAGCGCTAAAAGGAGGCGTGTTCCGGCGCAAACCATCTCTGATGCTATTTTGCAGTTTCAAAAAACAATTGCGCCACTGACCAAAAAAAACTAGTCTAAAGTCAGTGGCGCGTTGCGCGTGGTTCATTATGCTATTTTAATGGAGATATCATGCTAAATCCACTTTCTTAGCTCTTAAATGCATTTTGTTGTATATTTGTAGTGTTTATAAGTACATAAAAGTTGAAATTAGTCTCTTCAGGTGCTTTGTTGATATCTTTATATTCTTTTTTTGGTCATATTTTCCAACCTGTTCTGATTTTTCTATTATCTATTACGTTTTTTGAACAATTACGTCACAGTATTTGCAGCGGAACTGCCAAATAAGGACATCGACTCCCAGCCCAACACTTCGAGCAATCCGCCATTTTTTTATTTCTCGCTGCGATATTGTAGTCCAAGCTCAAGGATGCAGAAGTTACGAGAGCGTAAGAAATGTACCCATATCTGTGGGTAAAGTCATTTTTGTGTGCCCGAAGCACTTCAAGGATAACTAATTCACCAATCTCTGCCAGTATAAAGAAGGATTTGCCGATAGACTTCGTCTGATTGAGGGGTCAGTTACTTCTATCTTTGGAGATGACGAGCAGAGCACTTCGGTAAGCTGTTAATAACTTAAAAAAAGTAAAGTACACGGTGGTCATGGTTTAGCAGTGCCGTTTCTCAATCCGAAGGCTGCAGCCTGCGGAGATCGCTTTTTGGTCATCAAGCCTGGTTTAATTAAGTTAACTGAGCATTAAATTTGCAAGTCATGAGCACATTACCACAACTTACGATTAACTAAGAATAATAGTCAACTTTATAATTGTTAATATTCTGAAATAAGACCGTCTTGATGACGTATGCAGCCAAGAAATGCGACCTCCGGAGGCTGCAGCCTCACACCATTGCGATACCTCGATGAAGACGTTGTTCTGCAGGTTCGTCGTCTTCATTTTCATCTCGCTCCGTTTCCGACTCTGCCTCGAACATGTACGGCTGAATGGACAAGTCTTTCGTTGTTGACATTTTGTGAATAACGAGTGAATAAAAAGTTTCTGTGCCACTAGATAATAGTATCTCTGCTATAAAACTACAAAAATGGCCGAACGGGGTGGAGTTTAACCGAGTGTCACCTCTGCAAGCTGGAGAGGGGGCAGGGTATGACGTGCATTTAAAAAGACAGTACCAAAATGAGTTGCTCTCAGATGCACATCAGAAAAGGGGTAAAAAGGGGTCTGTGGAGCTATAATAATGAGGAATTCAGACCCAAGCATTGCAGTTTCGCTTTATATGGACCTCAAATAGTTGATTTATATATAAAAAGGACAGACTTAAAAGCATGATATGTCTGCTTTAAGGGCGCATGCTTGACCATAATGGATAGCGTGCACAACGCGCCCACACTTTGCTTATCTAATCTACACAGATGCAACAGTTATTTTTGCAAATCATAAATTGTTACAATAAAAAATATTAACACATGAGATAAGGGAAATCATAGTGGTGAGCATTGTGGTGATAGTTTTTATTTATTGTGTGGCTGCGTTAAAAAATTCTCATGTTTGTTGTGTGGCTGTATTACGTTTATTTTATGTAAATAATAATTAAAATGTTTTCATAAGAAACCTTAATGTATAGGAACTTGATTTGTAAGTGTACTTTGGGGTTGGACCTTGCTTGTGTTTCTTGGGTCCGATTTCAAAGCCCCCAAACCCTTTCAGCGGTGAGGGTGGACGCAGCGATGTCCTCTGCTGGCGTCAGGTCATGTGTAGAGGCAGATCCACCTCCCGTTACACGGCGTGCCCGATTTATGCTGGCAAGCTTGGGATTACCCCGTCTCCTGACATCATTGTAGCGCTTGTCGCAACGATGGGGATGCCAGCTGATGAGACAATCGTGGCTATTTCCTCTCACGCCTGTTTAACCTACGCTGATTTGGGCGGGTTTCTCCTATCCCCATACAAAACAACTTCTCTGCCTTTGACTGCTCTTACAGGAACGTGGGTCTCCTCGGCTGTGAACCGCTCCTGGCGTGCGCCTGGTAAATCCGTCATAATAATAGCAACCCGTGGAACTTGCGCCCTTGCGTTTAAAGGGAATGTTGGATAGCGTTCTGATTGGTTTATTTGATGTTACGCCCCAACCACACCTATGAATATGAACTTACTTCAGACCAACCCCTTATTGATTTGCGCCTGGCGCAAGAGTTATTTCTCCCGCCGGGAAAATAGCAACAGCGCCCAAGATCCACCCACAAAGTCACTTGCGCTTTGCGCTTCGCACTTGCGTTTCAGATCGTTAAAATAGGGCCCATAGTGTGTAAAGTGCCTCTCTGTGGTCATGACAGCAACGGCTGTCTCTTGCGGCCAAATGTGACTTCACAATAAACAAACATGGTGAACAATGGGCATAAAGAAATGACATTAATGCAATGGACTGCTTTTTTACATCTCTGATGTCCGTCTCACTTTGGCTGTAGTAGTTATTGTTTTCGTCTTACATCAGCTCACTTTCTGATTGGGTATCGTTTCGTTCCACGTGACAATTTACAGCGCGTGTCCTCTGGGTTCCCCCCACACAACAGGATTTATGATCATAAATATTCAACATTGTGATCGGAGCAGCCCCAACGTGCTTCCGATCACATTCAGACATACTTAACACACTGCGCACATATGAAAAATCTAATAAGATAATCGGTTTAACCACGAAGACGATTGGGACTTTAACTAGGACTGTCGTAAGAGGGAAAATCCTGATTATATTTTGGTGTGTACCGGGCATGATTTGAGACACATTTAAATATATTTTCCTACTGGCTTTTAGACAATGCCTACGACCCAGATGTTAAATCCAAGAAGTTCTGGATTGACAAAACAAGAATTGGAGGTCAAGACTGTCTTACTTTCACGGATACTGGAGCAGGAATGGATTATCACAAGATGTACAGAATGCTCAGGTGAATGGGAATACAAAAACATCCAGTATGTTGTTTTACATTTTGACAGTTCATGGAAAATCTGCCCATATCATTTAAAAAATATGTGAAAAAGTAAAATTCTATTTAAGGAATCATCCCAAAAGTCAATTTCTGTGATTATTTACTAACCTATTAGTAAATAGTTTGTGTAACAAACTTTTTGTGACCTTTTGTTACACTCATAACCACAGAAATATATAAAACATATATATATATATATATATATATATATATATATATATATATATATATGATAGCATGACTTTTGCATTGCTAGTACTTATCTCTAATAACTACAGCTATGTGCAATCTATGTAAAATACACAGTGAACAAATCCTTCAGTTGGACAACCAGGCAAAGCTATTTACTGATATAAAATTAATCAACCTGGTCATATATCAACATATGCTTATTATTATGTTATCATGTTTAAATTGTGTTGCTGTTTTTATGAAGGTTTGACTTAAATCAAAAGCCAACTGCAGTTTGATTATCAAAAAAAAAGATTTTGAAAAATGTAATCTCGTTTTGGATCCAAACTCTTCATTTGTTATATCATGTTTCTTCCTATTAGTTTTGGCTTCAGTGATAAAAAGACAATAAATGGTCATGTCCCTGTCGGCCTGTATGGCAATGGATTTAAGTCCGGCTCCATGCGTTTGGGAAAAGACGCCATTGTGTTTTCAAAGAAGGGAAAGTCTATGTGCGTGGGCATGCTGTCCCAGACGTACCTACAAGAAATTGAAGCAGAGAACATCATTGTACCAATTGTCACATTCAAACGCACTGGAGAGTCAAATATCCTTATTGAGGAGATGGGCAAACAGTAAAATACTGGACCATATGAAAAAAGGAAAAAGAGTAGGACATAGTACCACACTTATTAATATAGGCTGCTTTCTTACTTGTTATATAATCGATTTGACATCTTGATCCTTAACCCTTCATCTCACTCCGTCCTGAGTCGGAGCACATAAAAAGTCTCCAGGACATCAAGCAATACTCTCTGTTCCAAACAGAAGAAGAGCTGCTCGCAGAGCTCGAGGCCATCAACACACACGACTCCAGTGGCACCACAGGAACACGAATAATCATCTGGAACCTCAGAAAGTGAGTATGCTGCCAGGGAGAAGGCAAAGCTCACATAAATCTGCCTTGCTATGGAAAAAACAGGCCCAAGACTGATAAAAACTGGTTTAGATTCTCTGCTAATAGAATCAGATATACTAAAGCACAATAATTACAAGAGAAATCTTGTTTCTGGTACAGAACATCGACAGACGCTTCTGAGTTTGACTTTGAGGCGGACCAATATGACATCCAGATTCCAGATGACGTGTATGAGGATGAAAAGGAGAAATATAAGCAGTCATTGCGAGTGAGTGCTTGACCATTGTACTCATGTTAAATTAGAGATTACAAACCACTTAACTGTATTTTTAGTAGAATATCTATTGTGATGACTTCACTATATTATCCGAGTTTGGACATGGATATAATAGCAGTGTGTTTCTGTATGCATGTTGTTTTCTTCCAGGCATATTGTAGTGTCCTCTACTTGAAGCCCAGAATGCAGATTATCATTCGTGGACAGAAAGTTAAAACTCAACTGATTGCTAAAAGCCTGGCATTCGCAATGAAGGATAAATACACACCCAACTTTCTAAATGTATCCATTCAATTGCAAGCTGTCATTCTCTATTTCCCTAAGAAACCTGTATAGCTACTTGACAGGAAAACATTAACAGCGAAACATTTGTAATGTAAGTAATTTTATTTAAATAAAGTTAGTGTTTTATTTTATTTATATAACACTAATTGGTAACGCTTTAGATTACAGCCCGGAAAGTACTACGTAAGTACAGCGAATTTACAGCGTATGTTTCTGTAATTATAGTTTACTTATGAAGTACATACGTGTAATTATAAGGGAACAATTTATAATATTTGGGGAATAAAGGAGTAACAACCAGGAAAAATACAAATAATATATGCAGTAAAGTACTGCGTAAGTACAGCGAATTTACAGCGTAAGTTTCTGTAATTATAGTATACTTATGAAGTATATACGTGTAATTATAAGGAAACAATTTATAATATTTGGGGAACAAAGGGGTAACAACCAGGAAAAATACAAATAATATACTGTATGCAGTAAGTACTTTAGATTACTAAACAAAACTTAAAATTCAGTTAATGTGTTTATGCTATTTATTAGTACGATACAATTTATTTAGAATTTTCAATAAAGGTTCCTTACCTTAAGAAAGAGAAAGAGTCCAGGAATTTGTTGGGTCATCAAGAAAAATTAAAAATAGGCAAGGCAACTTTGGTAAAAACAAAGCAAGCAAAACTAAAACTACACTCTTAGAACGAATGTGTTAAAAACAACACATTAGTGTTGATTTTGGGTTGACACATTAAATGCGTTGTCCCAAAATCCACCCATCTCTGTGTTATTATGGAAACAACACATTTTGTGTTACTTTTAACACAACTTGTGTTATATTTTAACACAAAATCAACACAAAATGATATATAATGTGTTAAAATTACACATAATGTGTTAAAAACTTAACACACAAGGATGTGTAAAAAATTAACACATCCTTTCTAAGAGTGAATTTTCTGTAGTTACTGTTTTGTGTTGTTACAGTCTAAGTCAAAAAATTTTACCCCCTTGTTTCACGTAGTTACAGAGTAAGTACAGAATCTGCGGGCTGTAAATTAAAGTGGCACTTATTACCCCCTTGTTTCACGTAGTTAAAGAGTAAATACAACATCTGCGGGCTGTAAATTAAAGTGGCACTTGTTACCCCCTTGTTTCACGTAGTTAAAGAGTAAATACAACATCTGCGGGCTGTAAATTAAAGTGGCACTTGATACACCCTTGTTTCACATAGTTAAAGAGTAAATACAACATCTGCGGGCTGTAAATTAAAGTGGCACTTGTTACCCCCTTGTTTCACGTAGTTAAAGAGTAAATACAACATCTGCGGGCTGTAAATTAAAGTGGCACTTGTTACCCCTTTGTTCCGAAAATATTATAAATTGTTCCCTTAAATTACATGTATGTACTTTATAAGTACACTATAATTACAGAAATGTATGCTATAAATTCGCTGTACTTACGCAGTACTTTACTGAATATATTATTTGTATTTTTCCTGGTTGTTATCCCTTTATTCCCCAAATATTATAAATTGTTCCCTTAAAATTACATGTACGTACTTCATAAGTAAACTATAATTACATAAGCATACGCTGTAAATTCACTGTACTTACCCAGTACTTTCCGGGCTGTAATCTAAAGCGTTACCCACTAATTTATATACCACTTCATATTGCACATTGTTTCAAAGTAGATGTAAAAAAAAAAGAAGTATTATGTCCTAATTCCAAAAGGTATACATGGAGCACATACATTAAAAATAACAAAAAACATATATAAACTTTACTACAGAGCTATTGTGAGTAAATTTTTGTTTACACTCAATAAAATGTTTAGAGTTTTGCGGCCTATACAGTGAGGAAAATAAGTATTTGAACATGTATTACCAACAGCAACCTTTGAAATGGTGGTCCCAGCTCTTTTCAGGTCATTGACCAGCTCCTCCCATGTAGTTTTGGGCTGATTTCTCACCTTTTTAGGATCATTGAGACCCCACGAGGTGAGATTAACAGTCATGTTTAGCTTTTTTCATTTTCTAATGATTGCTCCAACAGTGGACCTTTTTTCACCAAGCTGCAGGACAATTTCCCTGTAGCCCTTTCCAGCCTTGTGGAGGTGTAAAATTTTGTCTCTAGTGTCTTTGGACAGCTCTTTGGTCTTGGCCATGTTAATAGTTGGATTCTTAGTGATTGTATGGGGTGGACAGGTGTCTATGCAGCTATACCTCAAACAGGTGCATCAAATTTAGGATAATACCGTAAATGAAGTGGAGGTGGACATTTTAAAGGCAGACTAACAGGTCTTTTAAGGGTCAGAATTCTAGCTGAAAGACAGGTGTTCAAATATTTATTAGCAGCTGTATCATACAAATAAATACTTAAAAAAAATCATACATTGTAATTTCTGGATTTTTTTTAGACTATGTCTCTCACAGTGGACATGCACCTACGATGACAATTTCCGACCCCTCCATGATTTCTAAGTGGGACAACTTACAAAATAGCAGGGTGTTCAAATACTTATTTTCCTCACTGTATAGAGATCTACCAAGTCAATGATTATATACAGTACTGTATGTAATATAAACCGAATATATAGTGATCTTTTCTTAGTCTGGTCATCTCAGAAGAAAAAAATACCAATCACATTTGGCTACAACCCCAAGAACAAAGAACATTATGGAGTCATGATGTACCATAAAAACAGGCTCATCAAAGCCTACGAGCGTGTTGGATGCCAAAACCGGGTGAATGCTTTATTCATGATTTTTAAGTGTTAAGCAAGTCTTAGAATATTTTTATAAAATTTAGTACAAGCTAATTGTTATTGCATATTTACTATTTTGAGATATGTGCATTTCCAACCTTGATTTCACAATAGGCAAATAAAAAGGGAGTAGGAGTCATTGCAGTAATCGAGTGCAATTTCCTCAAGCCAACACATAACAAGCAGGACTTCGACTACACAGAAGAGTACAGGTAAGTCTGTTTCCTTTCATGATGTAATTTTGCTTTTATATATATATATATATATATATATATATATATATATATATATATATATATATATATATATTGGTTATTGTTTGTCCACAGAACAACCATGAATGCTTTGGGTAAGAAGCTAGAAGAGTATTGGAAAGCTATATGCCATGAAAAAGGTCTCAACGGCATAGCACCTTCAGAGGATATACCGTTAGTACAATTAAACATACATAACACATTTAGTGTTGCTTTTGACAATTTGATTTGCCACATTCACATATACCTTGTTTTCCTTGGTAATTGTGAAGAGAGTGTCCTGACCAAAACTGGGTTCAGTGTGATGATTGTCTGAAGTGGCGTAAACTCCCAGATGGCATAGACACAGATAAACTCCCTGACAAATGGTTCTGTCATATGAACCCAGATACTCAGTTCAGGTTTGTTTAATTAAACTTTATTCTGTGTGTGTGTTTGTGTGTTAACAATCCAGGAGGATTAAGGCGGCAAAAGTCTTTAGAGATTTGCAGAAAGCATTTTTTTGTTTTTGAAAAACAAACAATAAATAACAGGATGCACCTTCGGCATTATAATAGTTGAAGAGCACAGATGTAAAATATTTTTTTTTTCAGGAGATGTGATGAACCAGAGGAACCTGATGATTCTAAAGATGAAACATCAACTCCCTTGAACTCATACAAACAGCAGTGAGTTAAATTAATTATTTGTTGTAACAAAAAAATGGAGTGTGGTAAAATAGCAGTAAGCCTACAATATGACTCTCTTTATTATACTTAATAAAGCATTAAAGAGTCAGCCATCCAGTGTTGCCAGATTGGAAGTGTCCAAAAATCGTAACAGAAATGATTTTATTTGGAAGAAACTTATTGTATACATGTCAAATGTGAAGAGTAGAGCTATTTATCTAGTCAAACAACTTTTGATAGCCTGCAGATTTTCTAAGTAGATAAATAAGGTGTACCTTAGTGGGAGTGTCTAAACAACTGACTGGAAACTACTGACCTAAGCGCTGTGGCATGAACGTTAACTTGTGAAAGAGAAAGTCATTTTCAATGATGATTGGCCGAGAAAACATAATGGAAAGAGATGAATTTGTGGCTAGAAGGGAAAAAGCAACTGCCGAAATCACGTGAAATCTCGCAGAATGAGCGCTGTTTTTATCCTAATCCTACTCCCAAACCTATCCCTAAACCCAACATTTCACAAGATTTAGGCCGTAGCTGTTAGGGATGCACCGAAATGAAAATTCTTGGCCGAAAACCAAAAAAGAGGAAACCAATGCCGAAAACCGAAACAACGAAAGAAATTATGCAAATTATTAGTACCATTGCATTTATGGCTATGACTGTGTTCTAACTTTACTAGGGGTGTGATGGATCACAAAACTCACGGTTAGGATCACATGAAAGTTTTTGAGGCATGGATCGGATTATTTTTCAGATCAGCAAAAAAAGGGGTGGGAAAAATCTAATAACAAATAAAGAAATTACAAACATTTATAAAAAAGAACAAAGTTGCACATTACGTAAGGTCTAAAATTAGCATTAGGTACAGAAATCGAATTAAATGAATCATAACATTGTCTTTATTGTATAAATTAAATATAATTATAATTTTTTTTAGGGCTACAGAAGTGATTTTGGGTCTTGGGTTTTTAATAAACATTAATGACTTATGTAGGTTAATTGAGGTTGCTGTCTCTTTATGAACAAATAAGCACAGATTGGTTTCTGACTTAAATCGATGCATACACTTAAGACACAAACAAATGTTTTTATTTGAAAAAGAATACTGTGAAGATCATTTTGTTTGTATGTGCATGATACTGAAATACGTCCACACCACAGACATGTTGCTTCAGACAAGCACGTGCAGGTCGTGGTTTCTGTTTGCGTCATAAGAACATTTCGGCCGTATTGTTTCGATGATAAAAGTCTTTCGGCCTTTTGGGCCATTTTCGGCCTAAACATTTTCGGTGGCCAAATATTCGGTGCATCCCTGTAGCTGTGTCCCTTCTAGCCAAAACCAAGAGATAGAAGAAATGCGTCTCTGGCAACACTGTGCAGCCATCTGTTGTGAATGCAGATAGGCTTCTTGATGTAGCATAAATAAAACAAGCAATTTCATTAGGTGTCATTATCTGTAGTCATTTTTCTGTGAAATCACTTAAATATTGGGTTTTGACAAATAAACAGCATCAGCACATGTACCTTTTTTTTTCCGGATGTTTTTTCTAATACTCATTTATCACAAAACAAATCTAATAAAAAATCTTCTTATTTTGATAAAGTAAGAGAAAACAGCAGGAACTGAAAAAAATGCAGGTAATTGCACATTTTGGCATTGGGTGGTTGGTGTGTATGGGTTTCTATACCAATTCAGTTTATTTCCTTTGTTTGTAATTTGGTGATGTCTCTGTGGATTAGATGGAAGAAAAGAAGAGAAATGCAGACCTTGAAGATCTGAGAAAAAAAGAAGAAGAAATATTCTGTGAATTACGAAAAACAGTAAGTGTTGTAGAGTTGTTTTTTGTTGTTGTGGTAAACCAAAAATTATTGTATTAAAGGGTCACTTCACCCATTTGCATTAAGCTTTGTATAGTTAGAACCCCAGTCATGTTTTTGAATGGTCGTGCATCATTTCCTCAGTTGCCGCTGAGACAGGAGAAATCATTGAAAGAAGGAAGTGCAACACTGAAATCTGCAGATTTCAGTGTTGCACTTCCTTCTTTCAATGATGTAAAAATCATCATTTTGCATCATTGAAAGAAGGAAGTCCAATATCTTTGTTGAGGGGGTGAAACTACAAACACTCCTTTTCTCGGTCAGATAGGCACCAAATTCTAAATGTATGTTACATTTTGACTACAAATATGACACACTTTCAATAAAGATTAATGTTTCTACAGGCGAAATGCTCCTTTAACCAAATGAGGCTATGAACAATAAATCTGTATATCAAAATTTTTATTGCTCAAATGTTGAATGTTTAGCCACCTACATCCTCTGTTGACTCTTTTATCTTTGAAAATGAAGCATCCTGCTGAAGACGTGAAGAGTAAATCCACATTTTCTTTGATTTGATTGGTCACCACTCAGCCCTGTAAACAGTAATTCCCGCCTTCTTTCATTTGATTGGCCCCCTTTTTATTTCGACTTTGAGGAGCGCTGAGAGATGAATAGTAACGAAGTAGAACTTCTTCATTACTCTACTTTAGTACTAAAAGGCCATATCTGTACTCTACTGAAGTATTTTTTTTTTCTCCTACTTCCACTTTTACTTCAGTACATATTTCGATGAGTTTAATACTTTTACTTTTATGTGCTGCATCGTTACACTCGTTATTAAAATGTTACGAATCATTCCAAACCCACATTATCACTGCCAAGAGCGGTGATACACATTAAACACACACACATCGAGGTCTAAGCCAATCGGACATAGTGTAGGGTGGAGCCATGGTTGTGGACAAATGTGAAGCGAAGAAAGAGACAAATTGCGCGAGAGACACAGAGCCTGTGCATACAAGAGAGAGAGAGAGAGAGACAAAATGCACGAAAGAAACAGAGTCTGTGCGTGCGAGAGAGACAAAATGTGTGAAAGAGACCGTGTCTGTGCGCGAGCGTGCAAGAGAGAGAGAAAATGTGCGAGAACGGGCGAGTGTGCGTGAAAGAAGGAAACCTAAATACATTAAAACACCTTGTACCTTTACATATTACCATCATATTGACTTATATTTCATTAATACTGAATTCTCTATCGCCATATCAGTTAAATGAATCCGAACATTCCTGTCCTTGTACTTCACTACAGCCAAAGGAATACAAACATGTATTAATGTGTAGTTAAGGTGGCTGTAATTCATGGATAAATTCATATGACTCATGACATAGTTATGGTTAGTTATTGATTAGTACATGGCTTAACTTATCATTAGTTCATATTAAAGTAATTATTAATGTATGTATTAGTACATGATTATTCATGTACTGTTATTGTAAAGTGTTACCTTTAGGCTTTAAACAGGCCTTTAGATTCAATTACATCTGTACAACACATCTATATATACCAGATCCTTCACACAGAACATTAAATATTTCCCTGAGATATGTATCCAGACATTTAAGGTTTATCACATTCTGGATGCACTGTCTGGATGCTTATGATAACTTCCTGTGGATGACATTTGTCTTCTGTTTGTTGAAGTTATTAGTGGAGTGGAGTGTATGCTTTTATGCATTTGCCAGATGATTTAATCCAAAGCGATTTACAGTGCATTACAAGGTATACATTTTTATATATAACCTTTGTAATGTTCTACCACTGAGCTAGAAACACATACTTCAGTTCAAGTTATTTATGTCTTGAAATATCTTCTTAACCCCATTCACTCACCACTTTGATCCTCAAAAATTCCATAAAATTGGCAGAGAGCCTTCTGTGTGACAGTGTTAATTTTAGCAGGAAATTCTGATTTAGTCTTAGTCTTAGTCTTTTGAATAACACACCATTTAGTTTTAGTCTTATTTTAGTCATCTGAAATCTTTTAGTTTTAGTCGACGAAATATCATAAGAGTTTTAGTCTAGTCTTAAGTTTTTTAGTCTGTTATGGAATGGTATTAAGGTTTGAATATGCAATACAGACACAGATTTAATGGTTGTTATAGAAAACACGTATTTTATTTTATTCTTAATGTCAAAAAAACTGTCCGTGGCTTTTTCACCAAAAAAAATATCACATAAAATAAGCATAAGGCCCGCTCTACCTAAAAATACACATGGTCCCTGAAAAAGATATGCATTGTCCCTAAATGACATGCACACACAGACGCACGCAGACACACAGACAGAGACACACACACGCACTTACGCACGCACTTACGCACGCACTTACGCACGCACTTACGCACGCACTTTGTCCAGTCATGTAAAACCACAACATCTACTATAATAGTAACGTTACACATTTCATTCAATTTGAGGACACTGAATATTTATACTCAGTATTAATTCAGACAATCCAATACAATCAATACAGTTCAGATGTGTATTCCTTTCGTTTCTATGTTATACCAAGTTTAGCGAAAACACTGTGGTTTATCTGATAAAATAACCTTAGCGTGTATGCTTACCTTCGCATGTATTTCTGGATGAGTCGTCTTTACAGGCTGTCGTCTTGTCATATTTGTAGTGTGACCAGATTAGACGCTAGCTCTGACATTTTTGTTGTTAATGAGACATGTCTTCGGACCGGGTGCACCGCAAAACGTTAGCGTGTTGCTAACGAGCGAAGTCAACTGAAATCAGCCAAAGCTGGGAACTAAGACTGTACAACTAAATATAATGTAAACAACCTGTTGTGAAAACAAACTTTGCCACGGGTTTTCAAAATGACTCTGCCGACTGCTGCCTGTGTAGATCAACCTACCCTCAAAGATTCGCTCTGATTGGATTTCTTCCCAACTGTCCCACAAAATGAGTAGCTCTGATTGGATCTCTTCTCCATTCGTCCCTCCCTAACATTTTCGTCTTATTTTTATTCGTTGACTAAAGTGTCAGTTATATTTCGTTACAGTCTTCGTCATAATATATGATTTTATTTAGTTTTTATTTAGTTTTCGTCCGTGAAAAAGGTTCGTTGACGAATATTTTTCGTCATCGTCTTCGTCAACGAAATTAACACTGCTGTGTGAACACAAACACGTCCCGCAAATGTTCTGGGATCGCTCCGGTAAAGGGGACCTAGTAACATTGCCGTAACATTTACGGTAAACAAAAGGCAGAGCGATTGCAGTAAGGGGCGTGCCGTAGAAGGATGCGCATGTCATTACAAAAAGAAGTTATGGTTCAGCTCTATGACACGGAGGATTGAAATGCAGGTTAACATGCACAATAAAAATTGTCTGCAAACTGGACTGAAGCAAAGATCAGGGAGCTTCTTATTGTTCGCGCTGAAGAGATCATTCAGCAGCATAACAGAACAGCGTGTCATGCACTCCATTATCTTATCATAAGCAAAAACACATGCCCGTGGTTTCTCGATAGAGAAATCATGGATAATAAGCAAACTTTAGATGCTGCGGAAAAAGCTAATTTACGTTTATGTGTGTAAACGCAAGCACAGATTCTGGTAAATCATTAAACCAAAATCAAATGATCCTGTGCAAATCCTGGATGTATTTTCCATGTATTTCATTAATCCATGTGTAAAAAATTACTTGTTTTTATAGGGCTCCTCCCCACCCAGGTCACCTACACCTTCTTTAAAAGCTGCTATGACAGCAAGGAGCCCTGAAGATTCCAGTGACCTCCCACAATCTGGTGAGATTTTAGTTTTGTAAGCAGTTGTTTTTGCCATAATAAGCCAAATTATTTATAGTAATAATGTGTTTGTTTTTTACAGCCTCTAACCCCTCAGACAGCATGCAAGTAACTTCTCACCCTCCTTTAACAAGGTACATCATTTTCATCCTTTCTTTGTTTCTTACTATCTTTGCTGACTAGAGCTGTTTTAGCACTGTGTTCTATAAAACTAGTGTTTTGTTAAAAACCGCTAAACAAATATAGAACCAACTCACCTGTTGTATTTTTTTGGGTATACAATTAAAATCCTCTCTTACAGGAGAAAAAGACGTCTAGAAGAGTTAGAAGGAAACAGCCAAGATCAGAAGAAATTAAGAGCACTTAATGATGACTTTAACAACGCACCCGACAGTCCATCAACGTCCACATTAATATCAAATGTCGTGACCTCACAGATTGAGATCCCTGATGATAATGACAGTGCTGATAAAGAGGAAATAGAGAGCAACACTGATGATGATGATATTGTTATTGATGAGACAAAGAGCACGCCAAGACCCAAAGCCTCAACCTTTAACCTTGCCATGGTCAAGTTAGAAAGTAGTACAAGTAATGATGTACAAGACAATGGTGATATTTCCATGGAAACACTTGCCGGTGAAGATGCCAGAGATGCAACAATAGACTCATCGACTTCAAATGGTCAAGTCAGCATAACAGATCAGGCAGAATATAGTATGACCATAAAGATGGAGGAGGACCAACAAAGAAAAAGAGAAGAAGTGGCAATAAAGGTAGAAAAGATAAAGAGTTATGCAACAAGGATGGAGCAGGACAGCACTGAGGTTGAATGCAAGAAGGAAAAAGGTAACGAACTAATCATGTCAATCACTAAAGACTCTATGAAGATTGAAAGCAAACCAAGTCTTGCAGAAAGAAGTTATAGAAGTACAGATGGCACAAGTCATATGCCTAAAGAAGCAGCTATGGACTCTGGTCTAAACATATACAATATGGCAACCTTAGAAGCCCAGAAACATCAGTACAGTCTTCTGGAAGTCATGGAAGCCACAGCCAAGGAAAGAGAGGAGTATAATAAGATGCAAGCTCAGTCTCTCCCAGGGGAGCTGAAGAACAAAGAATGTGAACTACTAAAGCTCAGTGTTAAGAAAGAGTTTAGCCATCAAAACATTCAGGCCGATCCATTAGAGGAACAGGATTACAAGACACTGTACTTGGAGGCGACACAGCGCAACGAACAGCTCACAAAAAAAATAAATGTGCTGGAGAAGAAGCAAGAGGAGATGTTGCTACAGATGAAAGCTGAAAAAGAAGCACAGGAAAGGATGAAAGCTGAGGGTGCAATGACAAATGTGGATAATAAAATGGCTCTTCAAGTGGACTTACTTCTGAGAGAGCTAAATCAGCGTAATAAAGAATGCGATGAATTAAAACGTAAGGTTAGTATCTAACAATATTTTGGATACAGGCTACAAAAATTGCTGAAAAGACCAAATTGACTAGGATTAATTATATTACATGAATTTGCCTTTGTGAAAAGGCTTTTTGATTGGCCAGGTTGTTAAAACTAAGGAATTATTGGTGGTTTAACTGGTTAAGAGTAAATAAGCAGTGGTTAACTCTAACTTACAAACTATGTGTGTAACACTAATTACAAACTATCTAGTAGACCTCATTTTGATAGTCTTATACCGTTTCTCCTTTACATTAAAACCGACAAAATCATATACACAAAGTTGCACAGCTTGGAACAGGAGAAATTAAAGTGCGAGCAGCTGTGGAAAGACTTGGACGACACAGAAGGGAGTGGGACTGATAGAGCCAGTTCAACGCAAGCAGCACAGCACTGCAATACAGAGGACACCTCTGCAAACTGTGTGAGTCAGATCAAAGAGACCAGGAAACAATTGAAAGACCAGTAGGTGGAGAGAACACAGTGACAAATGCAAGGTAAGTTAACATTTTAGAGATTTTCAGGGATTTTTTATTTCATTATTACTTTTCCCTGAAATGCTTGATTTTGATATTGTTTATGACAATAACTAATACAGTGGACTGTTACTTGTACTGCTCCTTTACTGGTCTGTTTTTGTACACTCTGTGGTCTCCATCTCACATAATAAAAAATAAAATGCAAATACATTTTAATGCTTATTTATTTATTTGGTGTGTAGCCAAACGGTCAGACAGTCCTTATACTGTAAATCTTCAGGGTTTTATTCACAATCATTTAGGGACAAGATTAGACTGTCTGGATTTATTTGGCATAAGACTAGCTTACTGTACAGTACATACACCCTAGGCCTAGGAGGGGTGGGGAACCCTGGTCCTGGAGGGCCAATGTCCCGCAGAGTTTAGTTCCAACCCTAATTAAACACACCTGAAAATCTAATTCAAGTCTTCAGGATTACTTGGAAATGAAATTCAGGTGTGTTTGAGTAAGTTTGGAACTAAACTCTGCAGGACAGGGTTCCCCACTCCTGGGGTGCTTCTCAATATGCTTCCTCGTCTCCGTGCTCCTACATCCTATGACCCGGAAATGGATCGAGCTCCGCCATCATGTATAACATCTCAATTCTTTAATTGCACCGCGAGGAACAAGGAGTTAGGAGGCTTTCTGAGGAGCCATGAGCGAGGATACACAAGTGTATCCTATGCGGAAGTGTTTTATCAACTAAACCTGACGCATGTATAAATCCCCTCCCCTTTCACATCGTCACGTCATTAAACACACATAAATCTTCCTATTATTCATTAAATTATTGTAAATGTAGACTCATTTCAGACAGTATATTTAATTTTTATGTATAAACCACCGATCTATATAAATGATCAGTGGTAAAGATATATTAATTTTACAGCACTTTTAAGAATGTCTTTTTTTAATGTAGTAAGGATATATACTATAACTCAAGTATGTATTTAACTTTATTTTATCCGGGGAGTTTATTTTGAGGAGGAATGGAGTTCCACCTCAGATTTTATAAATGGTGGACTTGAAAAGGAATTATATTTAAATCTAATAGCTTTTTAAAACGACTCCTTATTTTGAGTTTTCTTTATTGCAACTATTATTTTATAATCATCAAGCTTGTCACATGACACTCTACAATCGCAATGACACTGTATAACTGATCAGTTTTATTTCAGATTTTTCCTCTTATTTAAAATATCCATTAACTAAATATTCAAAGTTTCACACTATACAAAAATTTCCTTTAGCCTAAATACAAATGTATTGTTAAAGGTTTGTGTCTTAAATACTATAGAAAACATACTTAGGAGGGAGTTCCTTTAGTAAATTAATGCCATTTCCAGCCATGACTATAACGAACATGAAATTAATAATATTATCTGTTCTGTGTGCAGGTTGGGGTAGCTAAGGAGCAGTAATGCTTGTGTTTTGGTCAGATTTGTTCCTGCCTTGGACCCTAAACAAAGTTTACAATGACTGTGAGGTCATAGATGAGGATTAAAACCAAGTTATAAACAAGATCTCGCCAACTGAAACCACTTCTACTTAAAGCTACTTTGTCAAATTTATATTTTGTATAAGGGAGACTTACATATACTGGTCACACTTTATTTTACGGTATCACTGTTACAGTGTAATTATACATTTAAGTACTAAGTAATAATCATTAATAAAATGTACTTATAGGGTTGGGGTGAGGATTAGGGTTTGGTTTAGGGTTAGTTGCATGTAATTATTCATAATTAACTGTTATTACTATAATAATTACATGTAACATGTGAAACAAAGACACCGTAAAATAAAGTGTCTTTCCATATACTTTTTCTCAAGTTATTTTGTAAAAGGGAGACAAAACGTTTTATTGCATTCTGAAAATATTTCATAATATAGTTATGTGAGAATTTATTTATCTATAATTTTGGAGGCAAGGAAACCTTTCTACTTATAAGAATGTAGATGTTTTTATTTTTTATTCTGCTCAATGGATTTACACTGTGCACAGCTACAATTTAAGATTTTGAAACAAAGTTTGTGTAAAGGTCAAAATAAATCTTACAACGAATCTAGATGTTAAAATTATTAGTTTGTTCAGTGTGCTCTGTTTTGTATGTTTTTGGTGGTTTTTCTGTTATGTTTTCACGAGAGGATTACCTGCTTATTTAATAAATCCTATACTAATGTTCCTATACTAGTGTTGCGCGAGCCCCCAGCAGCTAAGCCCCATCCGCTAGAAATAGATTAAAGTGAGATACATGTATGTGTAAATATATCTCAGTGTATGACAGTTTGGGATTGGTTTGGATTTCTTTGATTTCTAAAGGCACAGAAGACAATTTAAATTTTTAATGATAAATTGATACTATTGACTAAACAGAGGGGGAAAACAACTTATTTGATCAAAATGTAAAATACATTTTATATTTTAATAAAAAAAGAATTTTAACCATTTAGCTACTGTACCAAAGAGAAATCCGATCTTTTCATTAACTGCCGATAGTGGAATGGAAAATGAAAAATCCCCTAAAGTGGTAGATAAGTGCAAAGTTCAACAAAGTTGACCCCACTCCTGGAAAAACCACATGGAGAAAATATATTAAACAGTCTCTAAAACAGAAGCCATTTCCTTGAACTGTCTGTAGAAGTTCTGCAGAAAGAAATAGCAGAAAGGGAATTATTAATGCCAGTACCTCACACACAGATGATTTAAACATTTTAAAATTGCATGCTAACAGACCTGGAACTGCTGAACTGTCATCTCAAATGATTTATATGTTATTTCCCCTGACGTATCTGCATATTTCAGCAGAACAGAGATGAATGGCGAGTTAAGGGATCGGCAGGTATCTGAGCTTACTGCCATTCCAAGTTTCCACTGCATATCTACAAGCTAAGAGAGAAGATGCTTTGTTATTAACACACAATATTAATCTACCTGAGAGAGACCGTCAGACTGATGGTCTCAAAATGGCCAAATATTGACAGTCTGTCACAAATTCTGTGATATTCTGCGAAAATAATGTAATTTCAAATTAGATGGCAGCAACACCTTTCAAAAAAGTTGGGACATGGCCATGTTTACCACTGTGTAGCTTCCCTTATTCTTTTAACAACAGTCCTTAAACATCCTATAACTGGGGAGACAAGTTATAATAAGACAATATTTGGGAGAGGAGTGTTGTCCCATTTACGTCTGATACAGGATTCTAGTTGTTCGACCGTCCTGGGTTTTCTTTGTTGTATTTTTCGCTTCATGATGCACCAAATGTTTGCAATTGGTAAAAGGACTCGACTGCATTGGCACGGGTTAAAACATCTGCTGTTTTCTATGTTTTATTATAAATAAAATGTATGAGATTTGCAAATCACTGCGTTTTCACAGTGCCCCAACTTTTCTCATTTTCTTGAAATGGAGTTTGTATTAAGTTATAATTCTGAACAAAAATGAAGAAACTTGTGACACACCTGTCCGATACTAGCCATGCTCATGACCTCCTGTTGTGCATGTAGAGAGGCGCCACACTCAGTCCAGAGCTGATGCACCAGCTGAAGCATTGGCTTGGACCATTTACTGCTTCCTTCATTAAGTTTGCCGATCAAGATATCTGCACTAAGATTGACTTTTGCAGCTAACCTGTTCAAATAAATATACAAATGCAACAGCCACAAATATATTTTTAGATTTTGTCTGAACAAAAAACCTAAATGGGTTGTGTATGCACACAGGTTATAAAACAGGCTTTGGTAATTCAGCTTTCTAAAGCATTTCTAACAATCTCATCGTCAGATCATCCTTTAGGATTGTACTGTACCTAAAATGGTATGACATCAGTCTTATAATATCTTGAACAGCTTGTTGATCCAGGTTTATTCCAGATCTTTGACATTTCTGCATTAGAAAAATGTTGCAAAGACATGTAAGCATGTAAACATTTATGCCAAATTTACAACTTATACAGAGATGTTATTCTTTTTGAGTACTTACATTACAAGTTTCAATGAAATCTAAAGTGCTCTGTTCCTGAAGATGAACCAGAATCTCCTGCATCTGGAAAGTTAAAGGAATTACATCAGATCTGCAATCTTGATCAATATTTAAGGCCACATTTAAAACTAACACTGTGTTCCCAGTTCCCTTTCAGTCGGTCACTACGACGTCACGTCGTGACCGACGAATTGGGAACTCGCTTAGAGAGACCAATCTGCTTCGTATACTACTAAAACGCCAATGAACTTGGCATTGAGATATTTGCATAATGCTGGCGCCGCCCCGCCAGGTGCCTTTATAAGCAGCAGGTGCAAATAGGGAAATTAGCTTTTTCGCTTCGAAAGCCGGCTTTATCTGCTACTGAGAAGCTACTTTACTCTGTTGGGATTTGATTGCTGAAGTTGGTTGAACTAGCAGTATCACAGCGGACGCTTCGCTTATTCCACGGCTCTACATCTGTTTATTGTTTTGAGTTTAGTGTGTGCGTTGCCTTCCTGTGCGCTCATCAACTAAGCATCTGAGTGAATTTCCCTAAAAGAGTGATACGAGAGAGCTTTGTGCCTTGTTAAAGGCAGCCACTCTCTCGTATATGCGGAGATCAGCGTCCTTTTCAGGATAGCTTTTCGCCCGTGCGATCTTGGATGCGAGAAGTATAAGGGTTCCAGTGACGGTCACGAGCGCTGTCTTCGTGCTCAGGCATCGAGCACTCCGGGGCTGCGTTCGTGGAGAGTTTCTGTTCTCTCTGTGAGAGCATAACCCTCTTGGATTGCGGAGACGACTGTCGTTTCTACGGGAACGCTGTCCGCGCCTTTGCAGTGCTGACGCCGCCATGGTGCGGCTGTCAAGCGCTCGCAGGGCGCCCTTCGCGTCACTACGCTGAGTAGGGCGGAGGATGCGTCCTCCACCTACCGGCCTTCTCATCCTCAGCCGGTTGAGGCTCCGGTGGAGACTGCAGAGTCGTGTTCTACGATGTCTGCCGAATCCATTGGATCTCCTTCTGGTCCCGTCACTTCTGCAGCATCAGAGGGGTGTCCATTTTTCCTCCGAGGCAGAGTCGTTCCGGAGATGGCGGCCGTGCCCGCTCGAGCGGCGGAGACAGTAGAGTTGGAAAGGTTAACCCCTCTCCGCCCGAACCGTCCCGCCCACAGGATTGGTACTTCGGAGCTGCTCGGGCCTCTCGGTCCTCTCCTCCTGTGCCTTTCTTTCCCGACGGCACGAAGAGCTGACGTGATTTGCGGCCATCCGGCCGTTCAGCTTTCACCCCTCACCTCCCTCACCAACGGAGCCGCTAAAGGCGGGGACCCCTTCAGTGGAGCGGGATGTGTTCCTGGAGGGACCACCCAACCCTTCCCTCCCGTGTTTGTAGACAGTCGTCCGGTTACGGACGCTGCCCATCAGGCATGCCGGGGAGGCGGCTTCAGCCCTGCACGTAATAACGTTGCTGCAGGCTCACGAAGGATTTACCAGGGAGGCCGCGACCTTCAGTCGTGCGATGTCCACCTCAGTGGTTCAAGATTGCCACCTTTGGCTGTGTCTGGCTGACATGACGGACGCAGACGAGAACAACTTGAATGCTCCTGTCTCACAGACCGGCCTCTTCGGCGAGCCAGGGGAGTCGTACAGCTCCGCTGCGCAGACTGAGGCGATCTCCTAGGTCATGCCCCGGCGGAAGAGAGCTGCCCTTGGTCCACCACGCCGGCTCCTCAGTCTGCCTCTCGCCGTCGGCGTCCTGCGGCGACCACCTCCGTTCCCCTCCTCGGACCCCATCTCGGCAGCGCAGGGGAACCGGTCGTCAGCAGCTCGCCCCGCCCGCTAAGCCGCTTCCCGTGAAATTCGGGGGTTTAAGTGGCCAGTGAAGGGCGACCCGGATTGGCAGAGGATCACTCTTCAGGAGATGGAGCTCCTTCCCCCGATAGAGGGTCGGGTGGAAAATCCTTGGTTTGCATATGTTCCACCGGCTGTTCGGCCGGTACCCACTTAACCACACATAAGAGTGCATTCCTCTTCCCTCTCTAGGTCTCCGGAGGATCGAGAGAGCCGTGAGCGGGTACACACCAGCTCCCCTACCTCTCCTCGCCAGCGGGTGACCTGAGGAGTCCGAGCTCTCCGCTGAGGAGACCGGACCACCAGCACCCTTATCGGAGTCTGCGCTCTCCGCAGAGGAGACCAGACGACCGTCACCCTCAGCGGGCTCAGGTCAGTGTCACACACACATACTGTAGATGTTTATGCTGTCACAGCAGACGCACCGGCAGTCCCACCTGTCTCGCTTCGCTGCCCCACCGCGGGTACTTCGGTAGTGTCGTTATTTCTCCTCGTACGGTGCCTGGGTGCTTGGCTTCAGTTCCCAGCCCGTTTCGTTGGGTTTTACGCACGATCCGCCTCGGTTACGAATCCGGCACACCCCAAAATTCGGGCTTTCGTTTCACTATAGTGAAAGCGTCCGATGCACATGTACTGCGTGCAAAAGTCGATATCCTGTTGGCGAAGGATGTTCGAGCCGGTCCCTCTTACCGAGATGATGATAGGGTTTTTCCAGCCTTTATCTCATAGTACCCAAGATACGCGGCGGGTTACGATCGATTTGATTTACGCACCGGCTCTACGAAGGTGTTCTTTTTGGATGATAACGCCGAGGCTCGTATTTCAATATTCAGATTGGTTTGCAGCCTTAGACCTGTAAGACATGTACTTTATGTGTCCATCTCCCCTCGCTTTAGACCGTTTTTCGCTCTGCGTCGTGGGGTGGGCATATTAATACTAAGTACACCATTCGAGCTGTCTCTCTCTCTCCGTGTCTCCATGTGCTAGTCACGGCATTAAAATGTCAGAGAGAGAGCGTTGTTCGCATTCTGCTTTTTTCTACGTCGACATATAATAGCCCGTTCTTGGCATACGTGCGCGAACACAGAGAGTTAATGCTTCGGCATCTCGCTCGTTTAAGTCTTCAGGTCGACTGGGAAAGAGCAACTTTGCCCCGTGCAGAGGGTCCTTTTTCTCAGTATGGAAATAAGACTCGATCGACTAATTGGCGTGTTTAACAAGAGCGCGCAACCAGTCAGTTCTGACTTGCCTCGGTTTAATTCGAGGGAAGTACGCGGTCCCTCTGAAACAATTTCAGAAGCTCCTGGACATATGACAGCATGCTGCGGCTGTGACGCCGCCCGAGCTGCTTCATATGAGACCGCTTCAGCGTTGGCTTACGATCGAGTCTCGAGGAGAGCGTGGCACACCGACATACACCGTGTAAACATTGCACCTGCGTGTCATTTCAATTTTTCCCCGTGGTAGACCCGGCATTTCCGATAGAAGATATGCCCCTGAGGGGTCTCCTGGCATTCTGTATATTGCAATGCCCTCAGCACGGGATGATCAGCCACGTATGACGGGCTTGCAGTCTCAGGGGTGTGCAAAGCACCCCAATTGCCGCGAGCGGTGCGCTGTATATCTGGGACTTGTACGCTCCGCTATGGAGATGCGAGGGAAGGATGTATTAGCCGACACCAATAACATTGCGACTGTTGCGTTATTTACCGTTAAGGCGGTTTTGCGCTCTCGTCACCTGTCGCATCTCGCTCGTCATCTCCTCCTTTGGAGTCAGAAGCATCTGAGGTCCCTTCGTGCCATTTACATCCCGAGTTCGCTCAATACAGCGGCAGACGCGCTTCCCGAGCTGCGCCCCCGGCGAATGGCGACTCCACCTCCAGACGGTCCAGCTAATTTGGAAGAAGTTCGGTTGTGCGTAGATAGATCTGTTTGCGTCGCCGGACGATACCCACTGTCGCCTATTTTATTCACTAACCGAGGGCAGCCTCGGCGTGGATGCGTTGGCACACAGCTGGCCGCGGGGGGTGCGTAAATACGCATTCCTTCCAGTGAGCTTTATTGCGCAGACACTGTGCAAAGTCAGGCAGGACGAGGAGAGCCTTTTATTAGTCGCCCCGTACTGGACTACCAGGAATTGGTTTTCAGAGTTAATGCTCCTCGCGACAGCCCCTCCCTGACGATTTCCCCTGAGGAAAGACTTTCTTTCTCAAGGAAGGGGCACATTATGGCACCCGCGCCCCGACCTGTGGGATTTCCATGTATGGTCGTTGAGCGCGCGCAAGGTTTAGGTGATTTATCGCAAGCGGTATCTAACACCATCGACGCGGTTCGAGCACCGTCCACAAAACGGGCTTACGCGCTTAAAGAAACCTTTTTCGTCACCCGGTGCTCTTCGCAACGCGAGGACCCCAGAGAATGCCCATTAACATTGTGCTTTTATATCTTTAACATAGGTTAGATGGTAGGCTGTCCCTCCGCCATTAAAGTTGATATCGCCGCTATTTCTGCTCATCACTCTCTTATCAACGGCAGATCAGTTGGCCAGCATGATTTAATTATTACATTTTAAGAGGCGCTCGCAGGCTAAACCCCTCGCGCCCTCCCTCTTTCCTCCTGAGACCTGTCCATGGTGCTGAAGCCTTCAGGTCTCCCTTTTGAGCCTTTGCAGTCTACGAGTCTGATGTTTTTATCAATGAAAACTCTGACCCTGATAGCATTGGCCTCCATGAAGAGAGTAGGGGATTTACATGCATTCTCTGTTGACGATTCGTGCTTTTAGTTTGGTCCTGCTGTCTCACTGAGACCCAGACCAGGCTACGTGCCCAAAGTTCCCACCACTCCCTTCAGAGATAAGGTGGTGAGCTTGCAAGCGCTGCCCCCGGAGGACGCAGACCCAACCATGGCTTTGTTGTGCCCCGTACGCGCACTGCGACTCTACGTGGATCGCACGCAAAGCCTCAGGACCTCAGACCAACTCTTTGTTTGTTATGGTGGCCAGCAGAAAGGGAAAGCTGTCACTAAGCAGAGGATGTCTCATTGGATAGTTGATACTATCGCCCTGGCTTATAATCTTCAGGGTATTCCTTGCCCCTTTAATTTGAGAGCGCACTCCACACGGAGTGTTGCCTCATCTTGGGCTTTAGCTCGTGGTTCCTCGCTAACAGACATCTGTAGAGCTGCTGGTTGGGCGACACCTAATACGTTCACTAGATTTTACAGTGTTCGTATCGAGCCTGTATCCTCTCGTGTTCTTTCCTCACCAGGGGGAGCACGGAGAGCAGTCTCGCAGGTCGGCTTGCAGCCTCCAACTGATGCTTCATAACTGTGTCAGTATGGAAGGCCTTCAGAACAAAAATGCGTAATGGTTTGAATTGTTCTTCCTCCGCTGCCTTGGCAGCCTTTGTTGCGGAGCATTGGCTGTCAGCCTTTCACTAGCTGTATCCTCGCGAACCTACGTGTCTGGCTCGGGCTCCACATTGTGTCCCACCGGGTTCCTTTGTGAGTATTTTTCCGTGGGGTTAATCCTACCAGCCCACGTTTCCCTTAGCAGAGCACTGCTTTGCTTACACAGCCACGGCTGTCATTTTACCTCAACTATGGTTGACTTTCGCCCACCATTAGCCCTTAAGAGGGGCGGTGGCTTCCGCAGCGTTCCTATCCCGCTCAGGTAGGGCGCTTCCCAGTCGCTGGCACTTCTGTGGGGTTAAAGGAACAACTAGTGCCCGGCCTTCTGCCTTAAAACCTACCTCCTCCTCCTTAAGTGGAACCGGAGGGCTTTTACGCAGACACTGGAAGAGGTCAGCCCCTAGTGGCGTTTTGGTAGGGATTCCCAATTCGTCGGTCACAACGTGACGTCGTAGTGACCGACTGAAAGGGAACGTCTCGGTTACGGATGTAACCCTCGTTCCCTGAAGGAGGGAACGGAGACGTCACGTCCCGTCGCCACAGGGCTGCTCCCTGCTGTTTATCGACCGGTCACTTTCTCCCGGCTTTCTCAGCGAAAAGAAGCTAATTTCCCTATTTGCACCTGCTGCTTATAAAGGCACCTGGCGGGGCGGCGCCAGCATTATGCAAATATCTCAATGCCAAGTTCATTGGCGTTTTAGTAGTATACGAAGCAGATTGGTCTCTCTAAGCGAGTTCCCAATTCGTCGGTCACGACGTGACGTCTCCGTTCCCTCCTTCAGGGAACGAGGGTTACATCCGTAACCGAGACGTTATTATGCATGTCACATATCAGTCAGATTTTAGTAAAATAAAAACAAATCTTGATTTTTGTTTTATTTCAGATATCTTTCTAGCCAACTGTCAATCTCAGACAGGTTTATTCATTAGTTTGAAGGAAGACCTTAGAAATAGTAATAATAATATGGAACACTGTAAAGCATACAGAAAATAACCAGATGACGACAACGTATAAATTTGAATGTCATTTACTTATCCGTTTATATTTGTATTGCTTTTTAATAGCATAAACTAATTTACATGATCACCTTTCTGCTTTACATGCGTAGACATAGTATAACGTTATAGTACATTACGTTACAATGTTATGACAAATCTTACTGTTTCTGCAAATAAATCTGGGGACATTTTTCCAATGTTTTCAACCACGCTATCCACACCTACAATAAAACAAGATTATTTAGCAAATTAACCTTTTGTTGAGATTTCATTAAAAGAAAATGTTTAGAAAAATCATAGGAAATTAACTTACTAGATGACAGCTCCATTCCTAACATCCTGCTCAGTTATTAAGGCACCTCCCAAAAATGCATTAAACAGTATTTGAGGAGAGGAGCCGAGTCTTACAGATGTTTCATTAATGCATCGATGAAAGATTATGGTCCAAATTTGCTTGTAATTCCACAACTTCTCTAATTCCTGGGCGGAAGTCACAAACACAGCGTACCTTTTCAAAATAATAGTATGACGGTCAGAAGAAATAAGACGAAGAAATTAAAAAAGCATAACAAACAAGAAAACCAAGTTTATTCCATCACCCAAAGTGCATCTACTAGAGTTTCGTTCAATTTTAAACATCAGTTAAATATTTCTTCAAAATGTTTGGCCTAAACCTATGCATAATAAAGGAGCATTGTTATTTACTTTAAAGTAATAATAAGGTCTTTTATTTTGAATATCCAGCATACTCTAGGTTGGGTCACGCCCCCGGATGTAGGATCTCACGCCTCCTGGAACTTTTGTATCGTCGCGGGCTCGTAGATGAAACATAACAATTATGTCGGTTCAAACAGAGAGAGGCATCCCGCTAAGCGCGGTATGTACCTGACATATTTCATATCACATTCTTCTAGTGGAAATGATTCAAAACATTTATTAGACTACATGTTGAATAAGTTACATAATGACTTTCCGCATTGTTAGCATTATCAGTGGTCAAGTGCTTAACTTGCATCATCTTTAATTGTCAGCATATTTGCACATAAGATAGAATGGCAAATAGTTAATAGTAATATTAGGTGTCATGTGTGATCATATATTATTTTATGTATGTGATCATCATATGTCATTGCGTGTGTTTAGAATCGTGACGTATGTGTTGTTTCTCCAATCAGAAAGGCTTATTGATGCATTTTTACTTTCAGTTTTATTTCAACGACAAGATGATTTGTTTGAACAAGTGTGCAGTGGTTATCCAGCGATGCATATGCAATAAACCGGTTATTATTAGTATATGCAATAACACACTAAAGGCTTGTTATTTCCGACTCTTGTTGTCAGTGTTGAACAAATAGATATGTTTATTAGTTATAATAATCAGAATATACTATGTTTTTTGTTGCACTATTATGTCTCTACTTTGTTCTACCATTAAGGCTCTTGTGGTCAAAGCAAATTCCTTGTGTGTGTGAACTTGGCAATAAAACTCTTTCCGATTCTGAATAAAGTGAATTTTTATTTAATCAAGTAACGAACTTTATTAGTTTAAAGCCAGGGATTATATTTTGTATATAACGTATGACACATAGTAAATATAAGAAGTACGTTTTAAATTTTAGTTTCAGTCCTTGATTCTGATTAGTCAATAGCTGTGTTTTCTTTACAATGAAACACACACACATATGTCTGCTGCACAAAACGATTCTGTGTATTACTGCACAGCACCCTTTGCCCTTAGCAACGTAAACGTAAAGAAACAGGCGGCCTGTGACTATTTTTTTCAGCGGAAAAGGAAGGTTTTTAGTGATACTACTTCATGAAAGTTGAATGTATATTTGAATATTTGTATATTAGTACAATACAATTTTATATAAATTAATTGTATTTTATATTATAATACAGTATTTGTTTGTGTGGTAACCATTTAATAAAAGCAAATAGTGTTTGACAAGGTATTGAGCAATATGGCTTATTGCTTCCACACAAACATTGTAAACTGTAACCCTGCGTCTTTTCCCATTTATAGCTCAATCCAAAGTTTCTTCACACCAACTCTACCAGCCACACCTGGCCTTTCAGTGCCATTGCTGAGCTGATAGGTGAGTTCAGTGCTTGGCTTAGCTGGGGTAGGCAACATTGGTCCCAGAGTGCCGATGTCCTGCAGATTTTTAGTTCCAACCCTGATAAGACCTCGCCTACAAATATTTTTCAGGTGACTCTTTAGACCAGTGGTTCTCAACTCCAGTCCTCGCCCACCCCCAAGAATGTTTTAGATGTCTGCTAATATGAAAAATCTGATTCCACTCGTCAGGCCCCTTCCAGAATGTTTGAAAGGTTTCCTTAATTAACACAATAACAAGCTGATGAACTAAATCAGGTGTTATATATGAAGACATCTAAAACATTCTGGGAGGGGGGGCCGAGGACTGGAGTTGAGAACCACTGCTTTAGACCTTGATCGGCACTCAAGGACCGACGTTGCCTACCCCTGAATTAGAGTCACAGATTTATAATCACAGAAAGAAATTGACTACTGTAAAAAATTGTGACATTCCATGTATTTACCATGTATGTTGTAATACAGTAAGCAATGATGTCAGTTTATTGTTTTCACCTTGAGATGTAGCAAGGTTTAATGAAAGACTATTTATGTTTCCATGACCTGTGATATCCTTGATGATGCTGTTTGCTGAAAGTACAGTATTAAAGAGTACTGAAATTGTTTAAAGCTCCTTTAGGAACCACTTAAAGGGGACATATCATGAAAATCTGACTTTTTCCATGTTTGAGTGCTATAATTGGGCCCCCAGTGCTTCTATTAATGTAGAAAATATGAAAAAACCTCTGCAAGTAACTCTGCAAGCATGTGAAAAATGGGTCATTGAAATTTCCTCCCCTTGTGATGTCAGAAGGGGATCTTATTATAATAATACCACCCCTTAATCTACAACTATTCAACTACGGCATTGCCATTTAGTGCAGAGAGAGAAAAAAATAATTGACAGCACAATTGAGTTTCAAACAAACCACTATCATGGTGATCATTGTTTGCATTTCATCAGCTCATTTGCATTTTAAAAGACACACCCAACAACAGCACATTTTTGCTCACAACTACAAATTGGGAATTTTAACATGCTTTAAATTATCTATATGGTATTTTAAGATACGCACTCTGTGGACACTAAAGATTTATTTTGCATCTTAAAAAAGTTTTGTGAAATGTCCCCTTTAAACAAAGACTAATGTTGCATAATGTGAGAAGAGTTTACATGTATTTTCCTACTGGCTCTTAGACAATGCCTACGACCCAGATGTTAGTGCCAGGCAGTTCTGGATTGATAAAACGAGGATTAGAGATCAAGACTGTCTTACTTTCATGGATAATGGAGCAGGAATGGATTATAACAAAATGTACAAAATGCTTAGGTGAGTGAGAATTCAAACCAATTGATAGCACATTTTGGAAGTCCATCATTTACGTTTTAAGCTACAGCAACCTTTATGAACCTTTAGCAGGCCAAACCTTGTCATTATAATAGTTTTCCACCACTCACTACCTTGCATTTATTTTCCTTTTAGTTTTGGCTTCAGTGATAAGGAGACAATAAACGGCCATGTCCCCATCGGTTTGTACGGCAATGGATTTAAGTCAGGCTCCATGCGCTTGGGAAAAGACGCCATTGTGTTTTCAAAGAAGAAAGATTCAATGTGCGTGGGCATGCTGTCACAGACGTACCTTCAAAAGATTCAAGCGGAGAACATTGTCGTACCAATTGTCACATTTAAACGCACCGGAGAGTCAAATATCCTTATTTGCAAAAACAGGGAGAAAAAGGGTGATTAAGAAAACAACAGAATATTGCTTTTGTGTCTCCTTCCAATAGTTTCAGTCATTAGTTTTTATTTAAGCTAAGCATGCTGCATGTATTTTGTATTTATGTTTTGACGATCCTTGACCCTTCCTCTCACTCCGTCCTGAGCCACAGCACATAGAAAGTCTCCAAGCCATTCTTCAGTACTCTCTATTCCAGACAGAAGAAGAGCTACTCGCAGAGCTCGAGGCCATCAACACACACCTTTCCAAGGATTCTACAGGAACGCGAATAATAATCTGGAACCTCCGCAAGTGAGTATGCTGCCCAAGGAGTCAGCAAAGCTCACAGAATTGTGCAAGATTGAGAAGACTAGTTTAGATGGTCTGCTATTAGAAATCAGATGTACTAAAGCACAGGGATAAAGCACTTAAGTGCTTTGGTAAATGGGAATATTTTTGTTTGCCTTAGAACATCGACAGGCAAATCTGAGTTTGACTTTGAGGTGAACCGTTATGATATCCAGATTCCAGCTGATGTGTTTGAGAGTGAAAAAGAGCAATACAGGCAACCCTGTCATGTATTGCAGTCGAGCCCAGAGAGTGACTTCTCCTTGAGAGTGAGTACTATACCATTGCCTTTTTAATGGATAAATTACAGTAAAGTGGACTGTAATCTCTATTTTATTATTCTAGTGGTGACTTCACTACACTATCTGACAGTTTGGACATAAATAAAATAACAATGTGTATGAATGTTGTTTTCTTTCAGGCATACTGTAGTGTCCTTTACTTGAAGCCCAGAATGCAGATTAACATCCGTGGATCTAAAGTGAAAACTCAGCTGATTGCTAAAAGCCTGGCACACATTGTGAAGGATAAATACAAACCTACCTTTCTAAATGTATCCATCTAATAAAAACAGAGCAAGCTGTCATTTCACATTTGTACTAGACATTTTTTAGCTTCTAGACATTGAAACTTCAAAATTGAAACAACTTAGACATAATTATGTTAAGTCAGTTTATTTATATAAAGTCTTTCACAAAACACATTGTTTCAAAATAGCTTTAAAAAATATTGCAGTATTATTGCAGTATAGGCGTTCTATAGCAGTATTAATGGTTCAACACTTCAAGACACTCGGATTAATAGGTAGTTTTGAATGTTGGTATTGTTTACAGGCTTATATTGGTCTACCAAGTCAATGAATACAGTGACGTTTCCTTAAGTCTGTTCTTCCCAGAAAGAAAGAATCTCAATTACATTTGGTTACAACACCAAGAGCAAAGAGCATTATGGAGTCATGATGTACCATAAAAACAGACTTATCAAATCCTATGAGCGTGTTGGATGCCAAAACAAGGTAAATTAATTCATGCCTGAACTATTTAAAATATTTTATTTTAAATGCTCATTCTTAGTGTTTACTATTAGGAATTTGTTTCTTGTTTTAGGCAAATAACAGGGGAGTAGGAGTCATTGCAGTAATCGAGTGCAACTTCCTCAAGCCAACACATAACAAGCAAGATTTCGACTATACAGATGAGTACAGGTGAGTGTCATACATAACCCCAGATGGACAGCAATATGAGTTAGGAATTATTGGTTTTGGCTAGTATTCAATCTGTCTGTAAATTTGATACAACATGCATAAGTATCCATTGCGTTTAAAGGCGCTCTAAGCGAATTGAAGCGTTTTAGACCATAAAACATTTTTTGTTACATACCGGAAACATCTCCTCACTATCTGCTTGCTGCCTGTCCGCTGATCAAACTGTAAAAAAACGCGATCTCTGTAGACAGCCCAGGCTTCACAAACGGCAATATCAACAAGTGGCCAAACCTAGCATCACAAAACAAAACAAAGTATTCCAGCCAATAGACCTTTTGCGAGTCGACGTCACAGTTACGTCACGCGCGTATGTGGTGGCAGAAAAACAGTGGAAGTGAATGAGACGCGAGTGAAACGAACAATATATCTCACTAGAAAATGTTTTGTTGTGCTGTTGAGTATCAGAATAGGAATGCCAAAATAGATGACCTTCATTTTTATAGTATACCGTCGTCGAAGACACCATTTGAAGATAAACGTAGGTGTTTATGGTTGCAATAAAAGCCCTCAACCGGACAGACTGGAGTGATGAAATCATCTGGAAATCTTTTAATAATTTGAATAGAAAATTATTAGAGAAGATATCCGCTGTTCTTTTGAAGTCTGATCCCTCTATGGGTTTCTTACAGCGTTTTCATCACGTTACGTTTATAATTTATTTAGAAAGATTAAAGATTTTAATTAGTTCATAATATCAATAATATTACCATTTATTAAAGTTTTCGTGGTTTTTTTCGTGGGTTTTTTCTTAGCCTATGTCTTCTTCCTGTTTGTTCTAAATTATGATGTTAACTAATAAATATATAAACATAGCACACACACACACACGATGTAAAGTGTTAATAATATATAAACAGGCCTATACAAATTAATTTGTATGTAAACATCATAGTTTTAGATCAAACACGTAGGCTAAAAATATAAGGAAGAAATTGAAAACAGGAAATGATGAAATATTTAATAAATGATATTATACAGAATACATGATAGTATTGCTCTTATAAGTACTTCAGCGATTCATACTGTAAAAATAATTGATTAACCAATAAAGAACAATACATATACATTACATACATGCACACAATAGTAGCCAAGCCATTTAAACTTTTAATTTATTTAAAAAAATAAACGTAACTTGGTGAAAACGTTATAAGAAACATTATACTTAAGAGAAATATAGGGGAAACAGACTTCTGCAGAACACCGGATCCATATAAATCACAGTTTAATGCAAAAACACTTCACACCTCTATTGAGAAGCATTCACGTTCTGCCACCAGTTGGGCTCCGCCCACAAAAAACGTCATCTCTGTTTGCAAACACGCAAAAGGTCTATAAACCACAAAAAGGATTTGAGGGTGGGGGTTGGGCGCGTTCATGAAAGCACGGAAGGGAGGGGGAGGAGTTATCTACGCTCCGTCTGTTTGAAAACAGTTTCAAACGTCAACAATAACTAACGTCTCGCAGATTCGCTTAGAGAGCCTTTAAAGGTGTTGTTAACTTTATTTGACTAAATATGAATATCCTAATTTTGAATATTGTTTTCCATACACTGTTGGTTGAGGCAATGTTGCGGTGTCAGATTGCTCAAAAACAAAATCTGATTTTCTTCATGTTAAGATGGGATAGTTTTTAATTTCTAAAATATCACAAACTTCAAAGCCAGAAATGAAAAAATATGTTTAATGACTAATTTGACAAGCATGTAAATTATATAAAAAACAAGTTATTTTTCATAAGATTTCCAAAGCAAATATGTTATATCTATGTTATTGTTTGTCCAAACAGAAGAACCATTGCTACTTTGGGTGTGAAGCTAGAAGAGTATTGGAAAGCGATACGCCATGCAAAAGGTCTCAACAGCACAGTACCTGTGGAGGATATACCGTTAGTATACACCTAAACAAACATACATTTATGGTTGCTTTAATCAAATAATTCACAACATTCACATATATAAACATGTGTTTTGTTAACCCTAAAGGAAAAATCCTGACCAGAACTGGGTTCAGTGTGATTACTGTCAGAAGTGGCGGAAACTCCCAGATGGCATAGACACAGATAAACTCCCTGAAAAATGGTTCTGTCGAATGAACCCTATCACAGAGTACAGGTTTGTTTCAAGCAGCAAAGGATTCAAGTAGCAAAAAGTCATCAGAGAATCAGTGAAACCTTTTATTTGAGTAATATACTGTACATCATTTATTAAGTAGCTATTTGCATAGGTATAAAATTAAGTTCCATAAAGAATATGCTGATTTGTATACTCAATTTGTCAACTAAAAGCAAGATCAGACCTTAGCCATAAAGGGAAAACATAGAAAAAATTATTGCCAAATCACAAGTAAAAAAATAATTGTGAGGGAAAAAAACTATGCATTTGAGCAACAATTAAGAAGAAACACATTGCACATTTAGGTGAAATCTTAAAGTCGGCATGAAATTAAAAAGAAACCTTTTTTTTTGAAAATTGTGATTTTTTTTTTACAAATGACTTGTCTGTGAGCTTCATGATTTAAAAAAAAATTAATGGGCCTTTATAATCTTAATCAAAAACACTAATCTCCTCCCCTCGAAACATCCTCTCTTCCATGTCACTAGGAATGGCGCGAGGATGGGGCCCGGGAAAATGTCACAACAATTAGCAAGTAGCAACTTCAAACAATCCAATCAGTTCTTGATGGACGAAATCAAGTCCTGCCCTACCTTTTTTCTCATTTCAGAAACCGTATCACTCAGATATACATCATGATGGGGAAAATGACAATCGCTACTTTTGTTTCATGCCGACTTTAAATATGCTCTAAATGATTTTGCGGATTATATAAAATCTTTTAATTTACTGTTACAAGAACTTTTTTTTAAATGGGACTTGCAATTTGCAACTCACATTTGCAAAAAAAAATACAATTCTTGGCTTGTCGAAAATGGCATACAAGAAGATGCCCAAAAGAAGAACTAAATACCAGAAAAAAAGATATGTTCTGGCCAGTATTCCCCAAAGTGCAAGTCCATAATTTTTAAAAATTTGTTTGAATTCAGGGGATGTGATAAACCAGAGGAAGCTGAAGATTCTGAAGATGAAACATCAACCTGCTTGAAAGAATACAAACAGCAGTGAGTTGAATCATTTGTTTTAACTAAAGGTGAAATGTATCATTGTGTGCCTCCAGTTCTGCAGTAAAGGGTTGTGTACACCAAAACTTTTAAACGCGGCTGAAAACGCCTGGACAACGCCGAATGCCAGCTGTTTTTCAGCTGAGTGCCAGCTTTCTTCAGCTAAGCGCTTGAGAGCAGCTGTGAGACGGGTGGTTGCTGTGATACTTGTCCCGCCACTCCTCTTCTGTGATTGGATTCCAGAACTGACATTGATGAGCGGAGCTTTTCATCCAAAGTTGAACATTTTTCAACTCTCGGTGCTCAACACTGAGCGTGGAAAAACCGCTGTGCACCGGTTTTCAGCGCGGAAGAAAACCGCTAGCTGCTGGCTTATTTGAAATTGTTTTTGGAAACAATTAAAAACATGCGCCGGCCGCGGGCGTAAAGGTTTTGGTGTACACAACCCCTAATGATAATTCACCTCGTATCTTCCACTAGTTGAGCTACTCAATCTGACAGCACTCGTCTGAAACACCACACTGCCAAAGTGTTTACACTTTTCTGTAAAATCCTCCTATCAGTCTTCATATTAAACTGGGATGGAAACTAGTATTTTAGCACACTTCATCTTTAAAGGATTAGTTCATCCAAATATTAAAGTACTGTGATCTTTTACTGACCCTCAAGTTGTTCGAATTCTGCTGTCTTATACCAAAGGAGGATTAATACAACAGCATTGCAGTTTGACTCACATTAATACTTATGCTAGGTCAAAACTAATGCATTAGTGTTTAAAGGGACACGCCACTTTATTTAATAATAGGCTTATTTTCCAGCTTCCCTAGAGTTAAACATTTGATTTTTACCGTTTAGGAATCCATTTAGCCGATCTCCAGGTCTGGCGGTATCACTTTTAGCATAGTTTAGCATAATCCATTGAATCTGATTAGACCATTAGCATCGCACTCAAAAATAACTAAAGAGTTTTGATATTTTTCCTATTTAAAACTTGACTCTTCTGTAGTTATATTGTGAACGACAGAAAATTAAAAGTTGCAATTTTCTAGGCTGATATGGCTGGGAACTATACTCTCATTCTGACGTAATAATTAAGGACTTTGCTTAATGGATTCCAAAACGGTAAAAATATCTAGGGGAGCTGGAAAATTAGCTAGTATTTTCAAAAAAGTGGAGTGTCCCTTTAAAGGCCCAAAATGTATATCAAAAAATGACTAGCACAGTGTTATGTTTATTATGTTCACATGTGTACTTACATTGTAGCAAATGTTTTTGTTTCCACATTTACGGTGGTAGAAATCATAAATGCATTCGATTCATGCAGCCCAATCAGTGTATGACATCATACGATCGCCAAAAGCAATAGCCTACTAGGTGTTTTCGAATTCACACGACGATGCAAGAACCATCAGGCGGATGACATTAAAGTACAACAAGAACTATTCAAGAAATCCTGCAGAGAAGTTTGATTTCAAATCACTCTCGCAATACTTTGATGTCATCCGCCTGTCAGTAACACAGCTATCGAGTCCCGCTCACAAGATCAATCTGTGCAGCGCACATGCATTCAAAACAATGCTTTATGTTGTTATGAAAAGTGAATAAAGACTTTATGTTTGTGTGTGATGTGCGCATTGCACTGGATCTGAAGTGAGGATAACAGTTAATGGTGAACAATTGTATAAAAAGTTTGGTTTGTTTTGAAATTGTGGTGAAACAAATTACACTGTGGTGGGCCACCATAGTCTGAGTCATGAATGGGAACCAGTGCATCATCAATACACATGATTTTTGAGTACCATTGGACTGATTTTCAATCGTCAGTGTAGGTAAGACTACAACTACCATCATTCCATGCTCCTTAATAGCATCGTCAAGCTGCAATTTTTTTTTTTGATGCTGACCCTTAGCTGTGAAAATAACATATTGTGATTTAAACAAGGCGTTTTATAACAAAAATAGACATAGAGGTCTGCAGTTTTCACTTTTTTTCAAAAAAGATGTCCGTCCACACTACACGAGCGAAAACGCATGTCACATGACCTATTTCTGCACACTGGGCATGCGCATACAGTGTAAACAGGAAGTTGGTTACTAGCCATCACAGATTGTACAACAATGAGCATGAAGACGAAGAAATACAGGGACTTTTTCGTGTGGACAGATGATGAGGTTGAATTGTTACTCAAAGTAACTAAAGATTTCAAGGAGATCAAGGGCGCTGAAGATTCTGATTGGGAGGCATGTCAGAGCAAATACAGCGAAATATTCGAGAGATTTAGGGAGCGCTATCCAGCACCGGAGGAAGCCATGGCGTTGGGAAAGGATTATCGGCACAAAAAGGAGGAGATCAACAGAGGTATAGATTGTATTATAGCTATGATGTTTATATTTAAGTTTAAACGCGGGCTAATATATCTGTCAATTTAAACATAACACGTTTTCTTACGCAATCATGTCAATGTAGCGTTTCTGCGGGGGGCAGGGACTGCAGCCTATCTGCACGAGGTGCAACTTTAGTTTGTTTCAATAATTATATAAGTAGATCATCGCATGGACTATCGTTTTGTATCTAAAATTGTAGATCAAAAGTCCGAGTATTATGAAATTATGTCTACCACAGTGTGCGTGTGGTGTAACGGAGTTTAGGTGAACCTCCGATGAAATGCAAAGTTTATCATCATGAAGTTAAAATCTATTTAAGCGAGCACGTGCTCTCTTTTCCTAACAATAACAGCATGAAAACGCATTCACGCTTAGTGTCCCTTACGAAAAGTAACCATGTTTTTTATGGTTAATGTGTAGTAACCATGGTTTTATTACAGTTACTATGGTTTTTTGGTTTTAACTGCAGTAAAACCATGGTACATTTTCGGGGATATCTAACATTTAAACCACTGCGAAAGAAAAGTTGTTACAGTAGTGTTAAAACCGGTAATACTCTTACTAAATGTTAATTTAAAAAATGTATTTAAAAAAATTGACGTACTGTTATACGTATCTTGTCGTTGCATTGTTATCGCGATGCATATCGTGGACTTGTTGGCAAGTGTTGTTTATGTCTATGCGCCTTTATATAACTGGACTGTGTTTTGACAGGTCATATTACCACCAAACTTAAGGCCATACGATTCCGCTACCGGCAGGCGGTTGACTCTGGTCGAAGGAATGGCCATGGACGTGTGATCTTGCTGTTCTTTGACCTCTGTACGTCAATTTGGGGAAGATCTCCAGCCACGCTCGTATTGCCTGCGGGCATAGAGACCATCGATGTAAAACCAGAGGTCTCGACCTTGGAACTGACAGACCCAGTGTTGTCCATTTCCAGTGTAAAAGTAAAAGTCGAAGAGGTTTCGGTGTCTGCAGAGATGGAAAATCAACACCAGAGGGTCCACGTCCCCCATACTGATTACAAAGGAGAGAAGCAAAAGAAGAAAATCCCCTTTGATTCTGTTGCACAGGAGGACCTTGAGATTAAAAGACGGCTTCTGCAACAACTTGAAACATCTGACCATGAATTTGGTCAGACAATGGGCCGGTGGTCGTCCACGATGGACCGTCTAACCTCAAACATTGAAATGCTGATGCAGCATATTATGGGTTCAGGGAACAATGGTTGCATACCTTCATTGTCACCACACACCTCTCATCAAAACCAATCTACCTATGCACACTCACCCACAAGAAGACCGCTTGGGGAGTTCAATCCACCTGCACACAGCCAGCACAGCACTTCTCCTTCACTGTACGGTGATTACACGTGTTTGTAGCCTAAAGTCAAAACAACATTTGTAAAACTGGTTTCCTTTGTTTTGTGATATTTGCACATGTATATGGTTCTGTGTGTGATCTGTTTGTGTGGTTATTTGATGTGTCTTAAGTATTTCTGATGTTCTTGATGTTTTTTCTCATTATGTTTATTTAAGTGCTATTTTAAAAATATATATACTTTATATTCATTCTAGCAGCCGTCATGTTTTTACTGTAAAATTGCATAAATGTCAGATCGTTTTTTTTTTTTTTACCAAATATGAGTCGAGTATGTGAAAAATCACCCCAATCGTAAGCATTTTATTAAGTATTTAAGTGAGTCAATAATGTACTGCTGTTGTATTATTAAGGTCTCCAGTAATTCATTTATAACAAAACAAATTTGACAATGAAGGTGATATAATCTTACTAAGTTTGTTATTTTGATACAGTGAGAAAAGTCTGAAAAAACAGCAGGAGCAGAAGAAAATGCAGGTAGTTGCACATTTTTGATCTAGTGGTTGATATGTTTGTATTGTGTTGTATATCCACTTGATTGTTGATGTTTCTGTGGCAGGAACAACAGAGAAATGCAGAGCTGGCTCAACAGAATGAAGATCTCAAAAGAACACAAGAAAACCTTTTGCGTAAACTCCAGCAAACAGTACGTGCTTCTAATCACAGTTTAGAAAAAAAAATCTGTTTGTTTGTTTGTCAGGTTTACAATGATGTCACGGCAGTAGAGGTGGTGCAACTATAACAAAAAGTCTATAGCTGTGTCCCATTTTTGAAGGCTTCTAATTTATAATATTGTTATATATAATTTGCGTCATCTACTGTACGTGCCCACCGCGTCAGAAGTTTTCTGACTTATTAAAATAAATATGGAACCAGATAAAGATTAATTTTATTTTACTGAATATGATGCAGTGTTGTAGATAAAGTAATCAACACTGTATGAAATTAATCAACCTTAGAAATATACACAGTATACCGTGGCAAGAAAAAGTGTGTGAACCTTTTGGTATTTCAGTTTTCTGATTAAATTTGTCATAAAGTGTGATCTGAACTTCATCGTAATCAAGGGCCAAACATAATTTTAATTCTAAAAAAGTTGATCTTTCATGTCTTCATTACGAATAACCCAAAAAAAATCATAATGCTTGTGGAAAAAGCATGTGAACCCTTGAGTTAAAGACCTCAGAAAAGCTCATTTGAGTCAGGCTGTAGTCTCGTTAAGATAATTCGTTTGGAGGTGTGGACTACAGCTACTTTGATATAAACCCTTTAAACTTTTGGAGCTTGCGTTGCACAAGAAGGACACGCTTTTGTGAGCCATAACTTGACAAAAAGAGCTTTCAGAGGAGCTATTATGAAGAATTGTTGTGTTTTATAAAGCTGGAAAGGGTTACAACGTTATTTAAAAACTTTAGAAATTTACCAATCTATAGTTAGACAAACAGTGTACAAATGGCGAAGTGGGCACCCAGTCAAAATGACATCAAGAGCACCATGAAGACTCTTCATCAAGAGAACTTGCTAACATCTCTCTTCATTAGTCTACAATACGTAAAACACTGAACGAGCAGGGTATCCATGGCAGGACACCACAAAGGAAGCCAATGCTTACTCAAAAGAACATTACTGCACGCCTGAAGTTTGCAAAAGAGTACACTGACACTTCACAGCTGTATTGGCTAATAGTTTTGTGGACTGATATAACTTAGATTGATCTCTTTGGAAAAAACACAGTCCTACATTTGGCCTAGAAAGGGCACGGCATATCATCATGAAAACATCATCCCAACTGTAATGTATGGTGGAGGAAACATCATGATCTGGGCCTGCTTTGCTGCATCAGGTTCTGGGGCCTCATTTATAAACATTGCGTACGCACAAAAGAAGGCGTACGCCACTCTCTAATCAATACTTGTTATTTATAAAAAGCCAAACTTGACGGGAAATATGCTGTCCGTCACGCAAGCTCTGACCCAGGCGTACGCACAAAAACGGGTGAAATGAGAAATGGTGACACCGTCGGCAGATGGAGGAAACACGTGAAAGTGAAAATGAGAACACTGCCTCTCATAAATAACATGAAGACTTCACAAAGCAAGTCTTACAATTAACAGCCTACACGAAAACCCGTTTGATCGATCAGCAGTGAAAAAAAATAAATAAATCGAAAATTACAACAGAAATTCAAATGAACACATATTTGCTAAAAGAAAAGTGAAATATGTTCTGCAATAATATTGGCATGTTGTGCAATTCATCCTCATAAAGAATATAGTTAACAGAACAAAATGTACAAAACTGATATTCTCGTCAATGTGTCCGTCTGGCGGAGCAGATATAGATGCAATTACATAGACAGATAGATAAATAATTAAGTAGATAGATAGATAGATAGATAGATAGATAGATAGATAGATAGATAGATAGATAGATAGATAGATAGATAGATAGATAGATAGACAGATAGACAGATGTATTAATTGTCCACTGGGGAAAGTTGTTTTCATAGTAAACCATATCTTCATAATCTACGGAATTATGGTATTCATGCATATGCCTTTAGTGTGTTTTATTTTTGATAAAACAATGTATGGCGTATGTCTCAACCATTCAGAAAGCAACAAGAAATTACATTTGCGCTGAACAATGTCCCATTTCCACGTCGATTATTACCGACATCTGTAGCTTGTCAGGTACAATTAAATGGATGGAAATAAAATGCCCCATCACAATGCGTAATGCCCACAATGTGCCCTCCAAACAACATTTTTCTCCTCTTTTCCACCTCGCCAACGATACCTTCTACTTCACATTGAGTGAAGTTACGTTTTTTTGATTTCCTCTCTGTGTTTGCCATGATTTCGCATTCAATGCATATTAAATGTGGGCGTTTCACGGACTATTTATGGGCAACTATGGGCGTGTCATGAAGCCGCAAAAGCTGCGCTACATTTAGAATTGATTGTGATTTATTAAGGGAAAAATGCGTAGGATGTGCGTGCGCACGGTTTTATAAATCCTAATATTTCTGTGCGTACGCGTTTCCTATGTTTCATCCGTACGCTACTTCTGACGCAAATCCTACGCAACGTTTTATAAATGAGGCCCCTGGTCAGCTTTGTTAAATGAGTGTGTTCAATAAATACATGAAACATCGGAATTTTTTTGCAATTATTTTTAGACACATTTGTTAATACTCTTGACTTAGGTGAAGATCAGATCACATTGTATGACACATTTATTCTGAAAACTATGAAATTCCAAAAGGTTCACATACTTTTTCTTGCCACTGTACACTGAATAATATAAATGCAAAACATAACTTGACTTTTAACAAAAAGCATCAGAGGTCGCAGCCTTCGAATTGGAACACAGTTAATCTCACCCACATGGAAGCGGAAGTAGAAAAGCACAACAGAGCAAAAATAAAGCGGGCCATGTTGCGTTGAGCCTAATCGTACCAATGGACAAGCACTATTAAAGTATAATGCAGTCTCACTGTCCCTTTTTGTTCCAATAGGGCCCTTCCTCACCCAGTACACCTACAACTTCAAGAGCTGCTTGTACAGCCAGGAGCTCTGTTGATTCCACACCTATCACACGATCTGGTAAGCCTACTTTTCTGAGCTGTTTTGCCCATAATAATCCTGAATTATTTATATTAATATTTTATTTGAATTTTTCAGCCTCTAGCCCCTCAGACATGATGCCAATAATTACGAAGGTCACATCCCTCTCCCGTATTACAAGGTACATTTCTCTCTCTTTCTTTTTTGTATTATCCTGTTTTACTCATTCAATTTCACCTTTGGCTTGCCCACTGGTACCCTTTTAGCAGCTGTAATGTATTGTTAATAAGGCTATACAAATGAAACCATCTCGCCTGTTTTATTTATTTTTTTTTGCATAAAAATATTTGATATTAAATATTTGAAACCTTTACTACAGGAGAAAGAGAAGTCCAGGAGAGCAAAGCGAGGGCAAAGCTTTGAAGAAATCAAGACTACTTAATGAGTACTGTAACAACGCACCCGAAAGTCCATCAACGTCTGCATTTATTTCAGATCTTCTGACCTCACAGATGGAGATCCCTGATAATAATGTCAGTACTGATAAAGAGGAAGAAGAGAGCAACACTGATGATGATGATGATGATATTGTTATTGATGAGACGAAGAGCACGCCAAGACCTAAAGCCTTTAACCTTGCCAAGGTCAAGTTAGAAAGAAGTACAAGTAATGATGTGCAGTACAGTGATGATGTTTCCATGGATACACCTACCACTGAAGGTTCCAGAAATGCAACAACGAATCCATCAACTTCAAATGTCAGCATGACAACCCAGACAGAATGTAATATGATTGTAAAAGAGGAAGATGACCAACAGAGAAAAATAGAGAAAGGGGAGATAAAGGAAAAAGAGACGGATAGTGATGCCACAGGGATTGAATGCAGGAAGGATAAAGGTACAGAAATAAACAGGTCGATCTCTGAAGACTCTAGATGTAGAAGTGTAGATATTGAGAGAAAACCAAGTCTCGCAGAAGGAAATGATAGAGGTGGCACAAGTCATATGCCTGAAGAACCAGCTATGGACTTTGGTCTAAACATATACAATATGCCAACCCTAGAAGCCCAGAAACAACAGGACAGTCTTCTGGAACTCATGGACGCCACAGCCAAGGAAAGAGAGGAGTATAAGATGCAAGCTCAGTCTCTTGCCCTGAAGCTGCAGGACAAGGAATGTGAACTGTTAAAGCTCACTGTTAAGAAAGAGTTTAGCCATCAAAACATCCAAACTGACCCATTAGAAGAGAAGGACTACAAGACTCTTTACTTAGAGGCGACACGGCGCAATGAACAGCTCTCAAAAACAATAAACGAGATGAAGAAAAAGCAAGAGGAGATGTTGCTGCAGATGAAAGCTGAAAAAGAAGCACAGGACAAGATGAAAGCTGAGGGGGCAGGGCACTCTGCCACGCCAAATGTTGATGATGAAATGGCTCTTCAGGTGGATTTTCTTCTGAGAGAGCTAGATCAGCGGAATACAGAATGTGGTGAATTAAAAATCAAGGTTAGTGTCTAAAAATATTTTGGATACTCTCTAAATTCCAGTAGGTTCTACATATGTAGCATGAATTTTCTTAAAATATAGCAGCATGATTGACTTCTCAGTGATGCTGGTTAACTTAGGGTTCTTGTTGGTTTAGCTTATTAAGGGTAAGTAAACAGTAAACATTACATTATTTTGTAGTTACAAAGGTATAAAATTTTGCACTTGTAAACTTTGCATCAAAATTTTACTAAGACCAACCCAGCACAGCAATGTCCCATGCAAGTGATCAGAATCCAGAGCACAACATGTGCTGGCCAGTTGAACTGTTTTTTTTTTCAGCAGGGATGTCTAATAATTGATCTGTCAGAAAACTTTTGTTTTCATCTTGTCTTACACTGTTTTTATTTTATTTTTTTACATTTTTCTTGACCTAAAGGTGGAAAGCTTGGAACAGGTGAAAGCTCGTTGCGAGCAGTTGCAGAGAGACTTGGATCACTTGAGAAAAGAGAAAGTGGAGTGCAGGAGTGGACCAGAACAGAATGGGACCGACATAGCCAGTTCAACACAAACAGCACATCACAAAACTGAGGACGGCTCTGGAAACCGTGCGAATCAAATTATAGAGAACAGAGAGACCAATGAAAATCCTGCAGGGGGAGAGAACACTGTGACAAATGCAAAGTAGGTTTACAAAGTAGGTTTTTTTACCAAATGTTATTTATTAAAACTAATAAACTACCATATATTCCGGACTATAAGTCGCTCTGGAATATAAGTCGTATCAGTCAAAAATGCGTTTTGAAGAGGAAAAAACATCATATTTAGAAATTGATTTCACAAAATCCAAGCTGAAGAACAGACATTATCTGGAAAGGCAAGGTATTCAACTAAACTATAGCACAAACCGTACATGTTAAAGTAACATAATTTACATATGATACACAGTAGCATACAGAACATACCTGGGAGGCTGAATGAGCTAAATTAACGCGATAAGCCATATCAAGTTCAAAAAGGTCCCGAAGTCATTCTGCATCACTGAATCCATTGAATTACATTAAAACAGGAGCAGCATAGAGCGACTCTCGCGGCTGTAGACGGTAATGGTTTCTCTTGGTTCATATGAAACAATTTTCAATAAAGAAATAAAGTTTCAGGACCTGCGAAACTATGAGAAAAGTGCAACTTATAGTCCAGAAAATATGGTATATTATTGTCCATTTACTTTTCACTGTTCAGTTTTGGTTCACTCTGTGGTGAATTTGATGTAAAAATCCTATTGATCAATCCTTCATGATTTAAGATCCTGATAATCCGGTTGGGGTTTATTATTATAATAACAACAACCAGCTTACTGTAAATATATGCCCTATATCAGATACAGTATTATGCACATGAGACATATATTAATATATTTTCTGTTCTTTCTGCAGGTTAAGGCAGCTGAGGAGCAGTGTCGCTCGTCTTTTGGTCACCTTTGTTCCTGCTTTGGATCCTGAACAAGTCAACTATGACTGTGAGGTCATAGATGAGATTCTGAACCAGGTTATACAGGAGATCTCTCCCACTGTCACCACTTCAACTTAGAGCTTCTGTGTCACCAAAGCATTCATGTTAAAGTTAATGCTTAATTTAAAGAGATGACAAATGTTCCTATTTTGTTGTTGTTTGAAAATATTTCTAAAGTTTTTCATAAATATGTCAAATAATGTTTCAATTGCTAACTTTGTTGTGTAACTTTCTGGAGACCAAGATACATTTCTACTCATAAGAATGAAGACGATCAGTTTCCTGATCAATTGTTTATTATTTTCACCAGCAGTTGTTGTGCAATGTTTGCATTTTACAAGTTCCTTTTTGTTGTTAGTTATTAATACATTTTAAGTCACAAAGGCCTAATAAGGAGAAATGTTCTAGTGTTTCATGTTAACAGTTAAGTATAAAAGTAATTTTATCCTGGACAATGGAAAGGTTGTTAGCAGTATTGCAGTAAGTGGTGTTCAACATGTAAAGAAAATTTTATGTTGATACGATTGTACATGGTGTGTTTATTGAAAAATTATTATATGATGAATACATTTTGTATTTCTTTACAAAAATCCTGCTCACTTGTCATGTTTTTGCAAAAAATTATTTTTGGGTCAGTTGCCACAGATTTCAGATAAATCCACAAAATATACTAACACAATAAAATAAATCACCATGGGGCGGTTTCATGAACAAGGATGATCTTAAGCCAGGACTAGGCCTTAGTTTAATTAGGAAGTATTATTAGTTTTAACAAACATGCCTTACTAAAAAAAATACTTGTGTGCATTTTTAAGGGGATTAAGGGCACTGATGTATTTTTAAGATATGTCAGTGCAAGTTGTTTTCAGTTTGGACAGCTTTTACATTTTTTTTGTTTAGGACTAGTCTAATCCCTGTCCGAGAAACCGTCCCAACGTGTATTAAACCATAAACAGTCAATATTTTGGCTTGTTTTCATAGGTTACTGTCTGTTTCTGAGTTTTAAATGTCTGGGGGCGTTTTTCGGACAGGGATTAGAGTTGTCATTTACTTAAAAAAAATGTAAGAGCTGTCCAAACTGAAAACAACTTACACTGACATCTTAAAATATATCAGTGCCCTTTGTTTTGCCTCAAAATGCATTTAAAAATGCAAGTAATGTTTTTAGTAAGGAATGTTTATTCAAACTATTTATATTTCCTAATTAAACTAAGGCCTAGTCCTGGTTTAAGACAATTCCTGTTTAGCAAACCGCCCCTGAATGTAATACAAGTAATATTTACTTTATAAAAACGTGTCATAATCCAACGTTGAGTTATTTGAATGAAATCTGGCAACCGTCGATACCGGAAGTGCTCGTTGTCAGCCAGCGCGGGAAAAGGGTCTGTTTGGATGAGAGCGCGAAGTGACCTGTACCGAGCAATTCTTACCAGAGATACATCTTAAATTGACCAGGTAACTTAATAAAACTAACACGAATGTTTTTAAAATGCCCTTTAGTTTGTCATTGTGGTCTGTTTCTTGTATCATTACGTTAACTTTTGTGGGACTGTTGTTTTAGTCATCAAGTCTAACTAGTTAATGCAATGTTCGTTCATAGTGCAGATTAGTCGTGCGCTCCACACTGATGCTGCTTTGTTTACTTGTTCAATATAGAGTTTATTAAAGGTTTCCTACAGTTTGTCTTTATGCATGCAAGTTATGTACATTCGTTTAAGACATGTGTAATGTAAGTACTGTTGGTTGTATGCTGTATGCAAACGTAGCATTTTCATATCCCCGGTCGTTTACTGAACCTGGGGGATAGTAGCATGACGTCTGTGTATTGGTGTTAAGATATTTTTAACATTTTTCGTTTATAAGGTTCCTTCTGTCAAACAATCATTTTATATCACACATCTTTCCCTCTTTAATTCTTCCCCAATCTCAATTGTTGTTCTCCCATCCTATCTTCACTGATCATCATAATTTTACCTCAACAGTGTCAGGATGAAGGTGGTGACTTGTGAGATTGCCTGGCATAATAAGGAGCCAGTATACAGTATGGACTTTCAGCAGAATGGTGGGGGAAGGATTCAGCGCCTGGCTACAGCTGGAGTGGACACCACAGTGCGGGTGAGAACCTCTGCCATGATTTCATATATTACTGTATTTCTTAACATAACACTGATGTCATTACAAACTGACATCAAAAAGTCCTTACATGACAGCCACTCTCTTCCAGATGTGGCGTGTTGATAAAGGTCCTGATGGGAAGGCGGTTGTTGAGTTTTTGTCTAACCTGGCACGACACACTAAAGCAGTGAACGTGGTGCGTTTCTCACCTGCTGCTGAGCTTTTGGCTTCTGGAGGGGACGGTAAGTTCAGTCCCTGTCAGATCATGACAAATATCATTGGCACTTAAATGTCACAGACTAGGCTTTTGTATGATTGTGTGATGTTTATTTTGATTAACAGATACTTAAAAGATTTGCAATGCATTTGGCAAGCAGCAATAGATATTGCTCTTGGTTGGTAAAGGTCCTGTATGTATTTTTTAAAATGCATAAAATACCTTATAGGCTGCCGTTGAAATAGGTGTCCCGCAAAATCACGCTTTTCTGTTCTTATTAAATAGTCTTAGTTGTGCTTCAATGCTCAGTTTAGCTTCGTTTGACTGGAAACAGATTCAATAGACATTTTATCTTGCAAGCTAGTGGTTTCAAAACATTGTCTCATGACATTGTTATGAACCTTGAGATGAAGACCACTGGAGACTTAGATCAGCATTAAAAAACAATACTGTCAACATAAGATTTAAACAATATTAAGGAAGTAATGTAGAATAGAGTAAGTAGATATAATTCAATTTTATTTTGATTCTAAAATAAATGAATGAATATATGCCATGCTAAAAATGTGTAAGGTAAGTAAGTAAATTATATATAATTGAAGTAATGATAAATTAAATAGTGTAATAAATGTAATAAAGTAATGAAATAACACACATTTGTGTGTTTCTATCAACTTCAAAGATGCGGCTATCCTGCTTTGGAAGCTGAATGACAATAAGGAACCTGAACAAGTTCCAACTTTCCAGGAAGATGAAGATGCTCAACTCAATAAAGAGAGTTGGAGTGTGGTGAAGACTCTAAGGTCAGATTTAAGCTTCCTTTGTTTTACATCTGTCTTTTTAAAATAAGCTGTTTTTCCTCAGAAAGTTCATGCTTATATTGTCATGCATTTTTTTAGGGGACACATTGAGGATGTGTATGATATCTCATGGACCAGCGATGGAAATTTTATGGTTTCTGGCTCTGTGGACAACACTGCCATCATGTGGGACATCAACAAAGGTCTGAAACTCATGGCGTAACCAAAAAACTGCATACATATTTTTGGTGCCCAATGACATTTGTATTTGTCATATGTAAACATTGACCGACCTTTCACATTATAATTGCTAAATACAGTGCTGGTGTGCTTGCAGGTCAGAAGATGTGCATCTTTAATGATCATAAGAGTTATGTGCAGGGAGTAACATGGGACCCCCTTGGTCAGTACATTAGCACCCTAAGCTGTGACAGGTGAGAAACGATGACCTAAATGGCTTCATTTAAAATTGGGACCCAGACGTTTACATGGCTTTGCATATGCATACGAGGCTTGTAAAGTATCTGTGTGTTTTAGGGTGATGCGTGTGTACAGTGCTCACACCAGGAAAAAAGCTTACTGTGTGAGTAAACTGACATCGACCGCTGCTGCAGATGGAGAGGTTAGTGTTATGTATTTACAGAAAGTTTAAAACAATAAATATTTAAACTGCAAAACCAATATATTGACCAGGCTAGTCTTTGTACATTTTGAGCTATTGGTATTGTTAGGGGTGTGCGATATGACACTTTTTCGGAAACATCGTGATTCATGCCTACATCAATTACGCGACAAGGCGTGCTACATGAAGGTGAGATAATGGCCGGATATACCTTTTTTTCCACATCCGGCGCGCACACGTCTGTGGAGCTTTCAAAGAACATTGACCACGGATGGCCGTGTTCGACACATACGTAATACAAATGATTTCTTATTCAAAATATTACTCTACCAGGCTGTCAGCAACATTTGCAACATTATAGTACATTAAAAATTTAGGATAAGTGAAGAAAAGTAGCCGATCCACCAGTGCAACAAAGTTTAGAACAAACATCAATAAAACAAAGAACACAAATCAAACATTATGGTGACAAATGCTCAACAGCTTTCTGTTTTTGGAAGAAGTGGAAAAAAAGAAAAGAAAACGATAGTGTGTGTGCAATTGCTGTCTATTTCCTTTGTGTAATTGTTTGTAGTGGAGTGTCCTGTTTCAGTATTTTCTTGTGCATGTGCTGTTGTACGTGTACTGTCCAAGCACTTTCCGCGCATATATATGTTACCTTGTAGGACTGCATTTTTAAATGGGGGCATTAGTATGGCTGTATTAACTATTATGGCTCAGTAATGGCAAAATAGTCTTTAAAAACCAACGTGGGGGGATTGCGATAAAACCGTGATTTCGCCCAAACCAATTGTGATATGATATTCCCATATCGCCCACCCCTAGGTATTGGTAGTTTAAAGTGTTTTTTGTTTGCTTGTTTTTAGAAAATGTGTTAATTTATTACCAACTATGTTATTTGTTTGTTTTTTCATGAATCACTTATATTATGTAGCAAAAGTTTACTTTTTGGTGTACTACTTTAACTGCAGAATCTGACTTTAAAGGTTCATAAAACTTTTGCACAGGTAAAGAACTACAGAATGTTCCATGATGACAGCATGAGATCATTCTTCAGACGTCTCACCTTCACACCAGATGGGTCATTTCTTCTTGCACCAGGTACACACCTTTTATTTTTTATACATATGCTTTTTAAGACCTGTTAACCCTTAAAAATGTTAATGTTATTTGACATGTTATTTATCTAGACTAGGATTACAGTGTCTGTATTTTGGTTCTTTATTTTTAAGCTGGTTGTGTTGAAGTTGGAGAGAATGTCACAAACACCACATATGTATTTTCCAGAAAAAGCTTCAAAAGGTTTGTATTTTTTTTTTTTTACTTTTTTAGGCACTAAATCGTTAGGATTTATAACTTTTTATTGTCTAATTTTTGTATTTGTGTGTTAGACCCATAGCTCATCTGCCCTGTCCATCTAAAGCAACTTTGGCTGTGAGGTGCTGCCCGGTTTTCTTTGAGCTCAGGACCAAGAAAGCTGAAGGTAGATTTAATATCTTTCTAAAACTATCGTTTCACTGATTTCACATGAGATTGAAAGCTTGATCTCCTCTGTTTCCTGCAGATGGTTCACTGAAGCCAGTGTCAAACGCATTTAATTTACCATATCGGCTGGTGTTTGCCGTAGCGTCAGAAGACTCAATCTACTTTTATGACACACAACAGACAGTGCCGTTTGGATATGTTTCCAACATCCACTACCACACGCTCAGTGATCTCAGCTGGTAAGACAAATATGCACACGTAAAAAGATAATTAGGGGTTGTACGACCTGTACAGACTAGTCGCTTGATCATGAGACGTAATTTGCAGGGTTCCCACAGGTCCTTGAAATCCATAAAAGTTTGTGAATCTGGGGGAAAAAATTCAAGGCCCTGAGAAGTTTTTGAAAATATAGATACATGGATACAAGTCATTGAAAGTGCTTGAATCTATTTTATGCAAGAAGTTTTCTGGGGGGGGAAATCCATATTATTCCCTGTGTAGTGTCGGATAATATCATAAAAATTCTAGACTTTTTAAGCACACGTGCTAAACGGTTTGCTTTAAATGCTTATATCTTCTGTATGCGAATGTTGATTCATACCAAAATGCTTTTTTGCATAGTTGTGTTTGACAAATGAAAACGTGTCGGGTTACGTATGTAACTGTTGTTCCCTGAGAAGGTAACAAGGCGCTGCGTCTCCCTTGCCATAATTTCTGCGTCCCTGTAATGCCGTCTTTGGCAATATTTCAGATAGCAATATACTTCCTGGCTCCTGCATCACCCTGTCTTTGTCGTTAAGCCTCATTGGTTGAATTTGATATACACATTCAGCACTTACCCCTGGAGGCGTCCCCAAAGTGTCACAGGAGTGACGCAGCGCAAGTTCCCTCGAAAGGGAACTGTAACAATGTATCTTTAAAAGGTAACACAATGTAACCTTGCTTTCACTTGAAATGTGTCCCCACATTTAGTCCTTAAACTTTAGGGTTTTGGACCTGGAAAGTCCTTGAAAGGTCCTTGAATTTGAAGTTAACTAAGGTGTGGCAACTCTGCATTTGTCTCGTATGCGGATGTTTGGGAAGAAAAAAAAGGAAAATGTCAAACAGGAATATTGATATTCATAAAACATGTTATAAGATCAAACTCTACACTCTCAGAATGAAAGGTACAATAAGGTACAAATGTTGTCATGTCTGTGTCATGTCCTTTTACATTAGTTAAACGTAGGTTTAGGTTGTTGGTTATTTTTCTAGATAGAATGAAGTAATTGCAAAAAGTTTGTTGCCAGTAAGCAAATCCACCTTTGTCTTGTTTTGCAGGTCTCGAGATGGCTCCTTCTTGGCAGTGTCCTCCACTGATGGCTACTGTTCCTTCGTGTCATTTGAGGAGGGGGAAATTGGCACCCCACTGAAGGAACGGCCTCCACTAGAAATGGTGACCCCATCCTCCACCAATGAGAAGAAAGGAAAGAGACTTTCCGCCAATGGCAGGACCTCTTCTCCTGTGCCTCGCTCAACCAACACACCTGCTGCACAGGAAAAGAAGAAAGAGGCACCTGCTGTTCCTGCCGCCTCCAAAACCCCCAGTGTATCTGGTCCAGAAGAAAAACGCACACCCCAAGGAACCAGAATTAAACCTCAGCCCAGACGGATTACACTCAACACCCTGGAAGGATGGGGCAAACCCAGCACCCCCAAATCACCAGCATCTACCCCTAATACAGCCCCTAGCACCCCCAAATCTGCCCCCTCCACACCTGCCTCCAGCAAAGGACCACTTACACCCCATACTGCCCCCAGTACTCCTCTTGGGCCCATTAACTCTAAAAGCACCACCACTCCAAAGGGACCCACTCCTAGGTAGGGAAATATATTTAGAAACATTTCAGTCAAGTGATTTTTAAATTTAGACCTGCAGTGTATATATGCTTGCAGATTGTAGAGGTGTATTACTGCTTATTTTATCATAATTTTGGGTGAACTGTTCCTCTGTATGACTATAATACATACAAACATATAATGATGTATTAATGGTTCTCTTACAGACGGATTTCACTGACACCAGTTGTAGCCAAGTCTCAGGTTTTTGTCTCCCCGTCTTCTACTGAGAAAGCAAAGCATGGTTAGTAAAGCTTCCTTTTTTTCTTTTTTGTATTGCATTTAGTTTTTTATCATTTTATAACCATAAGAAGCATGTGAGTGCATGGTGCTGTTAGCTTCTAGGTCTTCCAGGTTATTCATACATGTGTATAAATATATATTTTTATTGCAGAAAGACCATCTCCACCCAGTGACCCGGCATGCAAACCTCCAGAATTTAAAAGGTCCAAAACTGATGGTCCGGTTGACACTGCACAGAGCAGTGGGAGTGAAGAAAAAAGTGCCAAACCCCAGCAACCTTAGACACTAAACACAGTTCATTGTGCCTTATTAGCATTCAGAGATGAAGTACGTCTATTATACCATTAACTCAATCCTGTGCTGCACATGTTTACACGGACATATGGAGTCAGACATGGACATGCAAATCTTCACTTAGTGATTAAAATATCTTCCTACTTTGTATGAGCATATGTTATTTGAAGAAAATTTTGTATAATTTTCAAACAACCTGTTTTCTTATCAGTTTAAAATGTATTTTGTCTTATTATCAAGTCTTATGGACTTGAATGCTTTATTTTTGTGCCGTCATTTTAAATGTCATAAAACGTTGTCAAAAGTGGTATAAAGTTATTCAAGAACTAAACGTTTTTGAAAACTTTGCTTTCTTTGTTTTGCTCAGCTGCATTTGGTCATAAAGATTAGCTTGACCATTAGGGAACAACTTTGGAAAAATGACTAATGACTTCATTTATAAAATATACTAAATGAAAAATGTATATGGGGGCATGCATAATACATGTGTGGGACCTTTTCTGGAAACATTACACAAAAGTTTTGTATAAATAATACGGTTCAATTTGTTAACATTAGTTAACTGCATTAGTTAACGCTTGCAATAAACAGTACCTGTACAGCATTTATGTATTAGTTAATTTCACAAATATTCAAACATTTGCTAATTAACTTTTTTAATCAAAAGGTGTGTCTGTTAACATTAATGAACAGTGGTATCACTGTTAACATAGATTAATAAATGCCTATATATATATATATATATATAGAGTAAGGAGAAAAAGTATTTGAACTCCCTGCTATTTTGCAAGTTCTACCACTTAGAAATCATGGAGGGGTCTGAAATTGTTATCGTGGGTGCATGTCCACTGTGAGAGACATAATCTAAAAAAAAACAGAAATCACAATGTATGATTTTTTTTAACTAGTTATTTGTATGATACAGCTGCTAATAAGTATTTGAACACCTGAGAAAATCAATGTTTATGTTTGGTACAGTAGCCTTTGTTTGCAATTACAGAGGTCAAACGTTTCCTGTAGTTTTTCACCAGGTTTGCAGACACTGCAGGAAGGATTTTGGCCCACTCCTCCACACAGATCTTCTCTAGATCAGTCAGGTTTCTGGCCTGTCGCTGAGAAACACGGAGTTTGATTCTCTATTGAGTTTAGGTCTGGAGACTGGCTTGACCACGCCAGAACCTTGATATGCTTCTTACAGAGCCACTCCTTGGTTATCCTGGCTGTGTGCTTCGGGTCATTGTCATGTTGGAAGACCCAGCCTCGACCCATCTTCAATGCCTTAACTGAGGGAAGGAGGTTGTTTCCCAAAATCTTTCAATACATGGCCCCAGTCATCCTTTCATTAATACAGTGCAGTCGCCCTGTCCCATGTGCAGGAAAACACCCCCAAAGCATGATGCTACCACCCCCATGCTTCACAGTAGGGATGGTGTACTTAGGATGGTACTCATCATTCTTCCTTCTTCAAACACGTTTAGTGGAATTATGAACAAAAAGTTCTATTTTGGTCTAATCTGACCACATGACTTTCTCCCATGACTCCTCTGGATCATCCAAATGGCCATTGGCAAACTTAAGACGGGCCTGGACATGTGCTGGTTTAAGCAGGGAAACCTTCTGTGACATGCATGATTTCACACCATGACGTCTAAGTGTATCACCAACAGTAACCTTGGAAACGGTGGTTCCAGTTTTTTTCAGGTCATTGACCAGCTCCTCCCGTGTAGTTCTGGGCCGATTTCTCACCTTTCTTAGGATCATTGAGACCCCACGAGGTGAGATCTTGCATGGAGCCCCAGTACGAGGGAGATTGACAGTCATGTTTAGCTTCTTCCACTTTCTAATGATTGCTCCAACAGTGGACCGTTTTTCACCAAGCTGCTTGGCAATTTCCCTCAGCTCTTTCCAGCCTTGTGGAGGTGTACAATTTTGTCTCTAGTGTCTTTGGACAACTCTTTGGTCTTGGCCATGTTAGTAGTTGGATTCTTATTGATTGTATGGGGCGGACAGGTGTCCTTATGCAGCTAACAACCTCAAACAGGTGCATATAATTTAGGATAATAAATAATAAACTGTATCATACAAATAAATAGTTTTAAAAAAATCATACATTGTGATTTCTGGATTTTTTTAGATTATGTCTCTCGCAGTGCACATGCACCTACGATGACAATTTCAGACCCCTCCATGATTTCTAAGTGGAAGAACTTGCAAAATAGCAGGGTGTTCAAATACTTCTTTTCCTCACTGTATATATATATATATATATATATATATATATATATATATATATAGCTCAATGTAACTGATGGTAATAAATTAAACTTTGTTTTAAATTGTTACCAAAGTATTGTAAAATCAGCTTTTTCACAATGATGGGAAATTTATGTTTCTTACTGTTATTCATTAGAACTACGAGTGATTTTTAAGGCATATTTAGTGTAAGCACATTAACTCTAAATAATATTCATGTAACGTTTCTTTTTATTGTGGTGTTAAAAGCTGAGTGATGTCTACAACAAATAACTAACAATGTACATGGATACTTATGTACTTTCTTCAAGAACATTGTGTTGAGATCTTCAACCACAGCCGAGCTAATAGCTGAACCATGTCATGTGATCAGTTGAGTCATTCTGCACCCTGTTATCAACAACGGAGTTGTGTACATGTTGACAAAGGAAATGTATAGACTTGAATGTTCTGTAATGTGTTCTAGTTCCTCTGTTATAGTGATTTCTGGTGGAATTTTGACACATTTAATATTTACAGACCAAGGTAAACAGACAGGCCACAGCCATTTTGACAGGATGTAGTCCTCTATAGTCATCTCAGGTATTTATTTATTTTTATAATCAAAGGAATTTATTTGTTTGTATATATATGGTTTTATATTCGGCCTTATATATGGTTTTATATAAGCTCCTATCTGAGCTTAAAGTTACTGTAGATAAAGCTCTTATCGTTGGTGATTTTAATATCCATGTGGATAACTCAAAAGATGCTTTAGGACGTGCGTTTTTGGATGTTCTAAATTCTCTCGGTATTAAACAAAACGTGTCAGGGCCCACGCATACTCGTAAGCACACATTAGACTTAATTCTGTCACTCGGACTCAATATTAATGACATCGAAATATCACCCCAGAGCGATGCCGTTTCAGACCATTGCCTTGTGTCATACACAATACTTCTAGATAGGACCGCCCAGTCTACAACATGCTACAGATTAGCCAGAACAATAATTTCCACCACTAAAGATAGCTTTACTAGCACTCTTCCAGACCTGTCTCAAATGAAACATGTAGCAGATAACCGTGAAGATCTGGATATTATATTAGACAACCTGAACAACGTTTGCTCTAGCACGATGGATCCCGTTGCTCCCATTCGAAAAAAGAGAATCAAAGAAAAAACGCCAGCTCCATGGTATGACCATCATACTGCAGCCCTTAAAAAAGTAGCTAGAAAAATGGAAAGAAACTACCGAAACACAAAGTTAGAGGTATGGCGTTCAGAATGGAAAGAGAGTGTTCAACACTACAGACAGGCTATTAAAACCGCCAGATCTACCTATCTCAGTACGCTTATTAAAGAAAATCATAACAACCCTCGTTTCCTCTTTAGCACAGTTGCAAAACTGACTAGAAACAAAGAACAAACAGAAACCAATAGTAAACTCCAACACAATAGTAAAGACTTCATGAACTTCTTTACTAACAAAATTATGTTTATTAGGGAAAACATAGAAACTACACAAGCAGCTACCACTATACAAAATAGTACATTTACCACTAGTTTACCATACGAACATCTTGAGTCATTTGAACCTACTACAATAGAAGAGCTCTCTAAATTAGTAACATCATCTAAATCATCTTCCTGTATATTAGACCCCGTTCCAACAAAATTACTAAAAGAGGTATTTCATGTAGTGTCCGACACGGTACTTAATATCTTTAAATCATCGCTAGAATTAGGATACGTTTGAACAGCTTTCAAACTAGCAGTTATTAGACCGCTCATTAAAAAACCAAACCTTGACCGGGGAGATCTTAATAACTTTAGACCAATCTCAAATCTACCATTTCTTTCTAAAAAATTAGAAAAAGTAGTGGCAAGCCACAATTCATAGCGAATAATATTACATATGAAAAGTTCCAATCAGGATTCAGGCCCCACCATAGCACAGAAACAGCGCTGCTTAGAGTTACAAATGACCTCCTATTAACATCCGATCGTGGTGAAATCTCAATCCTTATATTACTAGACCTTAGTGCAGCCTTCGACACAATAGATCACAGAATCCTACTCAATAGACTAGAAAACTATGTTGGCATCAGTGGTCAGGCGCTAGCCTGGTTTAGATCGTATCTAACCAATCGATATCACTTTGTTTATGTAAATGAGGAAGAGTCCTATCACTCCCCCGTTAAATGCGGCGTACCTCAGGGATCAGTTCTAGGCCCTATCCTATTCTCGCTATATATGTTACCTCTAGGAGACATTATCAGGAAACATAACATAAGTTTTCACTGCTATGCGGATGATACCCAGCTTTACATCCCGTCACATCCGAGCGAAACACACCAGTTTGCTAAACTAACAGACTGCATTAGTGATATTAGGGACTGGATGGCGCATAACTTTCTTATGCTAAACTCCAATAAGACAGAGATACTTATTATTGAACCAAATCGCTCCAAACATAATATGTCAGATTACAAGTTGCCCATAGATGGCTGCACGGTGGTGCCATCTTCCACGGTTAAGAATTTAGGCGTAATGTTTGACAGCAATCTATCTTTCGATAGTCATATCTCCAACGTCTGTCGCACAGCATTCTTCCATCTTAGAAATATCTCAAAAATACGCCATATGCTGTCTGCATCAGATGCAGAAAAGCTTATCCATGCTTTTATGACCTCTAGAATAGACTATTGTAACTCGTTACTCGGGGGATGCAATGCAAATCAGGTAAACAAGCTACAGCTGGTTCAAAACGCCGCCGCAAGAGTGCTTACTCGTTCTAAAAAGTATGATCACATTAGTCCAATTCTGGCATCTTTACACTGGCTACCAGTTAAATATCGCATAAAATTTAAAATATTACTAATCACCTACAAAGCATTAAATGGCCGAGCGCCCTCGTATATTACAGAATTACTGTCAGAATACAATCCACCATGTAAACTGCGATCACAAAATTCTGGTTACTTAATTATCCCTAGAATATCAAAAGTGTCTAAAGGTGGTAGATCCTTTTCCTACTTGGCCCCTAAGCTCTGGAATGACTTACCAAAAAATGTTCGAGCATCAGACACAGTCGAGCAATTTAAATCTAAACTTAAGACATTCTTCTTTAACAAAGCATTCGCATAGAATGTCCAATAAATGTACTTTTTCCCGCAGTAGTTATTTTGTCTAGAACAAAGCACTCACATACCTCATATGGGTAATTTACTCTTGCCGCAATAGTTAGCCTGTCTGGAACCGAGCTGAATTAAACCACTATAATGTATGACACTTGCATTACATGCGAACGGCCCCTACGCTAATAGAATTCTGTTTTTGTCTCCCTGTCTCGTCCTCGACCCTGAGGACATTGAGACAAACAGACCCAGTTCCTGTTGCTGTGAAGGTCATCGAACCACTGATCTGTCCTTCAACGTGATGCCCAGCCGATGCGCGACCAACGACCGACCACCGGCTGAACCAGTTTAATCCGCTTACCCGCTTCCTATCCCTACCGTGTCTATATATATATATATATATATATATATTAATCTCTCCCTAGGGTTTTTTGTCCTTCTAGGAGTTTTTCCCACCGGGTTTTCTCCTAGGGGGGTTTTTTAGTCCCAGGGAGAGTCAGCCAACTTTGGCTTAACTTAGCACTTTACTGTATACGTGACATTATTAATACGCTCGCTTACACGGTTTATCCATAGCCGCTTTATTCTACTTCTTATACTATGTATTGATTTTCAGTGTTCTCTTCTACATCTACTCATGTAAAGCTGCTTTGCAACAATTGACAATTGTGAAAAGCGCTATATAAATAAAAAATTGAATTGTATGATGCTTTATCGTATGTAAATTTTTTAAAGCAGCTTGTCAATGCATACTAAACCCCAGTGAGTCCAAAGTGACGATGACCAGGGAAAACAAGTCAAGTCCATGAATATGTTATTTGCAAAAAGATCTGGGCCAGTCATGCTAGGTCTCATTAGTTTTCACCTTATCCCAAATACCAGCACTGTCTAAATTTGTACTGCATAATTTTCAAAAGCAAAATTTAAAGTGAGGTGAAAGGATGTTTTAGAATTCTATCTTTTTAAAACTTTCATGGTTGGTGCATTGTTGTAGATGACAATAAAATAATTTCACATCCTAAAGCTGGTGATGAACATATACCAGCAATTATACTAACCACAACTAGACTAATGGCAGGTTGTCCTTTAATGACATAGCAAAACTTTATAACAATTGATACTAGCTTCTCCATTTAATATTTCCAAATACTCTCTAGTAAGGTTTCTATTTAAAACATTTTACAGAATTTCACTGACTGTATACTTCACTTATTAACAATGTTTATTTCCCACATGTGAACATTTAGTAAAATAGGAAGTTTGCACCTGATGCTGGGAAAAAAGGTCAGTGTGACACGTTTGTGAGAAGCATCAATGTATTTAAGTGCATGGACATACGCCTCTGTAGTTGTATTTGGTTTCCCATAACTATATATATATATATGCAAGTGACACTGATGAAACTCTGTAGAGCACTCTGAGCTCAAGCCATACTAAATTAAACATTTCATTCTGAAGCTATATTGTATATGAGCCTAACTACTGGTCAGTTTATTGAAATGCCTTTAGAAATTATGTGAATTTATTTTTTAAAGGCTTTGGGGGAAACCATGTAAAATAATGCATGTTTTTGTATGTGTTTGCCAGGATCAGCATATATGACATTTTTAAACACATTTATGTAGCAGTAATGTGTGTGTGCCCCCTTTCAATGCACAAATAACCCCATATAATTAGAAAAATATGAATCTATAAAAAAATCTAAAAATTATATTTTTGTGAAAACATACTATACATACGTATATTGCTCTCAACACAATAGTTTATCTTATTTGTAATATTAATGTTTTAAATGGCAGGAGTGCCTTAAATAAAAAGTCTTTGTTCTCTTCATCATAATCCCAGTTTGATGCATATTTTACTGTGTATGCTATACACCTATTATCTACAGTGAGATGGATATAAATATAATAATTCTATCTTTATTTTAATTGTACAATTGGCTAACAATATAAAGAATAGCAACATACATAAATTTGTTGCACAATTCATGCATAAATAACGTATCAGAACATATATCGGCACACAAAAGATTCAGAGGAATACGAGAATGCGTTATGTCATATTTGTAAATAAGGAGATAAAATCTAAAAATCTGTCGAAAAGTAACAACGTTTTTCGCCTTATTGTCCTTTTTATTTGGATAAACTTGACACAAAGTAAGGTACAGCTGACGTCAACAACCTATCTTCATGTAGGGAAAAAGTAGGGAAAACAGCATCTGAGTGACAACCGAAAGGACCAATGGCAGCGTTCGCAGTCGCTAATCTTTAAAGAGTTCACCAATAGGCGTCGCGTAAGGAGGGGGAGAGGCAATTGGGCGTCGAAGCGAAGTTAGGTTGACGAATGGCAACCAACAGAGGGCTACGAGTTAAAAATTGGATTATTTGATCATCTGACTGGTTTTAACGTTACGCGAACGTACACGGGGCAAAATAAGGACAACTCGTGGATGATATTGTTGATTCCAGAGGCCGTTACGCATTTGGATGTGTTTCAGGAAGACCCCCTCGTTTCGCGCATAGGTCGCGCGACAGATTAGCTGCGGCGTGCTGAAACCGAGTTCAAGAAATCACAAGTTGCACGCGCGAGAGGAAGACCCTCGCGAGCGATTGTTACTGTTAACTTACCCGCGGAAATATTTGGATGAGTTCAGTGGATCTGATATTATGACGTAGTTGGCGTTTCGGCATCAGTGACACATGGTTGCCTCAAATGTTGTTATATTTGAAGAAAGAGGCCTTTAAAGTACCTGGATAAATAATAATTTTATATTTATGGGCGGCAGCCCCTGCATTTTTGACAGTGAGGGTATCATGCCGTTTGTCACGGGACGATTGTATCTTGTATAACTGCATACTTCAGTTTCACAGGACAACCAGTCACTACTATGGAGAAACTTTAAAATACGATCTGATCCCGTATAACTTATGTTTATTTTTTTAATTTATTTGTGTAACTATGGTCGGGATTGACTTATGGCTTTTGATTGTGGAAATTGTTCCTCTTTGTTGATCTCAACGTTATCTGGATTAGCAGTCTTTCACGTTTGATAAGATGTGATGGCGCATCATAAAGCACCAAAGATGATGGACTTGTAAAATGCTGCTAATGCTTCTTAATAACAACTTGAAATTCGAATATCTTAAGTGAGACCGTCTTATTTATTGTTGATTGTAATTAATTTAATATTAATTTGATATGCTACTTCAATATGAAATTTGAGAATTTGCTATGTGTCACTCCATCAGTTTGATTTTAACATATGATAAAAAAGACTTTATAGACTTAAAAGCATCTCTGATTTCTATGTCGGTGAATGAGCCTAAGCTAAAAAGTTGTCGTATTTAGAGGGAAAAATCACAAACGAGTTGCACTGAAAGTATAAGTGTCATCCCGGTAAAAAAAAATATGGCCAGTCAGTGCACTCACAACGCGCATTCTGATGACACCTTTCGTTCTACTAAACTCACAGTTCACGAGCAGCAGGAACGCGCGGGCTGTGTAAACGGCGGCAGCGCGCCCGTCAAGTCTTCGGCTTTCTTTGAGGTCATCGGCGGCTGTCTTTACCGCAAAAAGTTGGAAAGGGGGTTCGTCCAGTATCGCGAGGTGCTGGCTGAAGACAAGCGACTCCAGTCCATAGACATCTTTCATAAGAAGAGACAGGACAAGTCGCACCACACCCTGGAGGACACGTACAGACTGGTGGCCGAGCAATATTGGTGGGAAGGTTTGTATTTTTCTTTATTCTATTCTATTTTATCAACATTTTTTATACAATCACGATATCATTGCTCATTAAAATGGTAGTAAACACTGAACTTGGTCGTGTTTGGTTGAAACGTTTGTCCTGCTATATGGTGGAATCTTATCAGTCTCAAAATTTATGAAAATGTGTGGCATTTGTTATTCGGTATATACACTCAGAAAGTGACACAGAATATGAAATCACGATAGTGTGAAAAATCGTTTGGCTCTTCTAAATCCAAATTTTGTCACAATGTTGGGTCTACACAGCTGAAAGAAAACAGGATGCAAAGTTTAATGTGGCTCTGATATGGCTTTAACAAAGGAGCAAGGCTGTATCAGTGCCGCATTTGTGATTGTATTTACTAAACATCGTATTTATATAATAAAGGCTTAAATTAGACTTAAAAAAAACAAGACTGCTGCATACAGTAACTACATGAAACATATTTTCTGTAAAGGGACCTCAACTTTAAATTTAGCTGCCCAATAAAATGAAACTAAAGATTGTGTGTGTTTTATAATAATTGTTAAATGCTGGCATAAAGATAACCATAGATGTCATACTTAAACATTTTTACACTTTAATAGGCTCTTCGTGTGCTATGGTCTATATACATTTAAAGGGATAGTTCACCCAAAAATGAAAATAATTTCATTAATGACTCACCCTCATGTCGTTCCAAACTCAAACAGTTGGTCAGTTAGAATGTGTTGAAGCATCGAAAAAAAAATTTTGGTCCAAAAATTACGACTTTATTCAGCATTGTCTTCTCTTCCGCGTCGGTTTTGAAGCGCATGCGAGAGACTAAAGTCACGTGACTGCAGTGATGCGGATGACGTGTTATCCTCAGACATGTTTGTGAAGTTGTTTTTGCGTCTCCCTCATGCGGCTTTCACATAGGATGCGGTGTGCGCTGCGCTCGCCGCTGGGTTCGGCGCAGCCAAGCGATTTGTGCTCTGATGGCCAGACCAAAGTAGGCGGGGTTTTCAATAAATTACTACAGTGTTTATATTTGCGTTAAATAGTCGACGAGGAATACAGAGACTGATGTTGCTCATCTCCATTTCACGTAACCTTAAGCATACCTACAACAAGCTGCTTGACTTAAACCACACCTAACATGCCAACTTGAATTGCTTACGTGTTTCCATGACACAGCTTTCCTTCCGATGTCTCTGTAGGAGCATAAACTTGTATTATAAAGCTCTGAGAATCCCGAGTATAAGCTTTCGTCCATTTTGCTTGTTTGGATGCCCCATTTCTATTGGCCGCGCGGGTAATCGTCACAGAGCGCAGCGCAAAAGTTAAACTATTTTGAACTTTGACCGCGGCGTGAGCGCAAGCTGCGCTCCGCTGCGCTCGCGCTTTGCTCGGCGCAACAAAAACTCGCCCTCGCGCGGCGCAAGCCATTGAAATGAATGGGTTTCATAGCGCAGCGTAGCGCACACCGCTTCCTATGTGAAAGACCCATTAGACTGTAGACGAAGCCTGGGCACACAAAAAAAAAACAGCTGGGGCGCACCAGATAACAGGTCAGCCACGTCGTACGTCATTTGTTTACGATTACAATCACGATACCATTGCTTATTAAGTCACATGACTTAAGTCTTGTGCATGCGCTTCACAACAGACGTGATAATTAAAGTCGTAATTTTGGTTATTTTTGGACCAATATGTATTTTCAATGCTTCAACACATTCTAACTGATAGAAAATAAAACATCTTAAACTGGGTTCCGAAGATGAACGGAGGTCTTACAAGTTTGGAATGACATGAGTCATTAATGACATTATTTTCATTTTTTGGTGAACTATACCTTTAACCTCAAAATCTTTGTGTTTTAGCTATATCTTTGCATTGTCTGTGGTTTAGCATTATGAGAGTGCTTAAAAACATTACATTTTTGCATGCAGTCTTTAATGGTAGACAGGGGTGGTGTAGCTTTGTGGTTAAAGGTCCAGGCTGTTAACTGAAAGATTGTAGGCTAAAATGGGGTCATCCATGAGCTATCATCATTACGCAGGACATTTAATCTTAGATAGGATAACTGAAGCTCTTATAAGTAAAGTGTAAGTCAATAAAGCTTTAAAGGCACAATGCTTTAAGTTGAGGTGGAACACTGGCCAAAATCATCCTTGAAACCATTTGGCAATCAGATTATTGGTTGTCGAACTTCATATTTATATCCAAAAAAAAAAAAACTACACCACTGATTACATGCCATATTTCATGGCATACATTTTAGAAATTGATGTTCAACCAGTTGTTGCTGGCAGTAATGATTCTTGAACACAAAGGCTACATAATGTATGGTGCATTTATTACAGTAACAGCCACCTGAATATAACAGGTTAAGGAATAGAGGTCAGAACAGTCATGTATGTTTGACCTGGTAACATTTTAGTTAACAGCCACATCCTAAAACTAAGCTAAACGGTCCACAGACCTCTGAGAGCTTATTGGAGGAAAGTGCATGTCTTTTGTCTTTTAAATGACATTAAAATGCTTTACGTTTTTATTGCATGTACAGTATGTTTTGATGGGAGTTTTACAATGAGTTTTCTGTTCTGCTTCATGTTTGCATTGAATTGCAACATAAGCAATTTCTCAATACATCTCCTTGGGTTGAACTGCTGAGTGTTTTACCCATACCACAAAATGCTTGTTTGTTTATTCCCTTACATATTGTATGAATGAAGCATCTTAATGATAATCATGTTTCCATTTTTACCATAAAATGGAATTGTTATAGTAACAAATGCTATTATATCCATGCCAGAAATTGATATCATTTTGAAAATTAATGTGTCTGATTTTGTTCATTGACAGCAGGGTTATTAGCAGTGTTTGTTTATAAAACAAAGTTAAAATTGATTTGTGGTTTACAGATGCTACAGTGTTTTTGAATTGTATTTTCACTTACAAAATAACCATTTGAATACTTCAACACAGACTTGCAATCATCATCTTTTTGAATATTTTTAAAGCCCAGGTTTGCTATACATTTAGTAACATAGTATTGTAAAGAAGTGGTCACTGGTTTTTGCTCTGTCAAATAAACAGAAGTCTTATGATTTTGATAAGCTGTGTTGTTTTCTTTTCAGGAATGTATTTTCAGGTTAGAGACTTTGTCCTCAGTTGTGAAGAATGTCGGTCAGAGAGATCAGAGGTAAGATATTCATAGTCATAATGGGATAGTCATAAATTGAACTTTGTATTTGTCTTCTAATCTTTTTTTTTAAATCTCACTCATCTTTCTTTCTTTCTTGTCCACATCTCAAGTGTTCAGATGTAGGACTTGTCTCCAGGATGGTGAAATCACATAGTCATGAAATTTTAAATAAGTTGAATAGCCAACGGGAAGCTGGGCTCTTTTGTGACATCACACTGAAGACCGGTGGTGGGCAGTCTTTTGTCGCTCACAAGGCCGTTCTTGCAGCAGTAAGCGAGTACTTTCAAGAGTTATTTACTGAAATGGACTCGGCCACTGACCCTCAGTCGGATGTAGACCTCACAGGTATGAATGCGATAAATTGTCAAGACAATTCAAATTCACTTGTTGCCCACACTTACATTAATTTAAAAAGCTTTTCTAAATGCTGCTTTTTGGAGGTTTACTCTTTTCTTGTTGCAGGGGTCCAACAATCATGTAAAACTTGACTGATTTAATATCATGGGAAATAATAAAATTGTATTTTTTTACATATACAGCCTCAGAAAAAAATTATGAGACCATTTCAATGGTCCTTTTCAGTTTTTTTAGATTTACTATTTATAGGTATGTGTTTAATTAAAATGATCATTTTTTATTCTGTCAACTATCAACAACATTTCTGCCAGACTCTTTATAAAAATATATATAAATAATGTTTTATTTGCATTTATTTACTGAAAATAGAAATAGTGAAAACATGGTCAAATTATCAAAAAGTCTGAGTTTCTGAAAACAAGTTCAAATACATTTCTCAACAACAAAATACTAATGTTTTACATGTATTTTAGGAAAAATTCAGTCAATGATTTTCAGTCACATCTTTTATAGGTCTTGTATGTTCTCAGTCTTTTGCATTTGCGGTTTTGTTTTAATTCAACAGACACTGGACTGAAATGGTCACAATACATCTAGAAATGATTTAAAGTCAAAACTAAAGTGGCCTCTTAATTTTTTCTGTGGCTGTATCGTGCTTTTTATTTTTGTGTTGGAAGATATTTGCACAATAAAATCTTATTTTTCTAAAAATTAGTAAAGTAATCTATCTCCCAAGGATGTAAACAACAAAAATAAAATTTTAGATTTGAATTTAGAGGTTTATTTAAAAGTGAAGAGTTCAGATACAAAAGCTGCTAAACGTCAGATCATGACCGAATCCTTTCAGTGCGTATTATTTTTATCAAATACTTTAAATCTGCTTAATTCCAGCCTCAGGCCATTCAGAAACCCAGATTTGTTGACAGAATCCGTCAAACGGCACAATGTATAAAGAGGTTTACAGAATTTCCTAAATATTAGGATATTTGACCTTTTTAACTTTATTTAGGAAGGACAGTGAAGAGTGACTGGAGGCTTTAAGAACTGGAAATTTTTGCATGTACAATTCAATTACTGATTGATAACCTTTTCATTGGCATTGAAGTGAAATTAACCTAAACAATAAGAGCTTGATAAAAAAATGCTCATTGTCAGATGCATTTGCATTCTATGATATTACCTTTGTTTCTTGAATTTAATTCTGCAAGTCATTAATCATTTATAATTTTTTATTTGTATTATAGGTTTCAGCGAGCAAAGTTTGCTTGCTTTACTAGAGTTTTCTTACACCTCCACGCTAAATCTGAACCTGGACAGTTTAACAGAGGTTAGTGCCATGGCCCGTCATCTGCGCATGTGGCCTGCCCTTGAGGCCTGTTCTGCTATTAAAAGAGAACGAGAGACTTGTCAGCCATTTTCCAAAATGCATAGTACTGCTGGTGATTCAAATTCAAAAAGTGGAACTTTCAGGACAGGCCACGTTTCAACTCCAAAAGGAAAGGTGGGACTCAAAAGGAGGAGAGAAGATGAGGAACAATGTGGCTCTGGGTCTTCCTGGAACTCCGAAGTGCAATATATAGAGCACACTGTTGATAAGGCGACAGGTGAAACAGAAACCTTAAACACTGAGTTTCAGTGCCAAGCTCCTTCCAGTTTTTATGCTGAGGAAAACAGCTTTCCATGCAGCCCAACTCGACGAATGAAGCTTATGGACTTTAAGTCCCCATCTTGCAAGAAAAAGCTGTCTTCTCGTCCCACACCTTCAGTTATCTCGTCCTCTCCGTGCACCTCAACTCGTTCTTCCTCTCCATCACGACGCCTGCTTCGTTCCTCACCTGGCGCTGCCCTTGCTTTGCGTAGACTCCTGCCTAAAATTGACCTCTCTACCAAGAGAAAAAGGAAGACCTCTTCCTATCGGACATATAAGTCCCAGTCTGAATTTTCAGTGACTCCATCCCAATCTCAGGCAACCTCTTTAACTCATATAACCTCAGTAAAGGAGGAAGATCTGGAGCAAGATGTATGTAACACAATCCCTCAGGATGAGGTGCACAGCCCCCGTGCTCAGGAGAAATACAGACTTCTCAGTTTTCTTGGTTTGCAGAGGAAGTCTCTGGTGCCTGGTCCAGAGGAACATTCTGGTTGGGGGCAGAAGAAACGGCTTAGGAAATTAAAAGTCAGTGATTATTCACTCACAGCTCGACGTAAACCGCGTTCGCAAGATGTTGCAGTGGGTCTTGGAACAAGTTTAGGGGCACTTGTAGCAGTTACTCCATCTCTGTCCCTCTGTGACATGAGCAGAATGGATTTACTGAACAGACCAATGAAAGCAGAACCTCAAGACCCATGGAACAGGTCCAAAAGGAAAAGACATGGTCCTGCAGGACAAGCTGTTCAGCCAAGTACGAGGACTACACGTAGCAGGTCATTGTTCCAGACAGATTCCAGTGTAACTGATCGACCACTCAGACGCCACAACAAAAATCAAGATAAAACATCACCCCATTCTCAAAGGAGAGGTAGAGTACCAGCACATGATGCCTCTTCCCCTTCAAAAAGGATGCTCAGGATAAAACAGGAACCTGCTGAGAGTGCGATCCTACAACCTATTCATCGTAGAAATACTGCCTACCATCATCCTGCAATGCTAAACCCTCCTAAACGTAGGGGCCGGCCACCAGCAGATCGCACAGTAAGAGTGGCCACAACAAAGTCTCAGCACACAAAACCATACAAACTTGGGCGTCCCCCAAAACAGAAACCAAAAAGTTCGAAACAAATTGAAATGAAAACAAAAAGCAACCACGCTACAGGAATGCCACAAGCAAAGCATAGCAGAACCGAAAGAGGAACACAGGTAAAAGAGAACAGAAAATCTAAAGAACTTGCCAACAGAAAAGAGAACCCAGAGGTTCAATATGGTGTCATTAACTGGGACATTTCCAACACCAACCATCAGCATCTTCACAACCATCCCCTTTACAAAACCATAAAGGAAGAGCCAGCAGACCCCCTGCCTCTAACCCAACCATTTACAACTTCCGATTCCTCAGATTTGGGTAAGCGCCAAAGCAAACCACCCGTCAAACTGTTAGATCAAGGTTTCCTCTTTGGCTTCTGTCGGCCACCAAGTGGCATCAAACGGGAGGAGGAAAGCGTAGACATCTACCTGACTCGGTCTGTCTCTCATGGAAGAAGTTCCCAGGGGATTTCATCACCTGGTATGGAGAGAAGAGATAGGGTGAGGTCCAGGATAATGCCAGATCGAACGGGTCTAAACGGGCCTCACTGGGCTGGACTTGGTAACAGGTCGTCACCCTTTTCTCAGAGGGTTGCTGCTCAAGTGAAAACGGAGAAAGATGAAACAAGTGTGTCCCGAAGGTCAAACGTTTGCAGAGTTTCTAAACGCCCAAAAGTCAGCAAAAGGAGCTGTAAGGTCAAGAAAGAACCAACAACGACAAAGGTAAAATGTCGTTGAAATGTAGTTGTGTTACAAACAAGTGTTGCATACCTTATGTTAACTTGTTTAGGGTAGAAGTAGTGAATGGAATCAGATTTAAACTAAAATGAGATGGGGGCGATTTTGCGGACAGGGATTAGCTTAAGCCAGGACCAGGCCTTAGTTTATTTGGGAAATACATCCAGTTTTAACAAACATGCATTACTTAAAAACATTACTTGTGTGCATTTTGAGGCAAACAAATGGCACTGATAATATTTTAAGATATGTCAGTGCAAGTTGTTTTCAGTTTGGACAGCTCTTACATTTAATTTAGGGCCAATCTCATTTCTCTGTCTTACCCCTTCCCCTTTGTCTTCGTCTTCCCCTTGCCCCTCGAAACCGAGTAAAGGGGAAAGGGGTAAGACAGATCGTTTGTCTAAAAAATGAGACACCACTTGATTACCATTTGTGTCACCTTCCCTTGCCGCTAACTGGCTGCTACGTAAACAGACAAGCATTGACAAACAAAGAAGATGCCGTTGTCTCAGGTTGTGGTATCGATTGCCTGAGCGGAGCTCAACAAATAGCGCATAACTTAGCTGCTAACTAGCGCCTTAACTAGCGATTCAAAACAAAAACATTAAAATTAAAACCTCTTGAACATTTTATTTAAAGTATCATAAAACATGAGTGTCATAATATAATCGCAATTAAACTGCAGAAAATAATGTTACTTTCATCTGTGCGACTCCTTGACAGTTCGACGTTCATCAATAAAACGTCTTGATGCTGGCTCTCCTGAGATATTCCTACGTTAACGTTTACCCCTCTCTTTCAAGTGTGGTCCTTATCACACTTCGTTTCAAGGGCTATGTATCCCTACGCCTTGGCCCTAGCCCTTGATCAAACTGAGAATTGAGACACCACTTCGCCTCACATGAACGCTCAAAACCGTGGGGAAGGGGTAAGACAGAGAAATGAGTCTAGGACTAGTCTAATCCCTGTCCGGGAACGCTCCTCATAATGTCTTAAACTATTTTCTGTTTTTGTAGAATGTAAACAAGCTACTTCCTCTGAGCAGTCGCCGGTCTATTCTACTGGAATCTATCCGACGGGCACGTCTCAAACGTCTACAGGATCCTAAAGGTCAGGCTTCAAGTGGAGCACATGCTTGCCTGCAGTGCAGAGCCTCATACAGGGATTGCGATGCCCTCATCATGCATCGTGTCAGGCACATTGAAGGCAAACAATGGCCTTGCCCGGTATGTATCATGTCTTTTGAGCATGTTTACTGTTTAGGCTTTAGTCAAATTAGTAGTGTTGCGAGATATGCCCCATAGTGAGATCGCCGATGCATGATAGTTTTAAGGGGCGGGGCAATAGTTTACTCATTTGTAAATTTTTTTCATTTTCTACACGTTTATGACAAGTCAATGGATTGGTGGACAAAAACACTGTCATGACCGCAACCTTCTTAAATATGATGCCATTAATCCGAGGCATTATTGATGCCCAGGCACCCTAAAATTTCTTATGTGCCAGGAAGCAGAAACAACTCACTCACTGATTTTAAACCCCTGCGCAAACTCTCTAGTGCAAGGAAATGACAAAGCTGCGCACGTTACACCTCAGGTGCAAGGAACAGTCAGAGATGCGCAAGTTTAGGTGGGAGAAAAACTTTGAGCATAGCACATTACAGGTGAAAGGAAGAGTCAAAGACAGGTGCATTACAAGCTCAGGTGTGAGGAAGAGTCAAATACACAAGTTAAGGTGGGAGAAAAACTTTGAGCAGAGCATATTACAGGTGAAAGGAAGAGTCAAAGACACGTGCATTACAAGCTCAGTTGTGAGGAAGAGTCAAATACACGCGCATTACAAGCTCAGGTGTAAGGAAGAGTCAGTTTTTTGAGAGGCGATATATTATCATAGTGTTTACTTGTGTGTTTGTTTGCAAAAAATAAATATCATTAGTATTTTAGCAGATCGCGATTGCCTCTCTTATTTTTGTCTGTCTCGGAAGAATGGCACATGCAGCTCAGGGTCCACGTTTGCGCGCATGTGCACACACACAGAGAGAGAGAGAGAGAGAGAGAGGGTAGCAATGTGCATCGAAATTCTTAGGCATAAAATCTGTTTTAGCCCGTGCAGGACTTTACAATGCGTCTCATGCTATATCCAATACTCGTCGCATGGTTGTAGTATGTTTTCACTAAATACTACAATAAATACGTCAAGTCTGACCACTGGAAGTATCGTACATGTACATGTAAAAAGCAGCATTTTCGCTCACACACCTTTCATTGACATCCATATATAACTTTTTCCTCTGATTTCTAATAAAAAAATAACTTTCTCAATCCTCAACAGATTTTTACAATCCAGGTATTTTTGTGAATGGAAATGTCTGCTCTGTCTAGTCACGTAATACATTTTGAGCTTTTTTTGTTATCATACCTAGAGAGACAGGCCAGGCCAAGAGAAAGCTACTCATGCAAATTTCGTGATTTTCTGGTGAATACATACAGTTTGAAATGTAGTGAAGCTGGGATTTATACTGAACAATTACTATTAGCTGTTTAAAATTGAAATGCATATTTATAATGTTTATTTATGTTTTAAATATTTAGAATATTCTTTTATTTCTTATATTTCAGTTTTATATTAATATTTTTTATATTAATATTCTTAAAAAACTAAGTTGTGTTTTTAGAAAGCTTGTTCGTGGATTATTATGCTGTTTTGTTGTCATATCTAATCGGTGACATAAAATGGTCTTAAAGGACAAGTTCGGTATTTTAGACTTAAAGCCCTGTTTTCAGATTGTTTATGGTGAAATAGAATGGTTCTGACTGAAATTTCGACATGAATTGTCACGTGTTTTCACGTGTTTGTGTTTCAGCTCAGACCTCTACAATGTGTTTAATGGTGCACTGGAACAATCCTTCCTAAAATGCATTAAACTTTCGTTTACAAAGACGTGAAACTCACCGAGTGGTCAGGGGTGTTCACTGGTATGCTCACACAAAAATCGCTCCAAAAGACGCATTCCAACAGGTTTTATCGTAGTTTTTGCCAACTCCATTGACTTGTATTAGATGTGCTGTGAGGTACGGTATTACTCCGCGCCGGGAACTTTGTTTCTATTCTTGCAATTGGCAATGGCGGATAAGCGCCACCACCTGGGCTGGAGTGTCTATTATTCAAGCTCTAAGCGGAAGAATGTACGGGTGTGAGGCGTTTGGAAAAATAAGTCCACAAGTTAACGACGAATGCTAAAACAGCTGTTGGAAAGCATCTTTTGCAGCAATTTTTGTGTGAGCATATCAGTGAACACCCCTGACCACTCGGTGAGTTTCACGTCTTTGTAAACGAAAGTTTAATGCATTTTAGGAAGGATTGTTCCAGTGCACCATTAAACCCATTTTAGAGGTCTGAGCTGAAACACAAACACGCGAAAATTCTCAGGGCAGCCGCAAATGTCGAAATTTCAGTCAAAACCATTCTATTTCACCATAAACAATCTGAAAACAGGGCTTTAAGTCTAAAATACCAAACTTGTCCTTTAAAAAGACAATACTATCGCCTATCGCCATTAAATCTGGGGCAAATAACCTATGAAAAGTAGCTATCGTGACAGGCTTACGCGCATTACAACCTCAGATGCCAGGAAGAGTCAGAGACATGCACATTACAAGCTCTCTTGTATGAAGAATAGCATGCAGTTCGTGTTTGTGTCAAATGCGGGTAATGCGGGAATGTTAATGTGAATCTATGATGATATTAATAATGACATAACAATCATTTAAATTATAATATAACCAGCCTATCACTCAAATAACTCTCGTCAGCACAACCCCACATATTAGGCCACTTAAGTAGTTTTTACAAACATACTTACAAAAAAACAATACTGGTGTGCATCTTGAGACAAAACAATGGCACTGATATATGTTAAGATATGTCAGTACAAGATGTTTTTAAATTAAGGCAGCTCAAACCTGCATTTTAGTCTGGGACTAGAATAAGCCCTGCCTGGGAAACAGACCCATAATGTTGCAGAGCTCATGTTGACAAAGCTTGTGATATTTTCAGGTTTCCGTCTAAATATAATTTCCTCTAGCAGAAGTTATAAAAAAGCGTCTCAAAAAGCATAACACCTGTGTGCCTTTCCCACTCTGGCTTTTTATTCCTATTATTTTGTTTCTTTATATATTTTTCTCTTGCAGCTGTGCAGTAAGACTTTCTTCAGACAAAGAAATGTAAGGAATCATATAAGGACGCATAATCCCAAACTCTACAAATGTCGCCAATGCATTGCTGCTCACTGAGGTAAAATACCCACATTTATACAGTATGCAAAAAAATCTCAATAATATTACCATGATTAAATAATGTTTGTCAACTCTTTAGGTTCAAAAGCCACAGGATGAAATGAAGAGGAGCGAAACTTTGTTTCTTGTAATATTTACGCTGTAAATACCAAGAATCTGTGATGTGTATGAAAATGAGGGTCAATTTATTAATGTAAATAATATCATTATGTTTTAAATTGTGTCTTTTCCTTCACAATAATTGTTATTTAAATGACTAAGCTGAAGTCGCTTTTCAATTGATACAGATGTGTTGAACCCGAACTTGAACCCATTATGTTTTTTCTCAGGGGGGCGGAGCTTGATGGTTAAACTGATATATGTATAATGAGAATTGTGTAGAATGGTTTAAATTTGTTACTACTAATGTACTTACTACAATTGTTATTACTATTGTTATGATTATTTTTTATAAATGGCATAATCTTGAGTGCACTTAATTGTTAGCTTTGTTTTGAAACCTAAGAAAGATGCGATGTACTGGGATGTACTTGAATGGAGTGGAGCTGGTGAACAGCCCTCAATGTGTGGCTTTATGGCAACGTTTTAGAAAAACCAGTTAGAGAAATTTGAGTCTCAGAGGAATTTTTAAATGAAGGTTAGGTAAATTATGTTAGCGATCTTTTATCACGAAAAGGTTAACTTGGAAATACACCGTTTTGTGAAAACATTTGACTACAGCTTTTCAAACCAGTGACTGTGTCTTTCAGATAAGGGAATCCCAAAATGTTTAATGTGATTTTTCCTTTTCTCCTCCTTTGGATAATTCCTTGTCAGACTTTTTATGCATAGCTTTCTTTAACGTACAATGCAATGAACTTATATGAAGTTTTAAATGTCAAGGTGTGTTTTGTCTGAAAAGACAGTTTAAAATGTAAAACGACCAAATAGCCATATAAATAAATTTAGCGTTTTAAAATTGTAACTGTGTTTGTACTTCTTGAAATACACAAAAAAAATGAGTGCATGTTTTTAAAAAACATTTAAGAAGACATTTATTAATTTTTTACACACATAATACGCAAAAGAAAAATCGACTTATAGATTTTAAAAGCAATTTATTGTTAACATTATGATGCCCCTCGGCTGTAAAGAAGAGCTTAGACTGGTGAAAAACATTTGTTTTCTGGGGAAAATGTAAAACTTAAGAGCCAATCAGAGTTCGGGATGGTGCTCTGCACTGTTGCATAGGGCCTGGTAGCGCTCAAGAGGTACAGAGTAAACAGCCAATGCCTCCTTAAACTCATTCAGCGGACAGTAAACATCACTGCAGCCTGGGATTTTTTGATCCTGAATGTATAAAAATGAGAACAGCTACAGATGATGACATCACAAAATACATTTATTCAGGAATCTACAAAGAAGAAAGTTAATGACAGCAGAAATTACATGATAAAATAAAACCGAAGCTATTCAATATTCATACATGAACATTTCCCACACACTGCCGTACTGCTACATACATCAGCTTTTACAGACATTTATAAAGGACATCAATGCCTCTACCATGCTATGCTTCCCAAGCAAACCTTACCTGGCCAATATAGGAAACTTTAACATAATGCTGGTTAGTTTGACGGTGCTGATACAGCTCCAGTGTGATGTCGGCAGCGTACGGTGGCCACTTCATGTCAAAAACCCCCAAAGCCATGAGACATGGCATCAGTGTGGTGTCATGCACAGAGTACAGGAACAACTTTCTGTAATAATTAAAAACACAAACAGCAAGTTACTTTAAAAAATGTGGCCCTTTGACCACTGTGGGGCAGCACCTGTTCTGGAAATATTAGGAGTGTCAAAAGTATCTAAACTTTCCAACCACAGATGTATGAATGTGATTGCATTAAGAATATAACAAGCATGCTTTTTAAACACAATATGTCTGTTTGAAAGTGAAGGGATTGATTAGCGTACCTGTCTGGATAAGAGCTGATGCCCTGAACTTTGTCTTCTATATTCGTTATGAGCATGTGAAAAAAAGGACCCACACACATCTGTACAATCTGTCTGAGGGAAAAGACAAAAATCTTAGCAGGGTCCTCTGCTAAACATCTTTTATCTCTGCATGCCTGACATTTCCGTCTCACCTCTTGCTGGGCTCATATATGTGACACATCACATCTACTGCTCTCTTTTCCACAATATTTCTCCAATGCTCAAGCGCTGTAGGAACCGGCAGGCCGTGGGTCTAGGACCAATAATACACATAACAGTCCTCAACAAAGGCAATGCAGACGTATCTGCGCAATTTTTCTATCACCAGACATCTGCTATACCTCTCTGGCCACCATGTCATCTCTAATGAGGATGAAGTCGAGAGGTTGATGAGGACCGACCCCCAACGCGCTCTGGATGCTACGCAGGTCCTCTGCAATGTCTGAAAGCTTAGATGATTCTGCCCACCGTGGACTGTGTGTCATGCACCACAACCAATCATATACAGAGAAACATGGTGTTAACCAGTCACAAGTAAGCATTGATTATTTATGTCACTATGCCGACGAACAGGTTTTACCCAGAGTGCAGCCTGAGCAGCTTGCATCCGTGATAGTTGGGGTAGAGGACCTCGCTCTCTGATTTGTCAGTGAGGATGGATACAACACCTTACAGTGGATGAATATCAAACAGAAATGTCAATATAAAGTAATGTGTATATATAATAACTATTGTGTGATAAACAGCATAACTGAGCATTCATATTACCTGCTTGTTTCTGTTGGAATAGTCCTGCCACCAAACACTTTGCTGATTCAATCGTGCGTACAATGTTGGTTGAGCGAATGCTATACAGTAAGTACATGAAAGATGTTACATCATTATGGTTTACCTTGATGCATAGCCAAAGAGTGATTAAAAACAAAAAAAACAAACACATACAATAGTGATGTCCAACTCTGAACAATTTTTACCCTTTATTCAAATTATTTTATTAATGATGCTTAAAAAATTTATATGCATTCATCAGTGCATTTGTGTGTTTAAGGTATAACTGAAGAATTTTCAGGAGAAGTATTTAAAGGCGAGGTGTGTGATTTTTGAAAAACACTTTGGAAAAGGGAGTCGGGCCGACTACCAAAACACACGTCTGCGGGTCTATCAAAAGACGATAAAGATTCTATTGGGGTAGGGGCGTGTTTCTTTAGGTGATTTCAAATGTCAACATTGGCTTTCAGAGATCATTGACCCTGCCTTTAAAGCAACACCAAAGAGTTTTGGCTCTTTGCTCCCCCTACAGGTTAGAAGCGTAATTGTCCATTACCCACTGTCATAAATACTGAGGCATAGCTGGCTCTGATTGGATTGTAGGTCTGCCGTAAAGCAAGTTTTTGTAGTATTCACTCGGACTACAGGACCACTACCCGACGTTTGGAAACTTCTTTAGTGCGGTTTTGGCCGATAGAGGGCTGCAAAGCGAATGTGAAAGTGCTGTTCACCCTGTTTAGAGTGGATGAACGACTGAAACTGTTTTGGAAGCGTTATTTTAAGGTAAAAAAAACTCTTTGGTGTTGCTTTAAGGAGACTTGACAAAAAATTACATGTGTGTAGTTTATAAAGACATAACCCAAGAGAATGACTACAAAAGTGAATGAACAAATATTAAAATTGTAGTCTATGTATGTGTGATATTACCTGTGAACTTTTTGTTTTCTGATACTTTTTGGATATTCGATAAGGTTTGCCTTTTTGACAAATTATTTTGTCCAATAAATACCCTAAACGTTCAGTTTCTTTGTCTATTTTGTAGTATTTTAGAAATTCAGTTCACTGGATTGGTTTCACTGATGTTTAAAGGTGCCAAAGAATGTATTGAAAAATATGTTAATCTAATATTTATTTGCCTTGAAAGGGTTATGAATAATAATGTTGAGCTCTGTTCTGATTGGCTGTTTGTGTAAACAGACCTTATGTTTGATTCTGTATCAGATGAAGAAACGGAATTTGAGGAATAAATCAATAGTTTGGAAATTGTTAATGGGACGTTTCTGAATGGTAAGTTTGTGGACCTGCATAAGATAACTGTAACATCAATAGTAGAACTTTACCCTTAAATGCTAGCATATAGCATTAAGTAACATATAGCGCTAACAACTTTGTTTTTAGCATTGTAACAACATTGTTATTAATTTAATGTGTAATTTAAAGTTATAGCAGAAGATTTTCTTCTATTGGTCATCTAGTTGTCAATCATTCTGGTAATCTGCTTGATCGTCCCTAGGTTCTCTTTCTGCGCATGCGTACTTTCAGGTGTATATGTGTGGTGGGCTACGGTTTCAACCATTTATTGAAGCTCGTGAGACTATTTCACACGCTGGCATGTGCTAAAAGAACAGGTTGGGCTTCCCACGCAAAGTTTCTACTCGACAGGGAAAGTTTGGCATGATATTTGGAGAAATCCATTTAAAATCACTGCTAGTAAAAGTTTATGTCAGCTATGATTAGCGATGCTAGCCCTGGCACAAGTCACGACCTGCACAGACACGGTAAACATGCCAACAGCAACTTGTAAAAAGAGTGAAGAGAAGAACTGGGCTTGTCCGTGCTCTCTCTCGTGCACACGTTTAATAGGCGTTCCCTCTCTGGAGCAGGTACAGTGTTGTCCATGTGCATTTTTTTTAAGTGGAGGGGCGGTTCTTTTCAAAAATTTGGGAAAATCTTCCGTTATACCTTTAATATTGGGGGCGTACATCTTAACTGTAACGTCACAGTCTGTGTAATGTTGAGATTGGGCTGTTTTCCAGCTGTCTTTTTTGCATGTACAAGGTTAACATAAGAAGGAAACAATCATGTTTAAGGCTCACAATGTCATTACCATTTACAGAACCCTTTTTAATCATCTATGCCTAGGTAAATAAAGTTTAACATTCTATGACACCTTTATAGACTAGTCTTTTAATACAATTCTAAATATTGCTTGGGTCCCTCCATACTTTAGGCAAAAATCTGAAAACATTTATGTTGTCCACTCACTAAACTTCTTTGGGGTTGAAAGAAGGTGTAAGGAAAGGTATGTCCTCTATGTATCTCTTTCGCAGCCTCACTCCAAGATCATACATCTGTTCCATACCCATTGTGGTCAGCTGACCTGGATAAGTTCCACCCTATGAAAGAAGCCACAGTCAATGCCATTACTCTTCTTATATGACTGCTCGGCACTATTTTCAGATAAACACATGTAAACATGCGCATGTTATGAAATTCTGCTATTTCACTTCAATTTACTGCATTCCTATCATGCACTCAATGGGAAAAGTAAAAAGCTGTAACACTCATTGGAAAGTATACAGTAAATCTACACAGTGGAAACTTTACTATACGGCCAGTGTAGTGAACACCAAACCCATACTGCTTAACATTTAATATTGAAACCACTGGTGTTATAATGAGTTTGTGCTCCCTTTCCATACCTAGGACGACTTTCCACTTTGAGGTTAAATATGGCTGATGGGATTTGCAATCATTCAAACACAAGCCTCATCAGTGAGGTCAGGTATTGATGTTGGGAAATGTGGTCTGATTTTGCAGTTGGTGCTACAATTTATGAAAAAGTCTTCAGTGGAGCTCAGGTCTGAACTTTGTGCAGGCCTGTCAAGATCTTCCACAGCTAAATCTCAGTAAATCATTTTAATTAAATCAGCAAATCATTCAAGGTGAATTTGTATAATAAATAGACAGGGTGTTAGCTTATGCTATTAAAACCCAAAGTTACCCATCGCTGGCCGACCACAAATTTTACCATGCATTACTAGCAAATACTAACAGCAATAAAAGTGAAAATGCATAAGACATTTTCCATAGTCTAAGAATGTGCATATACGCAGATGCATACTCACTGTCAATATTCTTGACCTGTAGCTGTCCTCTACTGGAGATGGGGGTCTGGGTCCTCCATGCAGGTCTGTAATCGTAAAGTCTATTTCAGTGTGAGCAGGAGCTTTGAGGAGTTCAGGGATCCATTGTGCCTGGATATGAAGAGACCATGCGACATACTGGACAATTAGTCTTTGAGAAAAAGAGCATCCTGTTACAATATTGGCTCCTACAGATGGTTTAGAGATGTGTGAAGAATAAAGAAGTAATGGCAGATTTGTGTAATCAGCTCTCTTACCTCCAACACATCTGGAATGGATTTCAATGGTGTTCTTGCCCCATGTCTGAATAAAACTTGAATTAATTTAAGCTCGTATGGAGATTCTTCTGTCTTATTCTTTTGAGCCCAAAACATTGTTGACCCAAGGGCCACTGAACTCAAAAGACCCACACGTGCCCACATAATGCACCTGATGAAAGATAAACCTTTTAATTCCATACATATCAGTAGTGCTTCACAGGAAGTATGGAGGGAATGACATTTCATGTGTAATAGAACTCTCTCTCTCTCTCTCTCTCTCTCTCTCTCTCTCTCTCTCTCTCTCTCTCTCTCTCTGTATATATATATATATATATATATATATATATATATATGAAATACAGATCTAAACGTGTCAGTATATTTCCATTACCCAAGCTCAAGTCCATGCCCCAAACACATCAACTACCATAACATTCAATATTAATGTTCGTAAAGCTATACGCTCTTGTATAGTTTACATATAATGCTAGCATAGCCTGTATTTAATAAATATTCACTGGAGAAAGACAAATATAATATCACCAACCTGAAGGTTTCAGTCGTGAAGTTAAAACCACCGGTTTTGAATTGCACTCATTCCGTTCGTGTAGTCTGACATTACGCCGGCTGGCGGTGGGGTGCATTATGGGACATGTAGTTTCTTTGACCATAAGCTCTGTTTGAGAAAATAATAGTAGAACTACATTTCCCGTCCATATCTTTGGGGAACTCGTTGTGTTTTACCTTGTGCAACAATGTTTCTAAAGAAAGCAACATTATCTTAAATATTACAGAAAATAACTACGTAGTTACTGTAGTTATACTGTTGGGAATCGTAAAAGGTTTGGGAGCATGTGTATTATTAAAGAATAATTTTACTGGCGAATTACTGCAAATAAATAAGTTTGCATTGTTTCTTTTGACTCACCGTACCAGGACCCTTTTGTAAAAGAACGTTTTTTTTCTGTCTAAAAAGGTTCAGTTAAAAGATATAAACTATTGTGAGTATTTCATATCAATTAATTTATAATTATTTCTTCATCTCACATGCAAAAAAACCCACACATACAATGACAATGACGTGGTGTCATCCACAAAATACAGGAACAGCTTACCACATTTGCAAACTGGTTGTCAGACCGTGATGCATACAGTACGCACACAACCCAATTGTTTAAAAGTAGTAGCAGTTCCATGAAAAAGATTCATGAGCAGCTGTATGCAGATCACGTGGTTTATTGGAAAATATATAGCGTAAATAAATGTCACACATGTATTATTACCGTGTTTGCATATTTTTATTTCATACTCAAGATGAGACAATGTGACTGTGCAATCATGTGAGAAATAACGTGAAATAAAGCAGAGATGTCATCCATTGCAATGATAAAAATGTCAGACAAAGATTTCCAGATCAACTCTAATCCTCACTCTAGTTTCTAAATTTAACATCCATACTCCACACACTGGTGTAAGGTTATATGTTGCATAATATAACCATAATATAATAAAAAGGTGGACAACAACATGAACAGACAGTGTCAATAATGTATCAAAGTACTAGTCTTTTAGCTGAATGATAGATAGCGTAGTGCTAGGGAACACTCTCTGACTAATAACTTTATTTATAAGACTGAATAACATTACTAGAATGCTTTTAACATTCATCAAAGTGCTTAGATAAAAACAAACCCTGTTTTCCATTAATCAGAAAAATGATGTTCATACAGTATAGCAAAGTTAAATGTTAAATATTTAACTTCATGTTTGCTCTTTTGTAGTCAGGTTCATTCATATATGTACCTTCACCTATACAATGAGTGATTTGTTGTGGAAGTGTTTACAACACTTATCTAATGGCAATTTGTAACTTACAAGGTGGCTAATTCCTATTAATTTTAATATGATTTGCTTTAACCTCAGTGATGTTGGGTTGGGCATGGCCTTGGGTTGGAGCTATACTTTTGTTTTCCTGATAATCTTAGGTTGTTTTGTGATAAAAATTCATTGCCAGCATGTAAAATAGTTATTTTGTTCTCATGAGATCTGGTTGATAGTTTTGATATAGTTTTTCCATGGCGCACTTTTAATGGGTGTATCATATCCTGACCTTAAAATCATAATCCTCAATATCTTATATAATATCTGCTTTTGTCGTTAAAAAATGTAAAAGTTGTTTTACTACAGTATATTAAAGTACATGACTGCAATAATGTTTGACTTTAATGCAGTTTGTTTTTAAAGATTTCACCAAGTAAGATGTGATCCTGGATCAAAATTTTTTGTTGATCCTGGATCAACGTTTTAATCAAAGATACCCCAACTTACCCTTAACTCGAACCCTAACCATTTTTAAACCCTCAAATTAGTGTTTTTACACATTACATCAAACTGTTTTTTTCTTTACTTAAATAAGTCATTTTTGCTACTGTGTTCATATACAGCATTTCATATAAAATAATACATTTGGAGGTTTGCCCCTTTCTATATAGCCAATACACTGTCAGAAAAATGGTCAAAAATGGTCCCAAGGTACAGTACCCTTTGAAAAGGCCCTAATATGTACCACTTGGATACAGATATTTGGTACCAATATATACCTAATATGAACTCTTTTTTTAACTTAGGGTGTACTTTTTGAAAAGGTCCTGCCCCAGGTACCATTTTTTTCTGATTTAGTTTGGTCTCATGGATTAACCAAGATTTCCTTTTTGCTGTGTTGTATTATAGGGATGGACATTGACATTCTGAAGAGCAGTGCAAGATGTCATCAACACGGCTAGAAGTCAAAACAAAATTATGCAATACTATTTTATAAATGCACCCAAGGTTATATCAATAGTTAATAGTTATCTAAATCATTGATCTATGTCATATAAAAAGCCTTTTACCCAAGATCATTTGATCCCACCCTACATTCAATAACAATGACAAGTTTCAATGAAACCAGATTAGATGCTCTGATACAGATTCTCTCTCTCTGTGCTCACTCTCATTATCTCATTGTCTTATATTTCATGCTGCTCTTTAAGCCCTTCTACAGAGACGTTGGTCAATAAAACACTCGAAACCAACTGACAAGCAGACTCAAACCCCCTTCATCATTCCTCTAAATCCTGACTTTCTCTTGGAACACTCTTTAACCCAGCCTAAACAGCTAGATCTCCTGGTCTGGCCCGGTTACTACTAGTGCCACTGGCCTTGCTAAGCCGCCGCTTGTCTTTGAAGAAGTCTTGGTGTGGTGAAGGTGTGGAGGGGGCGCTGGGCAGAGGGCTTTCAAAGCTCATCTGCAGAAAATTTTCACGAGGCTCCAAGTCATCATGACTATGATGGTGCCGTTCTGTCGCCATATTGACAGAGTTCTGCTGGTGTGCCAAGTGGTTAGTGAAGGGCTGGCAGCTTTGGTGAATATGATAAGGATGGTGGGGATGAAGATGTGGAGGTGATGTTGGTACTTGGCTCGAAGCTAGGCATTGGTTGAAATCCGGAGGTGGGGTACAAGTTTGGGTTGGACTTGGTTGAATCGTGTCAGGCATTTCTTTTGGAATAGTTGTTTTGATTACAGAAACAGCTTTGCTATTTTTGCGTTGGCCTTTACCTGCATGGTTATTGGTATACTTTCTAAGACGTTCCCTGTACCGCTTCCAGCCAATATGGTAGAGCTCCAGCACACTGAGGAACAGTGAAACAACTGCCACCACCAACATAAACACTATGAAGACGTTTTTCTCAGTCGGCCGTGACATGTAACAGTTCACTGGGTTTGGGCAGGGTGACGTGTCGCAATGGTACAGAGAATTGAGGAAGATTCCATACAACATGTATTGGATCACCACAAAGGTCACTTCCATGACTAAGCGCAAAAAAATACTTAAGATGTACGTCTGCAGTAAAGCACCTCTTAGGTGGATCTTGGGCGGTGCATCATCTGCTTTTTCTCTCTGCTTCAAATATTCTTTTTCTCCTCGTCCCTTTTCATTCTCTCCCTCAGCCATCTCCTGCTCTCTCTGCTTACGTTTCTCTTCCATGTGGACCGTGTGCATGGCATGGCCCATGTAGATAAGGGATGGTGTTGACACGAAGACTATCTGCAGCACCCAGTAACGGATATGAGCAATGGGGAAAGCTCGATCATAGCAGACATTGGTGCAACCAGGTTGTCGCGTGTCGCACATGAAGTCAGACTGCTCGTCACCCCACGATGACTCCGCGGCCGTGCCCAGAACCAGGATACGGAAGATGAACAGCACAGTCAGCCATACCTTGCCCACTGTCGTTGAATGCTCCTGAACCTCTTCCAGAAAATTACCAAGGAGACTCCAGTCCCCCATTGCTACACACCAGCACCAATACTTTATCTATGACAGAGAGAAAGAGAAAACAAGAGGGAAAGAGAGAGCAAAAGTTAAAGTCAGTTATCCCACAACAGTCGCATGAAACTCAAGTTCTGCTCCCTGCAGCTATTTTTTAAAATGTGGACAGTTTGAGAGTAATCCTGCTAGATCAAATAAAGAAAGTTTTCCAGTTTTTTTAATAAAGTGATTTAGTAAATGTATGTTAATTGGGTAACACTTTACAATAAGGGTGCACTAATAATCATGAATTCATGCTTAACTAATGCACAAATAATACTGAATTAATGTATTACTAATGATTATCTAAGCTATTCATTAGCTATTCATTAATGATTGCCTCATTAGCAACTAATGAAGAGTCTGTCTGATTAATATATTAGTTCATATATGAATTGTTATTAATTAAATATGTAATTGTGGTTTAATTCCATCATCACTTCTTTTATGAACTAAGAGTGTTAATTAATTTGTTAATTACCACAATGAATTTCCAGATAATACAGGTAAACTAATATGCATTAATATATTATTAATTACAGCATTAGTAGTGTGTTAATTAATACAATTACTAAATAATGAGTTAATAATGATGTGCCTCAACATGTAAAGTCACAACATAATGATATATTTGCAAACCATTAGCTAATGATTTATTAATAATGAAAGACCATCACTAGAGTTTATAAAAGCTATTTATTAAACACTGGTTTCCAAAAACATTGCCAAAAGCACATTTCCATAACACACTACATTTAAACACAACATTAAAACATTTAAAAAAAAAATATAAAATGAAATAATATAAAAATAATACAAAAAGAACATTGATCAAAATTAGACAACACGTTCAGATACCTCACAGTTATCCGTATTAATCAGGCACCCGTGTTAATACATAACACAAATGTACATTTTTAAGTCCAACCGTTTCAGTCTGTGAGTCGTGCAAGTGAATCAAACTCTGATAGACAAAAAACATGCACAGACAAATCCAAATTAAACCCTGCGGCTCGTGGCGACACATCAATGTCCTAAGAAACGATCGGTTTGTGTTACCGTTAATTGTGTATGGATGACAGATTTGCAAAAAAGTATTTGGAAACTTTTTTTATCATTGCATTAAAAAGAAAACTATTGTAAATGTAAACTGCAAACCTTGAATGGCCCTTATAATGCCCATTTTTACAAGATGTAATATTAATAAAAGTTTTGTTTGTGACCAGAATGTGTCTACGAAGTTTGAGCTTAAAAGACCCCACAGATCATTTGTTATAGCATGTCCAAAATGCCCATATTTGATATGCTGTTTTTTGTTTGTGTACCTTTAAAGTGTACCTTTAAATGCAAATGAGCTACTGATCTTTACTCCCTTACAAAAAATGGATTCCCGTGAATACAATATGAGACAATATCATCTCACTATTGATATATGGCGGACAATGTACAACTCGCTGAGTACGGAAATTATGGTAATGCAGGACTGTGAGTCAGTGGCTGTGGGCGGGGCTTTATCAGTGTGACTTCACATTAACAAGAGAATCAACTAGCATGTCTAATGAAACTGCTTTGGTTTAATGTGGATTAAATAAGAAGAGTATGTGTTTTTTTGTTGTAGGGTGAGTGGGTTTAGACACTGCCAACAGACATTTACATTCAAACACCTTGTAAAAGTGGATTTTGCATAATAGGGCCGCTTTCAATCAAACCCAAAACCTTTTTTTTCTGATTTTTTGCCATTGTGGTGATTACTTTATACCAGTTGGTCTCTAGATCAGTTTTGGGTGATGTATCAATTCCTCTCAATATTTTAATTGTTACAGCAGACACACATCACATAACATAACAGCAACTATAGGGATGGCCTAAAACCTTTGACAACCAGACAACAACCAGAATATTTCTAAATGCATAAACATTTTATTATATCTAGTAGTTTATTATTAAGAATATTTAAATAATTATGAAAGTTTTGCACTTCTGTCTCAATTATGCAAGTCCACAGCTGTGCCCATGATCAGAATATAGAACACGAACAGCACAGTAAACACAGTAAAAGTGTGCATGTGCTATCTGTCTTTAATAAATGCCACTTGGTTTATAAAACTTCTATATGATATATTTACAGTAGGGCCCTGAGAGCAGAGCAAGTTATATGAACTTGTATAAACATAGGGGTGACTGTTCTAATTTTGGTGTGTTTTGGGGGCATGTTGGTAACATTGGCCTTGGCAGGGCAGAATAGGGCGAGGGGATGCCAGTGGACATGAGAACAGACTCTTTCTATGACCCCATGGGGGCCTAGATACAAAGATCATTTTAGACCACAGTGCAGCTGTCTCTCTGCTACATCACATGTACTCTGGGTGTGCTTTTTGTTCTTGTGTGTGTAGCTAAAGGATGCTACATAATCTAAATTAAATTCTCATGATGAAAGAAAGCAAAGAAAGTTTCAGTCCACCAGGTATGGCTTATGTCACCCAAATAAAGGGTGCACATGAGGAAAAATATACTTTCAGTCTCTTTTAATAAAAGTTAAGCTTAGGCTTTGTTCCTTGTCATTGTATAACTGAAATTTGATTACAAAACCATTGTCATTTGTCATTCACAGAAACAACCAAGTGACTTATCCCACCTAATCGCATTGTGCGACCCACAAGTGGGTCCCCCACACATAGTCTGAAAATCTCTGAGCTACAACAAAAAATCCAGATACAGCACATTTGAAAGGTAGAGAAACCAGGCAGTTGAGAGCCTTACATCTACTTTTTGGAAAAAAAATTGCAGGGACATGAATTAATTTCAACACATTGCTTCATGGCTCTTACCAGCTTCTGAGTGATAACTAGATATTGCTATGTGGTTGATAGTATGGATGTTAGCTATAGGTGGCTGGCTTAGTCCAAACAGAGCCTACCCCTAGGTCTTTATCATATTCTAGTCCTTAGGTATAAGATACAGCAGATCCAAATAATGCAAATAGATTTGTTATCTAATTTCTATTATTCAGTTTTTTTTAAGCAACAACAAATAGTATTTTATGTTGTGTCCTCTTTGTAGTCAATGTCTGGAGACTGAGCTCCTTGCAAAGGTGTCAAATGTGAGGTCAGGTGTGTTAATCTTACTATAGATATAAAGATCAACACAGTCCAGGATCATACTGTTTCCCAAAAATAACATCATCACTTCAGTCATGTCAATCTGGCATGAATGTTCTGTCCTGAAATAAGTCACTTCAGATTCCAGTCATTCCAGAAAGTGTCTAGGTTATGTCTCCAAAAGGATTTGGTAAAATTCCAAATGTAGTACTTAAACAGCTTAAAAGAGGAATAATATTAAAGTTGAATAATGCAATAGTGTCTCCTACTATCTCTGACACATGCACACACTGGTTTCCATGTTTTGTGGGGACATTCCATAGACGTAATGCATTTTATACTGTACAAACTGTATAATCTATTTCCTTCCTCTAACCCAAATTCTCAATAAACATCATTCTGTTTGATTAATAAGCTTGTTTCCTCATGGGGACCTCAAAATGTCCCCACAAGGTCACAATCGTTTTTCAGGGCCTCCATGCTCATTTTATTTGTTTTAGTTAGCACTAACAGTGCATTGGAAAATAGTTTGGATTTACTGCTATTTACTGGATATTGTCACTGCACTGCAGTGCCCATTAAACCTAACTGTGACCACAGAGATACATTGAAGTATGTATGTGCTAATTGCTTTTGGCTGTGCCCTCTCACCATCCTGTACTAAGCCATGTCTACTTAGAAAATGAGTCTAGCTGATCGTTACAATGGCCAAATATGGAATCTTAGCAGACAGTTTAAATGGAGGCCCTCCATCTTCATGAACAGTTGTAAAATGTGTTATCCATCATCACTGAAAGATATTTAGTGAAAGTTGAAGTGGTAGAAATTCAGAAATGTATGAGATCTGTGCACTGTCGAAAAGTTATTCCTCAGATGTTGCTTCTTTATACACACACATACACAAAAATGCTGGGTTTTTTTCAACCAAGCTTTGGGTCAAACGGGGACGAACCCAACTTTTGGGTTAAATTAACCCAGAAAATGTTTATGTTTGACCCAACAGACCCAGCATATAGGTAAAATTATAACCCACTAGGTTGGGTTCGTCCCTTTTGACCTAACTCTGGTTTGAAAATAACCCACATTCTAAGAAAAGAGGTGTTAATTTTAACACAATGTTTTGTGTTATTCTATTTAACACATTATGTGTTATTTTAACACATTATGTGTCATTTCGTGTTGATTTTGAGTTCAAATAAATAGAAAGGACAACACAAAGTGTGTTGTTCCAAAAATAACACAGAGATGTGTTACGTTAAGGACAACACACTAAATGTATTGTCCTTAACTAGACACAACATGTGTTATTTAATACACATTCATTTTAAGAGTGCAGCATTTTTTAGTGTGTAACTCTGAGTGATCTGAGTGCTCAGTTTAGTTTTATTTAAGTATCAATTTAAATTACTAAGAAGAAATAAAAGAAATAGAAACAAATGAGACAATTGTTAAAGTACAGTACTGTAATGGGGTTGTAAAATGAATATAGATTAATGTATAGCTATGTAGGTGTAAATTGTATAGGAAGCATTGTACTGTATAGGTAAAATATTTTAGATTTTTGATCAAAAAGTTTTGAGTTCATATTGAAATCTTAAAATTTACCTTAATTTAATTCTTTGACATGGCCTTACTGAGGCAATATTAAAGACATCAAGGTAATTTTTCAGAGAATGTTTTTTACGTTATGTTATGAGGATTTTATGTAAACAGTAAATCACAAACAAATACTGTAACTGGAGTTTCACAGGAAGGGTCACATTGACTTGAATTACAGAATTGAAGATATTTGTGATATTTATGAGTCCTACCATTAATCATACCCTCAGAATAATCTTTTTGAGACTTTTAATAAAGCATAATTTATAATTATTTATAATTTATTAATAAGGCATATTACTTATTGCACTGTCAGAAAAAACCCAAAAGCACAAAGTACAAAGTTGTTCCATTTTCTGTCGCTGGGGTGGTACCCTAAAAGGTACATTTTTGTGCCTTTACTGGTATACAACACATTGAAATGTTGTACCTTTTGGAGTACAATATTATACCCTAAGGACCAATTGTTCTTAAGGAACAATTTTGTACCAGTTAAATTTTTAGGGGTACAAAACAGTTAACTGTACCTTTAAAGATACACAATAGATCCTTAAGGAACAGTAATGTACCTCAAAAGGTACAACATTGTATTATGTTTATATACCTGTAAAGGTACAAAACAGTACCTTGGGGTACCACGCAGCGACAAAAAAAGTTACAGTTTTGTACCTTTTTTTCTGACAGTGTTGTTGAGTGGTCTCCACTTTTTAGGTCATTTTTTTATTTATGGGTCAAAAAAGTCTCTCACCAGAAGTTTTAGAAATTAATGTTACTCGATGTGAACCCAGTAAACCAGCGTGAGCAAGTGTATGTCAGTTAAAGGCGTTTGCATCGGTGGGAACGGAATCTTAAACATAGAAAAGGGGGACGGAAATATCTGATTCACTGACTGAGCATTTCAGTCGCCAGTGTGCTCCCACTCTCCTTCTGTCTCTCCATTTTTTCTTAGGAAGCAATTTCAAACAATATAATTTCCTCCAGACTTGCGACTTTAAAGGAAACAAGTCTCTAAAGGTCTCCAAGTTCAAGGTTGTTTTCTTACCAAAAAAAGAGAACCACAGTAGATTAGGTAACTTGATTGACATTCATTATTCAGTACCAGGATAATGCCAAAAACCCTAAAAGCACTTATCATGAAATATTATAAGAGGTCAAAGTCTAACAATATTTCTAAAAGATACTAAAACAATAGGATTGCAGTGCACACATAAATGTTGCTGAGATTAATGACAGAGAGGAGAAACTTTCACCTGCTCTCATATGATTTTCTGTTTGTAATAGAAAAGACTTGACATTACATTCAGACCTCTAAAGACATAATGTGAATGATTGTACGATATTGTTATTGGGTTATAGCACATTTCCACCACATTGATATTTATAATGTTGTTTAATTACAACAAATTAAAGTAACTAAGCTGAATAAAACTGTGGACGGATTTGACAAGATCCTAAAGCCTGCAAACAAAGTCAAAAATTTGAATATAAAAATTCAAATTGTTTCATATCGGATTAATCTGCGACTCTAGAAATGTGCTAATACATTAAGTAAACAGCAAGATTTGTAGCTGCATTGATTCAGTAATGACATTTATTTATGCATCTGGTAAACATGTTCATCCAAAGCGATTTGCAATGCATTCAATTTATACTTACTTAACAGTAAGCATGTTTCTGGTATTGAACCATGACCTTTACATTGCTAGCGCACTGCTCTACCAATTGAGCTACAGAAACATGACTTGTTTATCACATCCATTCTCTGGCCCTTACAAGTTTATTTAATAAGAAACATGGTTTATGATCCACATTCTGATAAGCTTTTCAATAGTCTTACCGACCTTCCTTTAAATTGTTTGTTAGGAATAATCAGAGCTTCCCATAACCCTCGAGGTTTCTTAGCTGTTGAAATACAGTGTATGTTTTTTATGACTCTAAACCACTGTCAAACTTTCAATAACAAAAATAAACTTTAGAATAACATAAAACCGTGCGCTCTCATTCGCACTAGTATAATAAACTGGGACCATTGCCACAGCACCTTTAAAACATTCTAGTAGCACTTCACAAATGTGCCAGGCAATGCTGGCAAGCGATTGCATGCTGGTTTTTCTCACAATGGTCATGTCGCTACTGGCATCCTGATACCCACACCATAAGAGGCTCTGCGATGCCTGTGCATGGGCCCTACCCTCTAGCTTTGAATAAATATTTATTTAAGCTCTTTCTCTTTAACCTGATGTCAGACACTACCAGAATAAGTATGACTACAAAGCATAGTCAGATCTGTGTACCAACATAACCAGGGTTGTAAAAGTGGAATATTAAAGCACTGTCAAATAAGCAAGAGTGTTGATTATCTTAAAGATCTGAGTGATTTAACTGTAAGCATCATAGAAGGGCAGCTGTGTTGATATTTATTAAAGCATGCATGCATGCTTTAAGTTAGTGTTATAAATGATAAGCTCAGATGCAAATGCTGCAAAACACTACCATTGTCAAAAATGAGATAATGATAATAACAGCAAATCTGCTTAATCCCCCCATCAGGCCAGGCAGAATCTATTAAGAATCTAATGAGAAATGGTAACAAGAAATCAGGCCAGACGATTTGCATCTGAGGCCTTTTTATGTCCACTGCACGTTTATATATATTTGGTCCAACAGAAATAGTTTCAGAAACCACATGCATGTGCACAAGAAAAGCAACACACAGAATGAAAACCCTTAAGGAGAAGGTTAAACCTGCACAGGTGTTTAAAACATGAACTTGAATACAAATGTTAACCACAAACTTAAAAACAAACAAAGGGGTGAACAGCTGCTTAAGCCAAACATTTGAGCACTGCTTGTGGAAGGGTAAAGGATGAGACACTGAGTTTATTAATGTAAAGTGAACATTAAAACCACAACATTAAAATGCCACACATATTAAGAGAGTGTGCGCAATGAAGACGATGCTTCTCTACATGTCAGTCTACTTAAAGGATGCTGTGTTACCTTACATGGCGGTCCTGTTTCTCTATTTACTGTCAAAGCAACTGCACTGATCTGTGCATCAATGTCCTCTAAAGACTGAACACTCAGCACTTGAAATTACTGTATATAAAAGGGTTTTTGCAGTCTGGAAACAAAATATATGCAGAAATTAAATTATTAAATGTCATAATTACCTGATCAAGTTCAGTCCAAAATTTATTTAAATAGCACAATACAATTATGATAACATCAATTAGATATAATATATTAAATATATATTTATATGTATGCTATGATTATGTTATGATTACTTTGTTAACTAAACAGTGTGAAATTGAGGAAATCTGACTAAATACCTAATACTTTTAACATCCATTAAAAAGATTGGTTAAAATTATAAATAATACATCATATACATTTCCTCCCAGTAATCCTGTCAGGCAATCCTTGATCATAAACTGCTATAAAGTTACAATCCTTTAACCCTTTTAAGTCCCTTGGGTCAATCTTACCCAAGCCACTTTCTTAAGTTAAAAAACATGCTTCCCTTCATCTCAGTAGAATAAGATTTTGTTACTTTTCTAGACTATCCCTCAATATTCATATAAAAACGTTTATGTTTTTTTCTAAACACCAGATGGCCGAATTCAACACAAAATATCTAGATCAATATCTAAAAACAATTTAAATCAAATTTAGATCATAATTTATGTGCATTTCATTCATAAAAATGTAATATTTTACAGGCAAGCTAATGGTGTAGTTGAGAAATGTAGTGATAAACAGGTACAAAGTACTTCATATCTCCCAAAACACAACATTATATAGATGGGAAGTAAACAAGCAATACAAAAAAGATGATATATTATTTATATCATTAAAAATTTATATTTTTTAATTTCTGGGGTAATTTTTACCCCCGCAGAACTCTAACGTATACAAGAAAATCGGGGATTATGAGGGTTAAGATGACAAATAGTGCGCTGAGTAAGTGTTATAAATATCATGACATTTAAGAGGCTACAGATTCTTCAGAAACATGAAGTGCAAACGTATTGAGCATCGACTAATCATGATTATATATCAAATTTATGTAGCATGTTACATTTATTTTATCAAACTTTTCAAATAAGGTGTCCCTGTCTCCAGACTAAAGTCTTATGATCTAATAATGAGTTTAGGATCATCAAAGTTTGATTTCACAAATTGATTTCATATTTTCCAACTTTCAGTCAATATTAAAGTTTATTCAATTTTGTAGGATAAATTTATGTAAAAAAACAATAAATTACAAAAAACTGATTATAAAGTATATGTCACATTATAGTTATGTGAGCTTATGCATGAATATACTGCAGCATTTCTTCAAAGCATATCTTAACTGAAAATATTAAGTGATCTTAAATGACACACTGACAAAATTATAAATGCTTGAGAATAATTAAATATTATGCTTAAGAATATATCTAATTCAATCTCTAACCCCTAGTTTGTACAAAGAAGAGTTTGTTCCATGAATCTTTAAAACACATTTAGAGTGTTGAATGAAAAAGTATTACCTGTCTGACTGCTGACTTATGACACTGTCTCAAGTTAGGTCTCAATGAGTCTTCTCTGCTCTTTTCCTCTTTAGATGAATGAATGGGCTCTTATTCTGCTGCCCGGGAGTCCTGTAGATGTATGACAGTAGAGATACACTGAGCAGTGGAGATGTATGGCAGTGTGTCTCTATAGACGACACTGTAGCGTGACTGGCATTCACGTTCATGTACAGCACAGGCACCCTCGTGCCCGTCCCGCTTTGGGAATTGAGCACAAGTGTGAGACACTCTGAGAAATACCGGCCCATCTCAGGGAGTGTTTTAATACCTCTTCTACACTTCCTTTTCCTCCTCCTCCCTCTTTTCTTTTTTTACTCCCTCTCTCTTTTTGCCCATCGAACCCAATACACCCCCCAACATACTGTTTTGGTGGGAAGTAAACCATAGTCTGAAGAGAGGAAGTTGAATTGTAATGGAACACAATGGTCGTTCTTCCCAGGCTGTTCTCGGGAACTGTGATGCGTTGTGCTTGTGACATTACCCACACATTTTACATCCTACCCTGATCAATAAACCTTTACGTGCACTTCCACACATACATGCATGCACTTAACAGCAGGTCATTCTTAATAGGAGATTTTGTGACAGAACTGCCATACTAAAATGAAAGTTTCTTTAGACTGTCGGACAAAATGGGCAAAAGATGGTACTGTCACTCGGGCAGCACCCTTTAAAAGGGTCCATGTATCAATTGTGGGTACAGATATGTAAACATTTGTTACCAGTATGTACCTTCGGGTACTAATATGAACTTTTTATGTGCAAAGGTGTACTTTTTTAAAAGGGAACCAACCAAGTGACAGCTAGGAACCATGTTTTTTTTTACCATTTTTGTTCTGACTGATGGACTTAAATTATATCTGAGGAACTTAAGCTATATTCAGGGTTTAGAAACTTTACGGTGAGCTCTTGTGACTCCAGGCATTAAGCAACTACTACACTGTCAGAACAAATGGTCAAAAATTGTCCCAAGCTACATGCCATGGAGGCAGTACCTTTTAAAAAGGTCATAATATGTACCATTTTAAATACAGATGTGTATACATTTGACACCAATATATACATTTGAGGTACTAATATGCACTCTTACCAACTATTTACCTTTGGGGTACTACAGTTTTTTACGATTGTTTACACACTAAAATGTAAATTCCCACAACATTTGCAAAATTCTACTCAAATGAGCAAAACACCTCCACAGATTTGCACAACATTACACACAATGTTTGCTTCACCCTTTTTGCAAAACATTACACACAGTGATTTGTAAAACTCCACACACATTTTCACACCTTATACACAGATAAGGATTGTAAGGTTACTTCCTTGTCATTACACAGCCCTGGATTGCCAATTACAACACCAATGAATGAATTGGATAGTCACAGCTTTATATAATGAATTACTTTTAGGTTTCATTCCTCCTTCCTCAAGGGTCTCTGTGCATTTGCGTGTACTGTGCATGTGACTCTATGTGTTTGAGTACGTGTACTGGGAATCTTTTAGATTTGAATCCTCCTTGCTGCAGGGTACATGTGTGTTTGTACGTATATATAAATCCTATCAAGGATGGGTTTCTCTTTTGCTATGTGTATGTGTTCACAAATAAAGTCATTCACACTGTTCATTTGGTGTAAGGGACAGCAGAGTTGCTATGGGCTGTAATAACTTTACTTTTGACTACATATGAACACACTGTCTAGTACAGAGAAAAAACAAGTAACCTAAAATAGTTACTAAAATTTCAGTATTTCATTGGTCAGACACAATCACACAGAATAATGCAGGACAGGGATTATATGTGATGTGACAAGCCACCTTCAAACAGTGACCCTAGATATGATGACATTCAGTATGCAGTAAACCATGTGTGTGTACTGTATGTATGTACTGTAGAGATGTATGCTTTAGTTAATTTTATTAGTGGTTACATTAATTCCATTATGGGTTCATAGATCACCCAGCAGCTGTGGCAGGCCCTGCAGTTTAATGTGTCCTGATAATTAACCTTCATTTATGGCTCAGGATGTAGGTTTATACTTGATAAAAAACAACGGGTGTGGTAGATTACTGAAATGGGCTAGATTCAGAAAATGTGATTATTCTTATGTTACTTTTTTGTTATTTTGTAAAATTCCATGATTCAAGTAATCAGTTATTCACTTAATAAAATCATTTTTTCTTTTTTTGATTAAATATCATTCAAACCTGAATTTTCTTAATATTTTTGGATGCTCAAGAATTTTCTCTGAAAGACTTTACTAAATTTTACAAACACCCTTCAGTCTTGACTTATTCACAGCCTCTTATTGCTTTTATTGCATTTATAAAAGGTATAACCATCTGCTTTTAAGCCCATATAATGAATGTCTGATCTTACACATATGAAAAACATTTATTTAGTGTTTTAACTGTGGACATCAGCGTTTTTTACATTGTGGTAAGATAGGCTATGTAACACCCCTTGTTTAGCAACACACAAGACAATCAAAAACTGATTCAGTGCTTACCAAATGAAATATTTATGAACATTTTACAGACCAAGAAACTTCAAATGTCTGAGAGAAAAGACGAATCATTACAGCAGGCATTTTAACTGGTGTAAACACCATATTATTTGTCATATTGTTGAATTAACATCATGCTATTTCCACTGATAGACTAGCGAGTTACATTCATCAACGTCATTTGTCTTATAAGTATGCAAATAGGAACATTATCCGCAAAGTTAAAAAACGGAATTAATTACTTTTAAAGGGACACTACACTTATTTTGAAAATATGGTCATTTTCAGCTCCCATAGAGTTAAACATTTGATTTTTACCATTTTGAAATCCATTCAGCCGATCTCTGGGTCTGGCACTAAATGAGCATTTAAAAAAAGTGGAGTGTCCCTTTAAGCCCTGGTAAAAGTCTGAACAATATAAAACATAAAACTGTTAACTTCAAGGACTAAACAACTTTGAAAACCCCTTATGAGAATGAAAAATAAACCCAGAATGTGGAGTCATTAATGAACACCTATGTTTGTTGGGTTGAAATTGTCGAAATTAAATTAGGGGTATGGGAGGAATATGCATGGCAAAAAAGCTAAAGGGTGGGAAACAGAGCAGGAGAACGTTTTCCATCATCAGGGTCAAATAGTGAGATGAAATCATTTATAAACTTAGCAATTTATGGTTTCTTTTTCTTTAATGTAACTCTTCATTAATTTTTTTTCACCTTTCATCTACTCATTTATTAATATGTGTTGTGTTAACATTTACTAATAATATTGTAACCCTTATATAACTTAACCCTATAGACCAATTTCGTGTTTGCAAACAGAGATGACGTTTTTTGTGGGCGGAGCCAAACTGGTTGCAGAAAGTGACTGCTCCGCAGTAGGGTTGTGAAGTGTTTTAACATTAAACCGTGATTTTTATGGATCCGGGGTTCTGTCGAAGTCTGATTCCTATATGTTTCCCTTTAATACATGTTTCTTATAGCGTTTTAATCACGTTCCGTTTATTTTTTTAGATAGATAAAAAGTTTAAATGGCTTGGCTACTGATATGCATGTATGTAATGTATATGTATTGTTCTTTTTTGCTAAATCAAATATTTTTACAGTCTGAATCGCTAAAGTACATG